>NW_019523057.1:121116-261233 GCF_002814215.2 Seriola lalandi dorsalis | reverse complement strand
ACACACACACACACACACACACACACACACACACACACACACACACACACACACACACACACACACTCTATCTTCCTCCCCATCTTCTTAAATAACCAATCAAGACCGCTATTTAATCACTCATGTCCACACTTAATGGGTCCTGGTAGATTAATGGAAGCAAAGCATACCAACATACATCAGATGCATCTGGGAAAACAAGTAAAACAAATTGTGGGACCACATCCTGTCAACTCTCTACAGAGATAAAAAAAAAAAAAAAAGTTTAAAAATGGATTTATAAAAAAAAAAAAAAAAAAAACTTTCAGCGTGATATGAGGAAAATCTCCCAAAGCACAGATCTTATGGAGAGCAGCACCTGTCTCATGTCATCTAGCCCGTACTGCCCTCTAGTGGTGTACTAGCACTTATTTAAACCACAGAGAAAACACTATATTATAATGTATAGGTCAATAGTTTTGACCTGTACATTTTACCTCAGCGGTCATACTTGAAATGACACTGTTCTTAAAAATTCAGCTGACTGAACTTGACTTTTCCAGACATACTGTGTAGCTGTTTCAGTGTATATTTCCTAAGCAGCTATTGTGTGTTCCTGAATGTTGTGTATTATAATTTTATCATGCATTTTGCCTTACTTAAATGTTTGCCAATTTAAAAAGTTTGCAAAAATGTTTTCTTAAAAAGCACCATTGGTCCTCATACATATCTCCATATGGTATATTCTAGATTATAGAGCCAAACCATGACAAATTTAATAAACAGATAATCGAAGACATGTGCTTTTCCTACTATGACAAGTTAAACTGTCACCTGGTAGAAGTGAAGGGGTCAAACTTGCCTTGCACAAAGAGGTTAGCCCAGTATAACAGTCAAGTAACCCGCACCCCCAACCACACCCCCAGGAAGCTGTTGGAGAAGTTCAGCCTATTCTATATTTTGTTACTGTGAATTAATGCAGTTGCTGCAAGATTCAAGAGCAACCTACTTTACATAACTTTACCTAACACAAGCAAGGCAAGTCACATAAAAGTAATTCAAAAATGATTTATCTTTTTTTTTTTGTACATTTTAACTCACTTTAAAACAACTTTAATTAGAAAACAGTAACTGTCCTTTGGTCCTCGTAAACCTCATAGTGTACAGCGAGTTCAGCAGCACCATCCAACAGCCGTTACAAGAAACAAGACATCCAGTCCTGACATCAACGGACAATCCTTTATACAGTCTCAAGAAGGAATCTGCCTTCCACCTCCAAAATTCAGGATTAGCAAAGGAGAGATTCTCAAGCTCCTCTCAGAAAAGTCCATTTACGGACATAGGCAGAGGGATCAGTCACTCTTCTCTCTCTTCTCTCTGCGGGCCTTTCGCTTCAACTGGAGGGTCTTCAGCTCAGTCATAGTGGAAAAGGTCCTGTACACCCACACCATCTGTAATTATGTAACACACACAAACATACACATGAACAGATGTTATGTGTGGCATACCTGCTGCTGAATAGTGCATATAATATTTGTTTTGATCCGACAAGATGGAAAATAAACAGGAAAACTTACCACAATGATGACTGTATTGAGCAGAAGAGGAATCGAGTAAACCAAAGATATGAACATGCCCTTGGAATCAAAGTACTGGAAATTGGAAAAAGACCTGTAAACAGCAAAAAGAGTTAATGAATATTTGATGATTACAGCATGTGTAAACAAATATATATATATATATATATATATGTGTGTGTGTGTGTGTGTGTGTGTGTGTGTGTGTGTGTGTGTGTGTGTGTGTGAACAAAGCAAGCAGAGTTTCTATACACACGTTATTTCAAACATTTTCCTGAAATACTGCTGAACAATGGTCTTACCTCCAGTTCATAGCTGCCAGTTCATTCAGATATTCAGCACTATACACCATGCCAACTGTGGAGAGAAGTCATGTCAGTCTGGGAACACTGAGAAGTTGGATCATATCATCATGCACACTCAGCATCAGGTCTCATTTACCACTGTTTATTAGCGCTTGTGGTGACTGATCCAAACAAGATATACAAGACGCACTGTTACAAATTCAGTTAACTGCTGTTTTTTATCTGTTTGTTATGTCTGGTTTTTTTAAAAAAATCTTTTTTTTTCTTTCTTTTTTTTTTAAAAAAAGCTTTATATTTTCATCCTCATTATTTCTCTAAAGTCAATGAGAGAAAATATTTGTAAAATCTCTGTGGACATCATAGTATCGAGTACATATGCAAAATTACCATTAAAATGACACAAACAGCTGTGCACTGGTGATCTATCTAAATATCACTTGAAACTGGCATAAAAGGCATGTGTTTTAGTTAGTCTCTCTGAAAGCATATGCCAAATTTGATAAGTAGCATCTAATTCAAATGAATTGATTTGCAAATGCATTTCTTTTATGCATTTTAGTGTAGGCTAGCATACTGTATGTAGCTTTCTAAATGTGCATAGTACAATGAAATTCTTAATCTGCAAAACCTCATCATCAATCACCAATCATTACATACTGTAAGTAGAAGACATAGGACATGAATAACAAAATGCCACGACACTGCAAGAAAAATATATGTTGCCATGTCAACATGAAAACTCTGCAGATGAAGAGTGAGTGCAAAGAGTCTGTGCAAATGACAAAGTCTAATAATGTCTAATGATAGTATTGTCAATCAGCAGTTTATATTGGTAAACGTACCCATGAGCAGGAAGTGACAGATCTGAGCTCTGTAGAACCTGCAGGTCACCACCGTCAGAAACAAACACACAACATGAAACACCAATAGCCCGATAAGCCAAGGCTCCGACCATTGCACCTACAAACAGTAAAAAAAAACAGCAACACAGTCAGTAGCTGTTAGAAGAAGTGTTTACTGAACTGTTCAATGAAATAAAACGCTACAAACGTCTACCTCTTCTAAAAACCAACGGGGGTCGATCTGCTAGCTGTCGGAGCTAACGCTACGCTTCGGGTCATATCTTGCTAGCCCTTAGAATCAAGGATTAAACTTTCTACTTACAGACATGAGAAACGTCCATATTGACGTGATTCTTAAATTGCTGAAGCCGTCGACAGGAATGGAACTAATATTTTCTGCTTTCAGGTCCGTCATCTTCAGAAAACACTGAACTGATGGCTGACTGTGCTTCAGCTCAGCTCTCAGGTAAACAAGACAAGACTGCGGAAGTAGCTCTTCTGTCGCAGTCGAAATACGTCAGCAAGGAGACGACTCTTTACATTTTTATTTTCATCACAGAGACAAACGGGTCTTAAACTACAATAACATAGTTAAGTAAAATGCTTATTTAATAATAATTTTACAAAGTCTACTGTTCATTTAAAATCATAAAGAAAGCCTTGAAAAAATTGCTTAGCATTTGACCATTTTTCTTAATGAATATGATATTTTTCAACTAAAATGCACAAATGAACTACATATAATAGGTCTTCTATCTTTTATGTCGTCTTAAAAATAAAACAACATAATAGATTTTTCTTACATTTATAACAATCCCAGGTGTCTGTCTCTAAATATGTCCAAAACATCCTGGACTAAACATAGTAAATGAATAAGTGGGTGATTATTTCCTAATCCAGTCCACAACAATCACACCTGTGATCCAAATTAATTTGAAATCTTTCAAGTATGGACTGATCTTGTCTGTGTGTTTTACATCTTGTTTTTTGTTTGTTTGTTTGTTTTTATAAAGCTACAGTATTCCAAATTAGCTTTGTTCTGCAGCACATTTTACATTATACTCCAAATTAGCATTATCATCACATGCAAAACTCAACAAGCTCTCAGATGTACAAAATCACTCAGTTTTGGAACCTCACTATTATTCATATTCTGAACAGAGAACCCTCTTAAACTTGCAGTCCACAGTAATTTAGCCATAATCATCATTATCCAGTCATTTGAAGTCTGTTGTTCATCTCAATGCCTTGTTTTGACAGTTTGAGAATTGAGAAATACTCTTGAGATGAGATCAGTGATTCAGTTGTTCCACTCTGAGAGGAGGGGCAGGGGGTGGCCTGGTTTGTTTCTCACTATGTGCGCCCACATCCTTTCAGCCTTGGTGCTTCACTGATGATCATTTCAGTCTTTTCTGCCTGTAAACCCCTTTAAGCAGTATCTGCCCCGATTCACTTCATCTGCAGCTACAGTAAATACTCCTACATAGTCCTTCCTGTTGTGCTGTAGATGCCACATTAACACATTATCCCTCTGCACACATGCAAACACCAACTAGATACTTAGTAAAAAAATAAAAATAAAAACATTCTCTAAATGAAAAAAGGCACATGCATTTTTCAGTATCTAAGCTGGAGGAGCACAGAGCAATTTTACAGCCTCTGTCTCTAATAATATGATATTAAAAATGCATTCTTTCTGCAAATATGGTTAAAAATTGGGCCATAGTATATATATCATGATTACACATTATGATCATCAACAACTTTAAGATTTCAATATCAACAGTTAATAAGATCAGCAATATGTCTTTTATTCACAGAAGACAGTTTAACATATCACAGCAGGAAAAGCACAGGTGTGAAACAGTTTAATAGAAATGAGCCATCCTTAGTGTTATAGGTAACACCTGTCCTTTTCCTACTATGGCAAGTCAAAATGTCTGCAGTGAAAAAGCCCTATTTTGCAAAGAAATACCTTTATAACATATTTGCATACATCAAAATCAACAAATGAGTACATTTTTTGATTACACCTTGTGGAGACATGTAAAAAAAAAAATTTAATTTCAAATACACAAACATAAATATCAAAAGGCTTTGGCCAGTGTTCTTGTTTACACTTGTAAAGAAAGTGGAGGAGATTCATGCAGATCAGCTCAGGTCCTGTTTCTGCCTGGGTGAAAGTCAGGAACAAAAGTAGCTGCCACCGTGATTGGAGTAGAGTAGCCGAGGGCAAAATGGTATAGGCCAAGCATTAGACACTTCCAGGTGGAGCGCAGTGCCTTGCCGACATTCTGAAAGACAACCAAACAGCCTTAGATTAATTATGAATTCTGTAGATTTTAACAGTTATTATTACAAAGCTGTTCAGTCATTCAGCGCAGGATGTAAATTAACATGCTGAGTCACAAAGTGTGTTTTGCACCAGATGTGATCATTTACTTTTCAAAACTCCCACACAATCATGTCATAATCATTTTTATTCATATAATATTCAAGTGATAAATAATGCTCCAAAGCTTTTCCAATGATTGTAACAGAACTAGGTCAAAGAAATATTTTTTCATGATTTGACAGGACATGATCTGAGATAGAATCAGTTCAAATCAGTTCAAAGTAAAGCCTGCATATTTGATAGTTTTAGAACAATAGCACAGCAGGGGGAGAGGTACAGTCTGTCTTTAAGATGTAAATAAGGAGTCCCGTGAACACTATTGTCTCCTGTGCTCTCGGAACAGGAAAGGGCTGTCCGGCTGAAGCGGATACAGGAAGTCAGGTGTTTTAGAAAAATAAAGCAGAAACAAACCCACTTCCTCAATACAGTATGTAAATATGACTCTGTGCACCACTTGAACTGATTTATTTCAACTGATTACTGAACCAACTATAATGCTAATTTGAAACAGGATACTGTATATAGGCTAAATAGCATAATAAGAGCTTTGAAAAAAAGCTAGTAAGTGGACCTTGAGTTAAAAATATTTTGTAAAAAGTCAAGAATGAACTTTCACACTCAAGTGTCAATAGCAGCCTGTTGCTCTTTTATGATTTGTTTACCTAAAATTCTTCAGCGTGTTTTCACAGATTTATGTAGGCCACGACTGACTGATAAGAATCTGGTAATGTCCAGTATAAACACACGTGGACACTGATAAACATACTGTAGTAATGTTGTTTGAGGTCACATTCCATGAGCTATTTCCTTATATATCTCACGTGTATATGGGTTATAAAGCAGTTCATCCGGTAAACATGTTTTCAATGGGACTCACCTGCTCATGATAGTAATTACCCTAAAATGATGATTAACTTTCAGTTGATCACTTTAGATAAAACTTTGTATCTGAAATAATTTCATTATTTTGAATCAGCAGTTTCATTGGCCCAGTAGCTTTGCAGTTTTTCAATAATTAACAGTGTATGCAGTGTATCATTTCAATGAGGCTGATTGATGTCATATTTAAAAAACAAGAAAAAACAACAACTGCAGTACATAGTTCAACTTACCTACAATGGAACTGCAAGAAAAGACACACGTTTAAGTTAAAAACTTTAAAAGTCCCGTCTCGTCAGGATCATATTATCACAAGTCATGTATTGTATTCGAAATATTATATTCACTGAATATTAAACATTTCAAACAAAATCAATGAAATAAACAGTGCAGAGAAAAACCTTGTTTATTTTTTCTACTTTTATATTTAAATACAATCGTACTTCCTTTATCTGTGGATAATATGACTCACCAGTGGAACTGAATATTGTTCCTATACACCCATGTGGATATGCATCAGTTTGGTAGTTGAGTCTAATATCAATATAGTATAATATAAATAGTATAAATATAGTTAACGATTAACAGCAGCAGTTTATGATTTGTTTACCTGACTTTTTACAGCATTTATTCACAAGGAAATCTGATAAACTGATAAAGATTCTGTTAGTGTTCAATATAAACACTTAATGTTGTTTGAGGTCACACAATGAGCCATTTCCTTATCAATCACGTGGGTGTATGGGTTACAACAGAAACTGTGTTGTTAACAGACCACTGATGTTCACAGAGGAATCACCTTATACCCTACAGACTTTACTATATTTAATCTTAATCAATAGAAGAAGTGATCAGGTAAAGCTGGATCACAAACGTACGTCCAGGTACAGTGTAAAGTGATCGGTGCAGAAAAGAGTGAGGACAGTCCAGGAAACTGGAAAGCACCTTTGAGTAGCACTGTCTTGACCTCTGTCTCCTCTGCCATGCACCAGCAGACAGAGACCAGAGATGTGACACATATGAATCGCTGGCTTTAGTCTGGCTGGGTCAACATGAGCCCAGAATTTAGGCCAGCAGTCCAAGATGGTGCTGGGTTGCCAAAAAGAACAAAGCTGTAATATTTGTGATAATTGGGATAGACTGGGATAGAAGCTGATCATGTGTAATTTTAGGTTAATGACTTTTTGGTGATCTTTGAACTCTAAAACTGTTGTGAAAATAAATACATTTGATCAGTAATTACCTCAATAATCAGAAACCTAAGCCTGATTTTTATGGGAATATTGAGATGATTATGTAATTAGAGCACAGAACTCAGAACCAAAACAGTACATGTGTGTGAATCACATTTTTCAGGATAATTTATAGCATGATGGTGACTGACAGTTTTGCAATTTTCCCAGTAATTAAGAATCTATTAAACAATTTGAGGCTGATTAATGCCATATTAAAAACAATTGTGATTCACATTTGAACTTACCCAGGTTGAGGCTATAAAGAAAAGACAAAAGGTCAGGGGATGTTGGATTTTCATAAGTCTACTACCAAACCATCAGAATGCGCACACTGCATTTGCAAGTTCGTAGTTATTGGTAATGAACATTTTAAGAAAAATGTGAAAAAGGAACACCAACCTTCTTTACTTTTTTGTAATTTTCTTTCTTCTTTTTCTTCTTCTCTTCCTCTGTCTTGACTTGTGCCTCATCATCCGTCAGTGGCTCATACCTCTCTGACAGAAAGGCAAAGTGTATTTCTCTGTGGCTCTTCTCATTTTGTCTGCTGTTGTCTTTCACTGGCTGGTTGTCTTTGCAGTCAGGGTTCTCCTCACTCTCTGGGGGATCCATACAGTCCACATGTCGCTGATACTTTGTTGCTCCTATACTCAGAGTCTCACCTGACGCTGCTGCTGAATTTCTGTTGAAGAACCTAGATGGAAGAGATTTAGGCTTCATGTTACCTGCTTGTTGCAGTTCTCAGGGATGTAATGAAAAAATGCCACTTTCCTCAGGAGGCTAGGTATGTTGTCAACAGACATTATGTGCATGAGTGGAAGTGCATTCCAGTGGACCGCCTTGTGTGGGAGATTTGGCACAGAGCCCTTAAAGGTGCAAATCCTTCCTCCTCACTAAACTGACCCTAATAGGTCTCAGGGTTTCAGGTTGAATGTTTTTATGCAGATCTAAATCAAATCAACTTTTATGCTACTATAAATGGAGGAATCTCTTTCTGTTTGTCTATCTATTTTCTCGATCAACGTTCATCCGACCGTCCTCAAACTTTACAGTTGCATCGCTGAGGATCCGAAGAAGTGCAGTGTCAAATGAGAAGTTGTTTGGATGATGCTTTTGAGAAATCTGTGAGTTGAATTAATGCAGGCCAAGCAATCAGCCCCATACCGGCGTGCACATTTTGAATGGGCACTGCACTAGTGTACAGTAAATGTTACACACAATAGTCAGGTCCCCATATGGATATCAAAACAAGTTTTGCTGGCTGTAATTATTCTTGAGTGTAAGTGACAAAGTCCACACTCCTTTCTGTTTCCACAAATAACTTTTCCCTGTTAAGCCTCAGTGTAAGAATAGTAACAAAAATTTCAATGGACATTAAAAGTGTGAAAGCTGGGGTGGAAAATGGATTCTATTTTGGGATATTTTTACTATTGTGATGTAAATAACCAGATGGAAATGGCTGCTTTTATCCAGTGCTATGGATTAAACACCTCTCAATCAACGTGGCTTGTTCTAAGGTGATAATACAAGTAATGATCTCAGTGGTTTATTTGTATAACACCTTAGAGCAATAAAGGAAGCCATCCTTAAGGGGTGTTGTTTTCTTACAATCTTGAAATGCACCTTCTCCCACTTTAGTGTCCTATATCTGGATCTGTCTGCTGTTGGACTGCACCTTTATTGTGAAAAACAAGTAGTGGCATATGATTGGCTAACTTACAATTGAGAGCCATGTTTCTGTGGTCAGCAACACCTTCCAACCAGTGGCATCAAATGACAAAAAAATAACTCAGAATTAGTGTTTTTCTAACAATGTTGTGGAGCAAGCAATGAGAAGGTAAAGGGTTTTTACAGATGGCACAGAATCTCAGCTCGGCTACAGGTCTGCATAGGTATGAATACAGGTATAAATTTTCTCAGCAAAATGTACTAAAGCCATCCAAAAGGCAAACATTTTCTGATGGATTTAATGAACATAACTAGACTAGATAGCTTTGTGTAAGTGATGAATTTAGATTTCTATCTGACCAGTCATCTTTACTGTGTCCTGTGACATTTTGGTCAAAAAGAAAAGAAAAACATGAATTATAGCAATTTTATTTAGAAACACATAATAGAGAATCTAAATTATCATGCACTAAGTCAAAAGTGGAAAAACTCTCCACTACAATCCAGCCTTAGTCCTGAAATATATTTCCATGCATAAAAAAAACTCACAACACTGCATGTGTCTACTAACTTGTTTGGTTTAATGAATAACACTTAACCAACATAACAGTTTTCATTTAAGCCATTTAAGTTATTTTGACAAAGGCTATAAAAATGCTTTCCCCCCTGTACAAACCCCTCAATCTAATTCAATTACATCTTACAAAACATTTAAAACGCTACCCTTGAAACACAACTTGAACAGTTACACAGAAGTAAACTCTCTCCCGACTCCAGCCTGTCCTGGTATCACACTTATGGAGGGTCTTAGCACCTGCTGGCGGTCTCATCACCTCATTTAATGTTAAATTCAGCTAGCAATACTACTGGTCCTCGTCTTGACCTCTTTGTGTGTTGTTTTGGCCCCGGTCAGGATCTTTCAGTCGCAGGATGCGGATGATTTCGCTGATGGGAAGATTACTGAGAAACAGGAGAAAAACAACAAAGTTAACAATGTGGTTGTATCTTTGAGGTTAAGAGGAAACCATGCAGTGGACTAAAAATCACATTTATTAATCCTGAATAGATTAGTTTAGCATAACTCATTTACTAATTTAATAAACAGTCACTAAGTCAATAAATCACTATCTGGGTGGTCAAACGGCTTTAATATACAAATATATAAACAAACTGATGCATCAGCGGTTACACACATGGTCTGTGGGGTGAGGAAAATGAATTGTCTGTAGCGCTGACCAGCAGCCACCTTCAGCATCATGTCCATTGAAATCCTTCTGTTCACCATGTCCTAATTGAACAAAACAAAACCCAAGGTTCATGTTATATTTTGATAAGTGAGGCTGAACACAGTGAGAGGACAGTTCTTCAATTGTCAAGGACCTTGCATATGAACTTTCTCCTAACTTCCCCTTTAGAGATGATTTCACTCCACAGTTTAAGCATTTCATATCCAGACAGACTTCACAATACCAATAAGAACAGTCTCTGATTACCATGTAAACATCAAACTCGTCGAGGCAGCGGAAAGGCGCCTCTGTGATGGCCCAAAGAGAGAGCACAAAGCAAACAGTGGAGAAGGAGCGCTCGCCTCCGGACAGAGTGCGCATGTCGCTCAAGTGAGCCTTGTTTCCTTGGCCTGGCTGCACCTACACAGCAATGGATGAGAAGTCAATGTTGTACAAGAAAGCTTTGTTGTCAGCATTTCACTTGACACCACCTGGTAAAAAGCTGTAGCTGTCATGTCTCATTTTATTATGAGTAGCAATAATTAATGAAAAAATTCAGTGTGCTGTAATTCAGACTTTAACTTTGCTGCTATATCATTTATTCGGTTTTCTAATAGCTGCCTCTCACAGTCCGGGTTACAAGTTCATTTGAACTGAACCCAGGAATGTGCATTCTGAAAACAGAACTCATGTGACCTACAGTTCACTGGCGTTACACAATCCACCAAAAAAAAACTTTTTTCATTTTTAGAGGGAAAATGAGGCTTAATGTGTTGTCCAACTGATGAAGCACATGTTCCTCTTACTGTGATGGAGAGGGTTTCATTCTTGTGGTCAAAGGTCATACTTCCAGTGTAGCCTCTCTGGGCCAGCATGCTGTCAAAGTAGTATTTACACCGGGCCGAGAGGAACCTAAGACAGTGAGAGATGCAGAGAAAAGGGATCAAATGGACGAGAAGGGAAGGGAGGGCAGAACAGAAAAAAGAATAAACAAGGGGTTGAAATAATAATAATAGCAAAGGGTTCATTTTTTGATTCGACAACTTGCCTCCTGAGCTCAGCGTAAACCTGGAGTCTGTGGTTCATAACACTGTCGAGGCTTTTGATGAAGGTGTTGAGGTTCTTCATTTGCTGTGCAAGGTTTTTGTAGTTCTCCAGAGCTTCATGGTACTGCCTAGAAGGGGGGGGGTGGGGTATCATCGTAGTGTCAATGAAGGGAAAACTTAGCTGCACTTCGATTATGACGCTACATGGTCATGGTTATTTTACTATCATTTATCACAGGGGTTGAGGTAACATACCTCACAACCTCCTCGCGGTCCCCCTGTTGTTCCCGCTGGGTAGAGATCTTAACCTTGAGACGGTTGATTTCACTATCGAGACTCCTGGCTGTCCGACGCACTTCTACGCGCTCAGGACAGATCTCCGTAGCCTTGGACACAGACGTCTGAACCCGAGAGCAAAGCAAACCATCAATTTCTGACACAAAACTACAAGGTGCAAAATCTACGGCATTAATAAATTGATGACTCCTGTCTCATGTCACCCCACACATCAACGTAAGGCATACCTGAAGTTCCTTATCCTTGCTGTCAAGGTTGGCGTTGAGGGTCTGGATGTTGCGAAGATGGGTGCTGCGCTTCTCGTCATAGTGTTTCTTGTGATGCTTGCACTTCATCACCTCCTGGTCAGCCTTACTCAGCTCCTCCTTTAGTAGGACAAGCAAAACAACAAATCACCACATATGCTACACCCATTAACGTGGGCATGATGAGACTGTGCTGAGAATAATCACCAAATGACTGGGCTACAGCAACTTTTTAAATTATTTTTACAAGTTGATGAAGTTTTAAATTATTTGAATTTATTTTTAAGTTGATAAAGTCTGGTCACATGCTCCAAGACTCCGATTTTAACTTTCTAACTCTTCTTCCTCCTCTAACTCCCTTCTAATTCCATAATGAGCACAATAAGACAACAGTGCTAATCTGAGTATTTCTTTAGATTGATCAGGTATTACATTACCTTGATCGAGTCAGCTTCCTCAGCGACAGTGTTGATCTGCTCTTTGTGCTGCTTGTACTCCCGCTCTGCTTTATCATATGAGGCCTTAAGGTCGGCCATCTGAAGTCGTGCCTCGTCACACTCAGTACGCTTGGACGAAATCTTGGAAACAATCTCTTGAAGATCCTCCTCCTGTAGTAGAGTGGTAACAAATCACAATTATTCTTTTTTTTTTTTTTTTAAATAACATTTGAATGCATTGTACTGAATTGATGTGTTCTGCACAAACCAGGGGCTTGAGGTCCTCTGACTGAGGCTCTTCCACATTCTGCAGGTCTGTCAGCTCCAGCTGTAGTTTCGTGGCCTTATCCTAAATCAATTACACAAACTTCATTGGCGAATTCACCGTGTCAAGATTTCATAATATCCCGGGTTCAGAGAGAGATGAATACTGATATGTAAGAGGTAAAAATCTTTACTTTGGTAGTCTTCTGCTCTATGTGAGCTCTTCTCAGCAGCCCTTCATTCTGTTTGATGTCTTCATCTAATTTTCTCATCTGTTGATCGAAGCGGTTTGCCTGAGCTTTCTGGTTCTCCATCTCCCTATGCAAATGCCTGAGAGGACAGAGAGTGAACAAGAGAGGGGATAACAGACGGAGTGAAGGAGATAGAGAAGGTAGTAGGACAGAAGACAAGAGCACAGGTTTATACAACCACTCACTGTTGCAATATATATTCATTTTTTAACTGTTTTATTGTTTCAAGATATACTCAGGATTGCTTGTATCAAACATGGCACCACCACAATGTCAGCAGCGGGTGCCCCTGGTGGCCAGAGGTACCCAGGAGTGAAGTAATAAAGTCTTAACTTCAAACAGATACACACCTAATCTCCTCCTCAACATCTCCTGTGAGGTAGTTGGCTCTGGTCTGCTCAGCAGTGTAATTACGGTTATTGAAGATCTGGTCTCCCTCCTTAGAGAAGGCCTGGACACAGTTCTGAGGAGGGTTCCTGCCCTGCATCACTCTCCGAGCTTCTGTGCGATTCTACACATACACGCGCAACAAAAACAAAATCCCTGTTAATACACCACACCTAGAGAACACTAAAAACAAAAGCTGTGGTTAAACATGTCTCTTAAATGCAACATCTGCTATCATAAGTGTTAAATGTGAGGACTGGGTTTTAAGAGATATGATTAAATGGATCACATGATCAGATCATGGATGAATTTACACACCTATAAAAACAAGTAAACCGGTTCATTATCATATTCAAAAGACTTGTCCTTGCCGAGCGTTCACATCTGCTTAAAATACATGGCTACATAGCTTATGATGTTACTGGGATTTTTCTTGTGAAGAACCTGCTTGTTACCTTAATGAGTAGAATGCTCTCTATACCCCTTTGATCAATCAAGCAGTTGGCCACAACTGGGTCCTCAATCTCTAGAGCTTGAAGCACGGAGGGGTATTCAGGGTGATTCACGGCCCTGACAGACAAAACAGACCAAAGTCACTTTATTGTAACTCTTCCGATATACTTGCACTGTTAAAGTGATATTTAACAAAATATGTATATGTATCACAGACTTAATCTCACCTGCGGTCATCCTGAATTAATATGTACACTCAGTACAGTAGTACAGTACGGTAACAATGCATCACAGCAGAATAAAAGCATCAAAAACATCCTGACATTTCTCAAACCAGCATGATAAATTTCTGTATTGTAATGCGAGTTCCAAACTGTCATAGCTGCCATAGCAACAAACATGGCTGAATATAATGCTCTGCCATCCGGTCTTTCATTTATAGGCCTGTCATAGTCATCAGGAAGCTGTGTAAACTTTGTAATAGTGAAAACACCTTATCACTGGTGTAATTACTTGACCAATGTTATCATTCTCTGTGGAGGAAACCCTAAAGCCTCATGCTTTCTTTCCAGTCAATGTACTGCTAAACTTTAAACAAGCTTTTAATAAATGTCTCTGTGAATAATGTACATGTCCTCACTTTTTTCTTGTATCATGGATTTTTGGGAGGAACTGGCTGGTAATGATGGTAGGTCTGCGGCCTCCGGGGAACACTCTGGCCATGAGGCCCTGCAGCACCCTCTCATCCTCGTGGTTGTCACAGGTGAAGGCCTGCAGCTGACCTTTAAGACAAACTTCTATAGCCAGGGCCAGCTCTGGGTCCTTTGGGCTAATAAGGTAACCTGTAAAAGGAAAGGAAATATAAAAAGAAACGACAAAGTTAGAAGTGTATTTTTGTCACTTTCAGAAGGACAAAATGACATCTTCTGGATCTCTAAACCTGAGTTAAACAAGGGTCTAACATTGCTCAGCTTCCCACTGAAGCAAGAAAACATCTCCCTCTTTTTTTAATATTCCTATCACTTTATAGCAGACACGGCTCTCACAGTCATTTATTTATGCTTAATTATTTAACAAGAAGTCATAAAACAGCAGAGTAAAATAGTAAACATGGAATACACAGAAGACAGAGTCACAGCCATAAATTCTGCTCTTCTCAGTCTTTCAGATTCCCACTGAAGGATATTAAGGGGAATATGTTCTACAATATTCTATTTAGATAACTTTGCCTGCACTGCTAGACAAAAATATGTAACCATAGCTGTTTCATTACTCTGTTTGGCGTTCCTCCTTTTTGAAAACCAGAATACAAATAAACTTGACAGTGGCTGTATAAACCAGAATATCCCTTGTTGTGTTTACTTAGAGACAGATCTCTCCTGCCACCATAAATGTCCAAACAAGAATTTGAACTTGCACCGCTTGCTCTGTGATTAGATATTTAAAACAGGCACTGTCTGTCATTTTCAACATTCATTAATCAGGCTTTGCTCTCTGCCGGTGACAAAGAAAAATTAATTACTGAGCAAGTTTTGTGAGGCTTGGTCTCATTTTAAATATCTATAAATAAAGCGAGTACATATTCTTACTAGTGTTACTGTAAAAATGTGCTGCCCCATTTGTGTGATATTATAGTCGTTATTCAAAGGGTTTGCAAGTGGACACCGATTCTCACCCAGAGGTCCTCGGGGTTTGTGCTTGAACTGGCCTCTTTTGTGAGCTTCCTGGATGGCAGTGAGGAGTGCTGGCATGTGTTCTCCAAAACGCCGCAGCCGATTGGAGCGACTGCTCTCCATAGTCTGCAAGTTCCTTCTGTTGCCTTCGATGGACCTCCGGAGCACTTCCTGCTCTCTCCTGAAGACAGAAGGAGGTAGGCTTTATTATGTTAGAAGATAATCATATTTTAATGATTGCCCTTTTTGCTATTTTTAATTTGGACTGCTGAGAAGATTCTTTAGGGAATTGCTGCCTACCTGGACTATAAGACAGGAGAATCCCAAATTCAGTTTTATTTGCATATAAACTCACTGGTAGAATTAATTAGAAGAGTTGACGGAACAGAAGGACTGAGGGATGGATTCACATAAAAGTGTTTTGTGATTGTAATTTTCTTGCCTCAGTTTCTGATTTGTACACGATTAACTGTTTTTGTGTCCAATTTCTATTTCCTTACCTCATCTTTCCTTGTTCTTCCTTGGCACGGCTACAAGCGTTGTGATACTGGTCAATCTGCTGGCCCAGAGTTGAAATCTGGTGCATCATGTTCTCCAGCTCGGCCTGGATCTGCTCCATACGCTCCGTCCTGGCCTGACTCTCTGCTCCTGTTGTCTGACTGATGCTAGAGAGATTTAAATAAAAATGCGACAACAAATATTAGAAGAAAGAAAAGCACAGAATTAAAACATATATCAGCTTGCATGCAACACATGAAAACAGGATGAAGTCGTACCTAAGCTTGAGATCATTTATCCTAGAGGACAACTGAACCTTGTCCTTTTCCAGGTCTCTAAGGTTAGCTTTGCATCGGTGGACAGTGACCTAGAGTGCACACATAAATGAAGAACAGAAACAATGACAGAGTTGCAAACCAAGTGTCACTATGATAACAATAAAAGTTAAAAAGTTAGACAGAGACAGATTTTTCTTTTGTAGACACCGTCGCTCAAAAATATCAGGTTTATCTGGATTACATTACTCAACTGTAGTTGTTAGCAACTGGAACTGCAAACTGATGTGGCTGATAACAAGAAGTGAGGCAGTGCAAGAGATAAGTATCATTACAGACATAAGAACCTGACCTCACTGGTCTTGAAAAGAGTATTGCGTCTCTGGGCCTCAGCCTTGAGTTCAGCACATTTGGGCTGGAGCTCCTGGACTTGCTGGGTGATCCCCTCCAACTGTTCCTGGATCTGCTTGTACTTCTTCTCAGCCTCCTCCACCTTGTTCTGCGTGATAACATAAAAACAGTGAAGTAGGGGGTTAAAGGCTATACATGCGCCAATTATGGTGAGAGCTATCAAACAAAAGTAGAAGTTCTTTATTTACTAGTAATTGTAGGTTATACTAAAAATGCACACTTAATGATTCTGGTGTTATCTTTAAAAATTGAAAAATATTTGTGATGATGAGAATCAATCATATGCTGCCTGAACCCTTGATTTTATGGTGAATACTAAAGAAGTGTTACACCTTCCATTCGTCCACCTTCTCATCATATTTTTCAGTGGACTGTCTGTCTGACCGCAGCTTCTCCTTCATCGGCTCCAACTCCTTCTCCATCTCTGTCACCTGTACAATTTTACACAGGCACTCGCAGTCATTAATATTTAGATAAATCATCTTTTAAATAATTTTTGCACTAATCCGACATCACTGAGACAGAGAAAAAAAAAAAAGACAAAATGATCTTACTAAAGCCCAGGCCATCTGCTTCTGCAACTCCTCCAGTTTGGTATGCATTTCATCAAGTGATGATAGGTTCTTGTAACGGTCCTCTTTCTCCAGGTATTTCCGCTTCAAGTCTTTCAAGCACTGTAACAGTCACAAAAACATACATGGTCAAATAAAACTAGCTAGGTTGTCTAGCTAAACTACTGAATTAATAATTAAAAAATACAAAATCTATCCACAATGATGCCTAAGCATGTATTTATTAAACTCTTAAACTCATAGTATTAATATAGTTAAAGTGAAAATGTTAGGCAGACTAATTACTTCACTATGTTGCTCCACTTTATCCTCTGTGACATGCTTGGTGGTTTTGATGTAGACGAAGTCCTCTCTCATCTGGTCCAGTTGTGTAGCTTTCATGAAAAACTGAGCAGAAGGAATGAAAATTTAAAAAAAAAAAAAGTTCACAAGAACAACAGATTTTCACTTAAAAATGTAGTCATATGTAATTACTAGACAAACCTTATACTTGTCCCCCTCTCCTTTAGAGTGCAGGAAGTATTTGCTCATCTCTTGAGTCAGAACTGACACAGGATTATTGACCTTTGGATGAAAACAATTTAACAATGACTCCTTCTCACCAACACAGAAACACAGGTTTATTCCACACGGTTTCATTTTGTCATAGTAAAGTTTAAACAACATTGTACTGAACAAGACTTGCATTGCTCATACCTGAATATTAAAATTATCCAGGATGGACAGGAGCTCTTCCTTTTTGGTTGAAACAATTTGACCTACAAGAGGAGAAATAAAAAGCTTATGAATCCTTAACACTTTATGAGAATTATTCAGCGAGCGAATGGAAGTGTTAAAGTTGCACACTAATATTGCAAACTTTGTCTTGTCCTTTTATTCCTTTCATACTCTTACTCTTCAGCAGTGTTTTGTAATTGTGAAATAAATTAAATAAATGAAAATCAATCAAAAAAAAAAATTTTTGTTGTTTGTTAAAGATGTTCAAACTTAAATTTACTTGGTGGAAATATGAAACTGTATTTTGTTGTACCAAGTTACAGCAGTGTTCTTTTCACAAAATACTGTAAATGAGAAATCCATCCATCCTTTACCTGTTTTGCTCCTCAGTTTATAGGTTCTCAACCCTTCACGTGTTATTCTCAGATCTACAATGATGGCTGCACCATACACCTCAGATTTGTAAGCATCCCGTCCTTTGTTACGCAGGGTAATCGATACATCAGCCGAGCTGCGGAAACACAGGTGACACAGTGACATACTTTAAATCTGTTGAGCATTAATACACATCATACAATTTCACATTTATGATGGGATATGAGAGTCCTACTCTCTCTAAAGACAACAGATGCAGTCAATTTTATAGTGCCTTCTTTTCCTAAGAATAGTCAGTGTGCTGCGCCCAACATTGTAAACAAGGAAGTTTGAGCGGAAAGAACCACAAGGACATATTCGCAGAATTTTTGCCATAACTGACACAAGGTTTACCTTTCACCTTCTTTCACAAAACCCTTGAGGGATGATCCTCTGTTTGTGGCCTGTGCATTCCCACCTAAAGCAACTATGAGAGCAGTCAGGACGGCACTCTTTCCACCTGTCACACAAGCAGTTTGAGAAAAAAAAAAAAAAAAATGTAAACAGTGCAATAAACAGAAGAATTAAATGGAAGATAAGACAGACACAAAACAGAAGGTATCAAAGCAAAATGGTTAATCTATAGTAAAAAATCCTATCATAAATTTACATAAATACATGATTTAGGTTTAAGCTGACATGATCATTCAAAATAAATGCACTTGCACAACTTAAAACTGCAGACACAAGAGGTCAAGCACAGATCACATCAATTAATAATGGCTATTTACAGATACACTTGTGAATTTAATGGCCACAGAGCAGCACATTTAAACAAATATGAATGAAGAAAGAAAACATTTAACAATCAAGAATCACAAAACAAAACCAAAACCAATATTTCATTCTTCATTTTTGTTCACTGTGGAATTAATGAGACGAAACTCACACTGTGGGTAATAACTAATTAGTTAATTCTATCAGTGCTCATCTCTCAGAATCTCGGTAACATGGGTCTGAGATAAATGTGAAACTACTACAAATTTTTTTGTGAGGAGAGATCGTTTCTTCTTCCTGGTATATAGAAAAAATATTTTTCTGTACAAGCACTTTATCAGTTCCATCAGCCAATGTAGTGGGTGAAATACAAACTTCCATATGATGATGGCTGTCAGCTCCTTACATGTTCATTTAGCCTGTACAGCATTTGTATTGAGAGCTAAAGGTGAGCTTGTTGCATTGAAAATACAGCTATGGTCCTAATTTTATCCACAAAAGATCTTTCTCTCATGAATTTCAAAGCAAGAGATTTCACTTAAATTGGTATGTGACAGCTATACATCAGCACTGGTCTGACCTTTATCTGACATATAGTCATAGCATAACAAGACAAAGACCTGCCAGGACACAGTGTCTAAAAAATGACTGAGTTTCAGTTTGGAAAAAACATTTAACACTAGTTTAGCCCCTTTATAGACAGTTGAGCCTGAAAACTGGTCTGGGAAAAGAGGTATGATCATTTCAACCTCCTACATAACAAGTTAGGTTATATTTGAGCATCAATTGCCATTGTAACAGACAATTCTGCAAAACCTAGTTTCTGGGGTGGCAAACAAGGATTTCTCTTATTTTCAGTTCAAAACATCTAGATACTTTGTCAATCCTCTTTACTGGAATACCACACTTGTTAAATTGTTTCACTTACTTCCATTGTTGCCGACGACGAAGTTGACATTGGAACCAAAAGTGAACGGGCCGAGGAGTGAGTGGCACATGAAGTTTTTCAACGTGATGCTCTCCACAATCCCTGCATCACTCACCACCTCACCAGCACTTTGCAACTAAACACAAGTTATTGCTGTCACTTCACTCCCATGCATGCAACATATAGAGTATGATACAAATGTAATAAAGCTACACTGTTCTTATTTTTTTCTCATGAAATAAGGAAAAGAAGAAAAAGTGGGAAAAAAAATTATAAAACGTCTTTATAGAGAAGAAAACCTGCATGCTTACAGCATGACAGTGAGTGAACATACATGTACCTGTTTCATTAGAGGATCATCCTGGTCACCATTAGCGGCATCTTTATCCTCCTCTTCCTCCGCTTGCTCAGGTCTGACCCGTTTGTTGGGGTTCTCACTGACAGATCTGCTTTTCCTTTTAGACATCTTCGCCAACCCACTTTTCGGGGGAAAGGAAAGTGAAAGAAAACACAGATTATATAACTAGCATAGACTCATGTTAGTTGATAGTTCAACTTCAAAAGGCGAGTCTCATTCTCCGTGTAAGACACTATAGTCACATTTTTTGGCTTTGTTAACCGGCGTAACGTCTTTCGGGAACCTTAATGTGATTGAGACTAGTAGTAGTAGTGGCTGCAAGTTAAGTTTAAGAAAACATTAACAATAGTAGGTTAGCTACGTTGCAGAACTAGCTTAGCAGGCTAACTAACGCAACACGCTAAACAGAAAGTTACTATGTAGCCAGAGAGCAGCTGAGTATTTTGTGGCAGGTTTTGCGACGTTTTAAGAAACTGAGAGGAGTGATATCATATGGTTAGGGTGTCACTACTTACCTTCTTTACAGCAGTCAGGCACAACAGCTGACGATGGGAAGGACCACTGGATTTTTCATCGAATTCGCGCTCACTATTCTCCTGGAAATCTCGCGCGAATAAACGAGATGAATGTTTTACTTAATTATTTATTTAAAAGTTAGACTTTTTATATATGTAATAAACAGTAATGAAGGTAATCACTGTTTGTCTAATATATATATGAAAATTAATCAAAATGAAATAACCAATCGATCTTAGCCGTTTCATGTGTACTTTTGAACGCTTGCTAATAACTGAACTGTGAAATGTGTGGACCCTCCAACCTTTAGGAAACCTGACGTGCAGATGGCAGACACTGAAAACTGCAACAGAGCTACTGACTACTGTATATATATAATATTCAGTCCATCATATACTTCATAACTCGCTTGCATAATATATATTTCATTTTCATATAAAATGCAATGCATGAAAAGTAAAGTTCAGTGTTTACAAGAGTATATGGCCAAGCTACGAAGAAGCAAGATTCACCCAGGCAAAATCATTTTTTTTAGCCCTGATGACAATGAAGGATGCTTTATTACAGATAGCTCTCAATAAAATAAACTCTTAAAAGAGGTTACATTTAAAATATATTTCAAATTACTTTTTTGTCACACATGTCATCACAGCATACATACTGTGATTGTCAAAAGTGCAAAACAGGCACAGTTACAGCACACAGTTGGCTCTTGGCAAGACTTCCAAGGCCAGGAACCTGTTAAGTTTGAACTCAAAGTCAATGGGACGTTCACTGGGGGGCCTGTAGTTCCCTCTCATTGTTGAGCTCAGGTAGGGAATGAGCGCACAGTTCTCTTCAAACAAGGCCAGCTTTTTTTTGTACTTCTGGCGAGTGTAGTCTGTGCTCTTGTGGTTGAAAGCTGTAAAAATGTGAGCTTTCATTTATTACACAAATAAAAGAAACGATACATGTGGAAAAATGCAGTATCACAATTGAAAGATCTGGATTTTAAAAGTAACTGAAGCAAAAGTAAATAATTACTGGCAACAGAAAAATGTTTTTTTTATTAAAATTATTAATTTTGAAGAAAGGTCTTGCAAAAAACAAAACACAAACACGTATCTAAGAAAAGAGTACCTAACATCCTTCTAATTCAAATTCAGCAGTACACATATGTTTAATTTTCTTGAATTTTGTTTACCTTTCAGATAGAAGGCCACATACAGGAGTGCTGATCTTTGTATACAGAGGAAGGGATGCTTTGGTTTGAGACACCCAACAGCTGTCATGGCCTTGATGACTGCTACTGCCACACCCTAAAAAATACAGACTTCACTCAAAGCAGAGCAGATATCTCAGGGAAACACTTCAGAAATGCACTTATATCAAATGTTGATATTATAAAATCTATGCCGATGGGACTAATACTGCATTTTTTTAGGTGTGTTTGAGTGTGTTTGACCTGCTCCAAGTAACCCAACGTTGGGAGGGAGGTGAGGGCTACAGGCTCACAAAGAGGAGGAACTTTACTGGGCAGCCTCTGGTCCCAGTAGGTTTCAGGAGTCCTTGATAAATAATGTGTGAATATGAAGTTTTACTGAATAGACCAAAGTTCAGCGAAGCAACTTAATGTTGACTCATTATTCACTTATTATGTTCATTATTCTAGTAGCAGTAGAGTGGAGATTCGCATATGCAGAGATAGCACCAAACCTCAAAAACTTGTCCTGTTTCTGCTTTGTCTCAAAAATGTAGATCCGCTCTCTGTATTCCACAGCATATTCCTTTTTTCCTCGAACCAGGGCTTCATACCTGGGAACAAATAAGCCTTCCATGAATAGAAAGCTAACAAATATACTAAAGAGTTGAGGGCAGTAAGAAGAAATCTAACACTAATTAAGTTTTGTTAACATGTTTTGTTTGTGTTGGCATGTAGTGTTTTCTGAATGTATGATTTTAACTATTTTGTGTCATTATAATTCACATTAGGTTTACATTATGTGCTTGCAAAATGCAGTTTATGTAGAATCTTCAGTCTTGGACCAGGGACCCCTTATAAATTTATGAAGGTAAAATAACTTCTAACTGCTAAATGAGAACCTCTACGAAGCCATTAATAAATCAATGTCAATCATGTATCCAAACACATGCTGACTGATTTCAAACACCAGCTATGATATTTGTTTGAATTTGAGTTTGTTTCTATTAAAATAATCTATTAAAAGGCCTGTTTTGTTTAGTACATAGTACATATTGTGCCTAAAAATCATACATAAATCTCTTTGCACTGACTTGTTTTATTTTGGGTCCTAGACGTGTCTAAGAAAAGACATAAGAAACCGTGGCTTATTATCCATATTTCACAATTATCTATTTCTGTGGAGCTGGAACTTGAGGAGAAATTGCCAAAATAAAGAATCTAGTGGTGCACACATTGTTTTGTATTTAGACATATGTGAGATATGGTTAGAGTTAGACTTTATACGGGTGAATACTGTACCTTTGTTTTCCATCCAGGTAAGTAACGGGACAAAAGCCCTTCATCTCAACTTGCTGTGGGAACCTGTTCTTCACCTGAATCTCAGTTAGCTTTCTTGGGAGCAGGTGGGGCTCTGGGAGAGTGTTTGGGCAGCCAGGAGTCACAAATTGATCTGGAGTGGACAGGAACCTCTGTGGTTGAGAAAGCAATACATTCATTCAGATTCAGTCACAGTTAACATAAATGTTATCCTTTATAATCGCAGAGCATGATATAGACATAACAAAATCCCCCGAGTAATGACAGGAATCACACACAGAATTTAAAATATCTTAAAAGCAGACAACTTTCCACCTTCGAACATTTGATATCTGTGTGTTGTAAAGTGTCCTAAAGCTCCACTACACTGACCTTTAAATGGTTTTCGCCACACATCTTGTAATATTGTCCCCTGTACTCAGCTGAATTAATCAGAACTGAAATTTCTGAGCAGTCTCCCAGGTGGTGATGTAGAGCTAGGCAGACTGGGCAGTAATGGCCAAACTCTCCAAGCCGATGGTGCAGCTCCTTTGGTGTGATGCACAGCCTGTTGATGCAGGCTGACTGACCTGCAAAATTAAAAGGCATGTGGAAGAGAACCTATTGTTTGTCATCTTGAGAGTGATCTAGATTTAAGTTTATTATTTACTCACCTTTTGTGTGACTTTTTAAATTAATTTATCTCTTTTTAAAAAACTTTTAATGTTTTATTTTGTTTATTTAATTGCCGCAGCTGCATTGTTATTTATTGCAAACTGCTATGCTATATATTTATTTGTTATCTTACTTCAGGTATAAAAAGCTCTGCTGAGCTGATACCTGGTTAAGGTTCTAATACTTACCGCTGCGTACCCTATCCAGGTAACTGTGGATGTATCTCATGCTGATACTGACTTCTTTTATACTACTGTTCCAGATCCACCATTTGCTCTTCAAGCCATCAAGCAGAATCCAGTTCTGATATTGTTTCTGGAAGTGTTTCTTCACCAGCTCCACCCCCTGCTTGTAACATGAGTTACGAATGTGGAGGATCTCAGAGCTGTCATGCATCAGGTGAGGCCTATAATGAGAGGAAGACACATTTTTATTACATTCACTTTGAAGGCTTGTGATTTTGAAAATACACACGATTTCTGTGTATTTATTATTCCTTTTGTTGTGTGTAAGTGTTGTCTCACTTGTTGGACTTTATCTTGTCCTCAAGGCCTCTCTTCAGCACCTCCACTGTGTCCAGCTCAAGCTCAGCGACTATCATGGGGATGATGCTCCGAGAACTCATGAGCTCTGCCTGCTTAAGTGTCATCGGAAAGCCATCCAACACGTACCTGGAAAAAACATCCTCAAGTCTATGCAGGATTCATGACAGTCATAACATGGTACATAGCAGTGATGTTACTAAGGTAACAGTTAGGACCTTTTCAGGCCTTGAGTTTTAATAAACAAAAGAATGGAACCTGTCTTACCCTTGAGTGCTGCAGACCGAGCTCATGAGCGCCACCTCCAGACACTGAATGGCCAGTTCATCGGGTACAACAAGGCCCTGGGAGAGGTGCTTTTTCATCTGGACAGCCAGATCAGTGTGCTCCTGAGTGTTGAGCACCATACGCATAACACTGCCAATGGACAGCTGTACCAAGCCATATTTTTGAGCAAACATTTTTGCCACTGGAGAGATGGAGAGAAGACCAAAAATTAAGAAAAAAAGGAAAGGGATATGTAAATGAGAAAGTGGAAACTTTGCAACTGCTGTGAGTCTTACCAGCCGTTTTACCAGATTTGGGTGGTCCAAGGACGGCCATCTTAACAGGGAGGGATGGGGTGGGCTTGGACTGCCTAAGGTACTTTAAAGGGTTGACCATAAATGTGTTGCGGTTCTCCTTAGATGCAAAGAAGTAGATATACTGATGGAAGATCAGGGGATATGTGGTATTGAGAGGCCACTGCAGGGGCTGGATTAAGTCTCTCTCCTTGTATTGCTGTAGAGGGGGTTGTGTGTAGATAAACAACATGTACAATACATTACACTATGTAAAGGAAATTTGAGATTTCTGCTGAGATACTAGGTGTACTTTTATCTGAAATAACTTCTGGAACTTTTATACATGACAAAAATCACAGACTCATCCCACTGATGATGGGGCCATTCTGGGATTATAAATACCTTGATGGGATCCCAGCAGCCAAAGGCACTGTGTAACTTGTAAGTGGAGAGCAGCAGCCTCTGTGCCAGGCTGTATGAGATGGGTTGACATTTTTGGAAGAGTGACTCCCTGTTAGTCAGCAGAGGCTGCATTTTCCTGAGCAGCTGCTGCCGGACGATTTGAAGCTTGCGAGATGCACTGATTGAGACATTGGGTATGTTTTGCTCACTCAACAGCTCCTGATTATAGAAAAACACAAAGCACAATATATGAGGGTAAGTAAAGTACAACTTCTTTACAGTGTAGTTTGTCCTTAACATGAAACAATAGCAGAAATGGTAAGGGTGTGGAAACCATATCGTTGTTTGGCTAGTTAAGTGCCATCATGGGTTTGTGAGGTTGTCTTTGTACCGTTATAGTAACAAGGTTGTTTTCATCTGTCACAAATCGCTCTTCTATCTCCACTTCGAGCCTCTCAGCAGCAGCTTCCTCAGTCTCCTCGTTCTCTTTGTCTTCGTTATCCTCTTCTGAGGGAAACTCCTCCTCCAGCAAGGCCTCTATCTCATCCTCTATGTTGTCTGCAGCTTTTTCCTCCTCTTCTTCCTCCTCATCGTCCTCCTCCTCAGCCTCTTGATACCTAAACTACTCGATTAGGGGATAAAGATTAGATGGAGCGGTTAATTAGTGAAGGAGAGGGAATGACTGTTGTGGTTATGATGAGATCGCTTACCTTTGTTTTGGCTGCCGTAGCACCTTTCTCTGCCATGAGCTCAGCCCTTCTCTTGACAATGTTCTCCTCCTGTACCGATGACATCAAAGTTATTGTGTTAGATATTTACACATGACAATATAATAAATGCTTCATAATAAAGTTGGCAGAAAAATACTATTACCAACTTGCTTACCCGGTTTTTCTTATGCAGATCGCGAAGTAGGTTCAGCTGTGCTTCACGGTGGTTACGACGCTCACGCCACTTCTCCAGGTATGTCGGCAACAGACGTTTCTGAACATCACTGACATCTACCGATATGATTACCACAATGTCAGGGAAAAGCTGTTGCTGAAACATGTACTGCACCTCATCAGGATGATGGGGGAAGCCCTCCAAAATAAAACCTGTGGACCTGCAAGAAAGAGATAGAATTTTAAGGTCAGCAAATAGTTTGTGCTGTCAGGTATTCACACAAAAAACATAAACACACACCATAACTACGTAAAAACATTGCACATAAATATACAGAAAATGCATATATAATGAATACAGGTGATGTATATGTAAAAGTTAAGGTAACTTAGCATAAACCTAATAGCTTCATATTTAGCACATAGATATAAAGGTGGTACCAATCTTCTCATCTAACTCATTAAGACAGCAAATGTTGTTTTGTGCGTGTGTACAGCTACATGTATGGTTCTTGTCTCCAGTATGGTGCAATAACCATGTCCAGAATCTGTGGAGTCAGAGGTTCTCCATCAGAGAGGTAGGCTTTGATGGCCATTTCCTCATCAGTCAGTACCACTTCCTGCTGTAAACACACAAAAGCAAATACACAATAATCCAGACTCAGAAGATATCATAATTCATCAACTCTGGTTCTAACGAGAAAGTGATCTGAGGCATCATAATATTGGAAATCTTGCTAGAGATACAGTTTATTGAGGCTGACCTCCATGTCATTCATATTGGCAGAGGTATCTTCCATCTCCTCCTCTTCGCCCTCCCCCCTGGCTTCTTGTATCAGGGCCTCCAAGTCCTCAGGAGACTCCTCTTGAGACTCTTCCTCATCAGTATGAGGCACTCGCTTCTTTGTCTTGGCCATGATGAGCATTTGGAGCTGCTCCCTGAACTGAATATGGAAGAGACCAAGCTGCTGGGCGAGCCACTCACCATTAGAGGTCTTGCCTGACCCACGGGGGCCAAGCAAAAAGACTCGCAGGGCAGGAGGCTTAGATAGAAGAGGATAAGATATTGTGAGAATTTTTAAAAAAAAATTTATTTTACTATTTTCTATCTTGTCTCATGTCAGCTTGTACCTTGAGAGGCTCAGTCTTTGCAACAAATTGTACAGGATTTTGAAGGAAGGCGTCTCTTGCTTCTGGGCTGGAGAAGTAGAAGGTCTTCTCGCGGTACTTGGCTGCAATTTCCTCCGTACAGGGCAACAGGACGTTTTGATTTTTTAAGGCCACAGGGCAGAAATGATGAGTATCACCTAATAATCTCTTGGCTGTTGTGTCCCCCTGGTTTCATTGAGAGGGAAGAGATCCCGTTTAAGGTTTGTTTATATTATAAACATCTGTCAACAAAACAGTAAAACAGCCCTGTATCTTCAGTCCCTTCACTTATAAACCCGTAGCATATAAATTCAGATAAAGTCACTTATTGGGGCTTTAAAATGAAAAGAACTCTCAGTTTACTGACTTCATCCTCCTCTGCTGCATCATTATCACTGTTGCCTTCCTCTGCTCTCTCAAGCTCTGCTAGGGCCTCCAAATCCTCTGCCTCCTCGTCCAGATCCAACGCTGACAGCTCCCAGGGCACATACTTGAAGGGCTCTGTAGCGGACACAGCAGCATAGTTGGCACATCATCAAAGAGGTGATGGTAGGGACATTCTGTTTTCTGTCGAACAAAGGACCTACCTCAGCTCTCTATCCCACTAAAACTATCACACAGACATGAAGCAGAGACAAAATGGTCTAGTACTCCCAGGACAAGGCTGATTTATGACAAAGGACTAAAAGAATTAAAAAAAAAACCAAATGGACGCAAAGAAAATTGTAGGACTAACAATCTAAAATCTCCACAGAACCAAAATAAGTTCACTCTACAAAACCTTAAAACCTAATCTCTAACTGATATTGACTATTTGCTTCCCCAAGAGAGTAACATAAGAAAAATCTTAATTATCACCAAGGCATCAACTCCACTCTCTGCCTTTGCATTCTCCTTGTCTTTCTTTTCCCCTCCCACTTAAAAGGCCTATCAAAAATAATGCTGCATACCAACAGTCTTGGAAACTAGTATTCTTCCCTTTTTTAAAAAAAATGTATACATTTAATTACTGTATATTTTCATAAACTGAAAGATATGAGGTGTGTGTAACAAAAATGAAAGACCGCGATTGAGGTTACACTCACTTTCCATCTGAAAGATCATCTCTTGAAGCAAATCCTCAGGGCTTTTGCCATCAATCTCCAGTACTGAGCAGGTAACATTTAGAGCTGACTGCATTTGTTCCCATTCAGACACAAACTGTTGCAGTTGCAGTTTATAGTCATTCATCTCTGGGCCACCTGGATAACCCAACTCCCAATGACCAGGTAGTATTACAGCTTGAGCAAACAGAGGGAGAAGGAGGGGAAGAGTGAGAATAGAAATTTGTAAATACTGAGAGATGAGTCAGAATTTGTGTTTATTAAATTTCATTTAAATTTTCATTTATTAAATTTCATTTAATAAAAATGTCTCACCTTCCTTTTTGATTATGTCAGGACGTACAGGCCTGGTGGTTTCAGATTGCTTAGAATTTTCTGCATAGAAAAAGAATGCAACAAAAATAATGCTGATTTCACTTTACAGGCTCATGGAGGGTATGGGAATTTAAGCTGCTTCATAGACAGATAATACATACCATCAGTTTCCTCATCTACTGTTTCTAGATTTGAAAGCACCTCTGATTCTTGCTCCTTTTGGTTTCTAATGAGAGAAATGAAGCAGAAAAAGAACTGATGCGTGAACAATCCTGCTCTGATATAACAAACCGCAAAATGTCACCGCATCATTTTATCTTCACTTACGGGACCTGTTTCTCCTTCTCAGACTGTTCGTCCTGCAACCTCCTCCTTACTGCTTTGTCCACGCTCTCCTTGTTCATCTCATACAATCTCTTCAAAACTGTTCACATTGAACAACACATTGAAGTGCGGTGATGCATGAACAATGACACAAGTCTATATATTTAAATAAAACAACAACTTGTTTGTGATGCTTTGTTTCTGTGTCTCCTACCTTGATTTCCACCACTGTCTTTGAGACAAAAGAGGATGTCTGGCAGGATTTCACCTTGCTGTAAGGCATCCATTTGGGAGAAGTTCATGGGAAAGTTGTCAAGCACCCAGCCAGTACTGACGTCTGCATCTGTGTCTGTCTCTTCCATCTGTAACATCAACCTTATTAACATCAAATAGCAACATTTATGTTTAATATAGTCAATGTAATCTTACAAATAAATTCAATCTATTAAAACATTCTAACAATAGTCTCAAATCCTGGGTATCCTGGATCTTAATGTCTACATAAAAAAATTTTAAGATTAAAAAGTTTGTGTAAATGCAGCTGCCATGTTTAGATGTTTGACATACCTCTTTTATACAGTTGGCCAGTGCCTCAGCATACAGGCCAAGGGGAGATGTGCTCAGTTTTTTGGCTTCCTCCATTGCATTAAGCACCATGACCTTCACCTCTGGATGATCCTCTGTCACTGAGATAGAAGACATTAGCACAAAAACTCTGACATTTAATACTAAATGCCCAGTTTGTAACAATCTAGCATCATTAGACCACTCTATGACAGTATAAAAATAAAGACTGTAAAAGATCCTTGCCTGAACTCTGTCCACTATCCTGCTCCATGTTCATCTTGATTTTGTCTATAGCGACCTGTGTAGTCTCCTCTTTGAATTTGTCAAGCCTCTCCTGTTCAACCTTGGCCAGAACTGGCTGCACCAGTTCCTCCATGTCAAGCACTGATGTGTTGTAGTGCTGGGATAGAAGCTTACATAGGGTGCTCTTTCCTGCTTGAGGGGGCCCAATGATGGAAACCCGACAAGGGGGCCTGGGCATTGGAGGAAGTAAATACCGCCTGGGGTTTTTGACAAACTTCTGGCAGGCCTCTTGAGATGAGAGGATGTACAGTTTGTCCTGGAAGCTATATTGGGGTTGACATGAGAGTTGGCTGAAAGTATTGCAAAGTCTCACTGTAAACTTTCTTCACAAGGCCACAGCCTATAAAAAGCACCCACCCTACAGAATATTCAGGCTTGCCAGGAATGATCTTGCCCTCCTTCAGAGCAACAGGACAGGTTCGGCCCCAGCGGCTCCTTCTCCACCTAAAGCCAGGGGCCACTTCCCTGGAAGACGACATAATTCTCAGCAGGTCCTCCTGGAAAAGAGATGAACTCAGGATTGAACTACTTCTAGTTAAATGAGAATCACATGTGTGTTTATTGTTCAAAGTTGTTTGAAATACTGGTGGTTTCAAAGCATTTACATAACTGACTGTGTTTTGATGAAAAAAAAAAAATATGATCATTAATGTCAGACCGTGTCAACATCTTCTGGCAATTCTTCGTCATCAGCCTGGCGGAGGAGTATGGGAATGGAGACACGCTTTATTGCCATGGATCCAAGACGGGACATTACAGACTACAGACAAAACAATTACCATCAATCCAGTGAATACATGCACATTTATGCTCACACACATGCTTCACCCATTTAAGCCAGAACAAGACTAATATTGGCTACTAATTAAAAACTTATTATGGTGACAAAATCAATTCAACAGAATATGATATGCAAAATTTTGTTACTTATTATATAGTTTGTGATATTGTAGCATGTGTTTGCTAAAGAGGGTTAATTCATCCTTAGTGTTTTTACCAAGTGTAGCTGTTCAGGTGTGTTGTTTCCATCCAGCTCCAACAAGTAGATGGGGTTGTGGGCTGTCATGTAGTCCTGAAAAAAAAAAAAAGGTAACTAAAAGTTTTAGTGTGAGTTTTAAAAAGAATATTTTTGTCAGTAGGGCAATTCATTTAAACCCTGGTCTGATTTTATTATTATTAGAACAGAAAATTACAGTAAACTTGGTTTGTGACAAAAGACCTTTGGATTAAGCAGTATTAAGCATCTTTGCATCAGTGGTAATATTTCAGATGATGCAACAGTTCGGATTATGAAAAAACAGGAAATGGTGATACATCTCTACGCTGGATAGTAAATTCTTTTTAATATCTCAGAGAAACTGGGTCCATTTTCACCAAACATAGAGGGATGATACATATCATCACTCTGATTTGGCATTTGAAAAATAATGCTGACTTCCTAGATTTTGAGTCAATATCTCTGACAGCACTGATGACTGACGAGTAGTTTATTTAACTTCTTAATTCATTTGTGAGCCACTCAGAGGTTGTGCTGTCCCAGGTAACTCACCTCCAGTGGTCTGAGCATGGTATCCTTGTACATGTTGATTCTGATAAAAGCATTTCTGTCCAGATTCTCTGGTATCCACACCATCTGATAAATAATATCCTTCTGGAGTTCCTCTTCAACAGCCTACAGACAAAACAAATCCTACAAGTATGATAGAAAATCATGGCTTGACAGCTGTCTTGTTTAAGGTTTAAAGTTTATAGGTGTGATAAGCTTGATTAAAATGAAAAAGAGTCATCTTAAATGTGCAAAACCCAAATGTTTCCAAATGATACAACAGAATTGGAAATTAAGAATATTTATATATTCATTACTGGAATACAATCACAACCAAATGACTCTAAAGACAGGAAAGGTATACCTTCTCCTCTTCATCCTCCACTTCCTCATCCTTGTTCTCTTTCGTGTCGATGTACACCTCATCACGCCTCCACTGGTCCCTGTTGTACAGCTGCCCTGTCTCTGGATACTGTTTCAAACCTGACAGCCTCTGGGCCAGGTCCTTGTCTGCACACTAGTGGAAGATGAGGGTGCTACGTTCATAATTAAACCAATGACACACTGACACATTTCATTCAAAAAAACAGATATTGCTAATTTGAGCTGTAAATATAGCTATAAATATGATGTGATGTTAACCTTGATATTAATGATGAAATCAGGTGTTAGCTTGAGGTTTTTGATCAGTTCAATCTGCTCATGAATCTTCAGACACTCTTCCGACATGAATGGCAGGCAGCTCAGCACATAGCCTGTATTACAACACATTGATTAATCAAATACAAGCAGTGGCAGAGCTCCAATACTGCTGTTTTGAAGGACATCTTGCTGTTGGTGGTCATAGTACACATCAATTTTTTTTTTAAGTTAACCACATTCTACAAACAACATTTGGAAAGCCAGAGGTTTATTTGCATGCCTGCTTAAATACATCCTGAGTACATGATTTACCATAGTGTTCCACATCTGGTGAGTTAAGCCTGGCAAGAATCAGCTCCAGCACATTGTCCTCTGATATACTTTTCCCCTCAGATAAGATATTTAGGAGCTAAAATGGTCAGACATGCAAATTAGAGGCTAGAGACATATGACGCACAAAAGGAACAATTAACCGTCCTGTACCATGATACAGAATAGGATATCACTCACCTCTATGCCTTGCTTTGTTTTATTTTTTATGTGTGTGTTGAGCAGATCTGTATCTGAAATTTTGTAAAAGCAGACAGGAAATATCACATGATGTGCATAGACATTATGTTGGTATGAAGAGGAAATAAAAGTCCTTACCATCAATCAAGATACATTTCCAAGACTGTGCAATTTTTTTGGCCAAGGTGGATTTGCCAACACCCTGTCACATAAAATGCCACACAATTGAAATTGAGTCATTAAGTCACATGACATGAAAGGTGTTAGAAAAAACATTTCCGGTGTTCGGTGTGTCATGGTTCAATTATGAGGACTGGTGACAGCAAACTCCAGGATGTGGTTGAGGAGTGGATACTGAGACTTACACTGCACCCAGCAATGTTCACACGTTCTTATCGCCAAAACATGACTTCATTTGTTTCTAAATCTCCAGTATAATATTAAATTAAAAGGGTGAAAAAAGGTAAATTACCGGTCTTCCAACTATGATGAAGCAGGTGGGTTTGGCAAAAAGGTTCTCTCTCTCAGCTTCATCTTCTATTAGGTTGTCCACTAAACGGTCCATATGAGCTTATTAAATATCAGTAGACAGGTAGAATTAAAAGTCAGACATAAAACAAACTGTCAGTTGTAACTTATCTTACGACCTAAGGTTTAAGTGCCGATAAAAAAGATATTAAGGTACAGTAACTGCTGTTATATTTCAGTAGAAGTTTATTTACCGTTACTTTGGGGCATTCCGTCATCCATTTTTACCAGTTTAAACTTTTATCATCGCTTGTTAACAAGTACTTACATTAATCTACCAAGCTTTATATAACCCCTTGTTATCCAGGGTCAACAGTCACCAAGCACGATTACCATAGCAACTAACAAACAAAAGTGAGGGAGGGGAGGCTTTCCATATTGTAGCTAGTTAAAGCTTGCTACTTTAAGTTTGCCGCGTTAAGAAATGTGTGTGTATTCCTAGTTGCCCACAATAATTAACGCGTATAGTTGTTATCTATGTATGAATAGACAAAAAGTCAAGGAGGAGGACCCTCAACTTTTTAATCGCATTTTCGTTTTTTCGAACTTTTTGGCTCTGCGAAGCACCGTATCAGCTGACGTGAGATAACAAGTCATACATGAGTCACCTGACTAAAACAAATTAATGTTGCATGTTCCTGAGTGCAGGCCGAAAATACTTTGGCGGCTTACAGACATATTTAATTTATTGAAAACGTTCAAGGTTGTTGTTTTGACTGCCAGAGAAGATGCATACTATCATCACTGGAGAGGATTTGTGGCTAACACAGCTAGCTAGCTAAATTATTGGTGAGTAACGTTAGCTAGGAAATGCTGAGGGACAAAAATAAAAAGATGCACATACCGTAGCTATAAGTATCAACGTTGATTACGGTATGTGCAACACTTGTAGTGTTTTATGATGTAGTGTAATGGACTTACATATTGTGTTTACATTCACTCCGCAGCTCTTGTGTTGTCTCTTCTGGATTGTGACTGGAGAAAACAGAAATAAAGATGCCTCAGTCAGCGGCTATCATCAGTGGGATCCAGAGGATGGTTCTGTATGAAACCAGAGCTGTACGTTTGACATAATCTTTTTGCTGTCATTATCACTGTCTCATCATGATTCCCAAAACGTCTGGTCAGTCTCTGTATGAGTTCCACTTTGTAGGGTACAAGTAGGGTACTTATGCCGAATTGCATTTTGGTTGCCCTGATACGTACCAGTAAGTATTAGTACATAGAGCAATGTACTGATTACAGCAATATAATGTTTATTTTTTACACTTCTTTGAGACAAAGAATAGTAGATTCAGTATGCCTGCTGCCTATCAGCAGCAACCTGCTTGATTTTCATACAGTTCCCCGTATTTGCATTTTGGAAATGCAAAATGGAGCTAGGAACTACTCAGCTCTAATGGGAGTGCCTTATAAAGACACTGTGGCACAAGTATTTACTCAGGACATTCAGAACAAATTATCCCAGACATTTTGGGTATTCAATCTGATATGATTCACAGGTTCTTGTCAGACATTAAAAAAAGTTAATGTATGTAAACATGAGGGTGGAAAAGGATGGAGAGCTCCTGTAGGATTGCACATGCCCGTCAGCAAACACTAGATGGCAGCAAAAGAGTGTTTGTGATGACTTGCTGCTCCAAGTATAGCCCAGTCTACTTTGATTTACCATGAACCATTTTAAGTCAATTACAGGGAATACAGTTGTCTAGACAGTCAGAATAATTACTTTTACTTCTAGGGTGGATTAGGTTTCTATACATTGAGTATGAATATGTGCACTTGAAAGGCAAGTTATTGTGCATCCCTCTTTCCTACTTAACTAATAGTGTGTTGCTTTGTTTTTCCAATGCATTTTAAAAAATGTTGTCAACAACCAAACGTACACCGGTGTTAAAAGGAAAGTGTGATTACTGTCCATCATGACTAGTCACAAACATTTAGAAAAAAAGCAGGAAAACATTTGTCACAGTTGAGTTATCACAATTTCTTATTGAACCCCTTTCAGCCCACTTGGATAACAGTGGTCTAACTATTGTGGACAAATAGAGCTCCATGGGATACTGGGAAGTGTGGAACACGAAGAGATGACTTTAATGGTTGCGGACTGTACTGATACATGGTGTTCCAATTTAACGTTCTTTCGCCATCTTGCAGCCCAGTATGAGAGAAATAATGACATGAAAAAAAGAGACATACAGGGAAGACACTGATCTTAACAAGGGCCATATTAGAACGGAGCTTTGTGATCAAATATGTGCTGTGCCCAAATGTACTCTGGACTGTAGCTACTCTAATTCCACTTCCATTCAAAGTCATGGACTTTATATGATACATATCTGGATTGAAGTCCTTGTATCATTTCACAGGTTTCTTATGCATTCATTTCTACTTTTGAAGCTTATTGTGGAGAGAAAATGTTGTAAGAAAAAAGCCTGAAGAAAGTAAGACTATAACAATGGGACTCTAGAGTCAACATCCACTATACCATACTTGTAATAACAGAGACTGTCCATGTCTATTGGAATTTGGAAATGTGTATTCTATTGTGTTCTCTCGAAATTGGTTGGTAGAGACAAGTCTAAACTGAATATCATCCATAAGAAAGCTTCTTGCGTTGAAAACCTATATGCACAAAATATTACACAATCATAAATTGGTTGTCTGCAGTATGCACGTATTACCAGAACCAACTATGTAGGATACATTGCAAAGGCACTGGTGATAATCTGCACCAAAAGCCTTATAGCCCACAGTGCAATCATGATTTTCTCTTCTTTCCAGAGGTATTTTTTGGTGGGGAGCAATCAGGCACAAACCAAACATCGAGTCCTGAAGATTGACCGCACAGAACCCAAGGACCTGGTCATAATTGATGATAAGGTAAGCTCTGAATTTCCACCAGAGTTGGTACAGTGCAAATGTATATGCTTATGTAATACAGTACAGTACGCCTGGGGGAAAATTGTACAATCACTCAGCTTGTCCCAAGTGTATTGTGGATGACAGCTTAGCTGATGAGTGCTGAGTGCGCCTCCTTTTCTTCTCCATTGCTCATTACTAGGATCTATGAGCTGGGAGTTGATTTGTTTGTTCGTGTTGCGGGTGATTATGCTGATGATGTGTTTGTTATTATGAAGCATCCATGACTAAATATCCATTACCCCACGCTCTCATTCCTGCAGATATTGCACTGACCTCGGGAAACTGTGTTTATTTGATTGGCATAGTGTAGTATTTTATAAACAGTGTGGATGCTTGAGAATGTGGTGAAGAGATGGAGGTGAGCAGGTTTAAAGCAGGAAACAGCCTCATCTTTCACTTTCTCTCAGTTCATACTGTATATGAGGAAAGCTGACACACATATAATGAAATAAAGAGCTCCATAGAACCTCTTTATAATACTGAGATGAATAAAGATTATACAGTGATTTGAAGAACCTAAATAATTGGATAGTGGGCACCTCCTAGATTGATGTATTTTACAGTGGAAAGCATATCATTTTACAAATAAACAGGAAATGCACACACAAATATGTCGTGCAGAAGAGGTCAAATGTATTATACAGTGGTGAGAGTATTTGAACCCTTTGGAATGACCTGGTTTTCTACATTGATGTGATCTAATCTTTCGCTATGTCACAAATGTAGATCACCACAGTGTTCTTAAGCTAATATCGCATAAACAATTCTCTTTTTTGTCCATTTTGAACATAACCATTAAACATTCACAGTGCTGGTGGAAAAAGTAAGTGAACCTTTGGATTTAATATCTGGTGGAACCTCCTTTGGCAGCAATAACCTCTAACAAGCTCATCCAGTAGCATATTGTTAGGATGTCTGGTGTGAACAGGTCTCTTCAGGTCATTCCAGAGCATCTCTTCTGGATAAAGGTCTGGGTTCGGACTGGGCCACTCCAAAAGGTGGATTTTCTTTATTTTTTTGGAGAGCAGCGGCTTCCTCCGTGGTGTCCATGGCACGACACCATGCTCCATGCAACCATGTACCATGATTTGTGTATGGTAGACTCATGAACAGAGATGTTAGCCAGCTCCAATGATTCCTTTAAGCCTTAAGCTGTTACGCTGAGGTTCTTCGTTACCTCACTGATCCTTCTCTGTTGTGCTTTTGGGTCATCTCAGCTGGGCGCCAACTTCTAGGGAGAGTAGCCACAGAACTAAATCGTCTCCATTTATAGACAGTTTGACTGACTGTGGACGGATCAGTGTTTTAAACTCTTTGAGTCTTTGTAACCCTTTCAACTTTATGCAAATCAACAATTCTTGATCAAAGGGTTTTTTTTTTCTTTTTTTGCGAGGCGTGGTTCACATCAGCAGTGTGTGTTAAGTGTTTTTTTTTATCAGTCAAAGTAGCTCTAAAACACACCTCCAATCTGGTTTCATTGACTAGACTTCAGGTTTGTTAACTCCTGACTCCAGTTAGCTTTTATTGATGCCATTAGTGGAGAGGTTCCAACCTACACTGTGATTGTTCCAGTGATGTTTTCAATATGGACATGAACAATAATATATTATATACATAATTTGTTTGTTAATAGTTAAAATAGATTGTGTTTGTTCATAATTGTAACTAGTATGATGATTTCACCATATTTTAGGATATAATAAGAATAGAATTAGAATATAATGTATAATAAATACATAAGTTGAGGTAATTCCAAAGGGTTCACTTACTTTTTCTTGCTACTTTATGAATTGAGAAACTTGCTGTGCAGATGACTTGTTTGCAGTGTAGTTGGTCTGCTTGAATTTGTTCTTTAGAAATGAATAATAAAAAGCACAGTTACTGTTTAGTCATTACAATATTGCCAAAAGAATTTGGAGAGCAGCTAATCTATTTCTGGCTTAATAGCCTAACTGACGATCAGTCTAAACCCCTTTGTACAAAATGTGGGGCCATTGATTAAACAAGGCCTGTTTGTCATTTACTTATTATTGCACAGAAAAGAATTTTATAGTACAGGGCTCTGAATTAAGTTGAAAATTAGCTGTCCACTTGTGGTCTCCTACAATATGGAAACTGTGCACATAAATAAAGAAACAGAAACTGCTTACAGCTGTATTCATGTATATACTATATCTGTGTGTGTATTGTTCCAAAGCATGTGTACAACCAGCAAGAGGTTCGGGAATTGCTGGGCCGTCTTGACCTGGGCAACCGCACCAAAATTGGCCAAAAGGGTTCCTCAGGTCTGTCCAGGGCTGTTTCAGCCTTTGGGATTGTCGGTGAGTATAGTCCCTCTACTCTTTTCCTTGTTGACATAGCAACAACCATTGTGGGGAACAATGATGGCAACATGTAACTCATCTCCAAAGCATTAGTTTTAAACTACAGGTATTGACCTGGTTTTACTTATTGAGAGCAGCAGATGGAAAACATGAAATAAAAGGAGCACCTGACAGTATAATGAAATTCACAATAATATAACCCTGCTACCACCTCCACTACTGCTACCTTTGTGAAGCTTATAATGTGTGATTTCAAATTGTGATTTCAAACTAGAAAATTCCTGGAGATATTTTGAATGTGCTTGCTGCTTGGTGCGTGTACTTCACTCCACTCATTTCAATCTGTACAAAGGATGTTACTTTCAATTTCATTCATATTGTAGAGACTTATCCGGACACTACCCTCAGTCGCTGTATACACACATGTACATGCCCTAACAGAAGTTGATCTGCAATAAAGCTATACCACTATATCCCCAAATAGACAATAGCTTCTAAGATTGAACTTTTATGACCTACCTTACCTCTTACCTTTTTGAGACTTGCATAAGGTTTTGTACAGGTTTAACAACAGAGCCAATAATTCCCTCTTACCATGTGGAGACCTTTATTTTGGAGGTTAATCCAATTCGTAGAGATGATGTGTGTGTGTGTGTGTGTGTGTGTGTGTGTGTGTGTGTGTGTGTGTGTGTGTGTGTGTGTGTGTGTGTGTGTGTGTGTGTAAACCTGTAAACCTGGTGTGCACCCTAGACAGGTTCCCAGTCTATTACAGGACTAACATACAGAGAACAACAATCATATTCACGTTCACATTCACACATGTGGGTAATTTAGAGTTGCCATTTAACCTAACCTGCTTCTGTGGACTGTGGGAGGAAGTCAGAGTACATGGAGGAAACCCATACAGGCACAAGGAGAATATGCAAAGGCCCAAGCCGAAACCAGAACCCTCTTACTGTGAGGCAACAGTGCTAACCACTGCACAACTGTACCCCTATATTAAACTTGTTTTGTATTTTGTATTTATAATTCATTTATATAATTTAGGTGATATCTGGTTTCACTTGGGCATTAATGTTTGCTTTTTGTTGCCTTGGTCACTAGCATTCATCCTCAGTGGGCAATGACTGTCTGTACAAAATTTAACAGCAATCTATCCAATAGTTTTGGAGATATTTTAGTCTGAACCAAAGTGACCGACTCACTGACTGATTGATTGATATTGCTATCCACTGAGTCATGCTGCTAAAAATATGTCACAATTGCAACGGTCTTAAATTCATCCCGTTCCTGTGTGTGTGTGTGTATGTGTGTGTGTATATGTATCCATTTCTTGCCAAGGAACATACCAGCTGTTCTTAACTAATATTGCCAAGGCTCTTTCAGGGCATAACAGTAATACATCAAAGATAAAATTCAGTCTTACTCCCGTTTAAATAAGTGCTGTAATAGTATACTTTTGAGATTAAATTCAGCATTATCTTTGAGGTTTTAGAAGGGTTGGTCACACTGACACAGACTTCGGCGTCTGCGCAAATAAGTGAGACGCTTTTTTCCACTGTGCCATCTTTGACAAGCTGCTTTTTGTCAAAGTCACTGTGTCATATGGAATAAAAGAGTGATGCAGTCAGGTACAGTGTATCCTGAGAGCCCCTTTGCCTGGCACCTTTCTTAATACAGTATGTAATGAATACCATTATTTTAAGTATATTTTTATTCACTTTCATCTGGCAGTTTTGTCAGTCTGACCCGTCTCTCGCAAGAAGGAACACAATGAACTGACACAGGAATTGTAAAGCAGCAAAGCCACAAGTGAGAAAATATTAAGTGGGCTGTGGAAGGATATTTTGCCTTCATACATGGCTGTGCCTCACACACTTAGTTAACTGTCATTACACAGGGAAAAATACCTCATATGTGCAAGTTTGGACATACCTGCCCTTCTTTTTTTTTTTTTTTTAAAGTATATTTTTTGGGCTTTTTATGCCTTTATTTGATAGTATAGTGGAGAGAGACAGGAAACGGGGAGGCAGAGAGGGGGAATGACATGCAGTGAAAGGCCGTCCAATGCGGGATTCGAACCGGGGCCAACTGCAGCGAGGACTGTAGCCTCTACACATGGGGCGCCTGCTTAGACCACTACGCTACACGACGCCCCATACCTGCCCTTCTTAATGTAAATTCTTCGGAAGAAAATCCCCAGTGGTCATGAGTCAAGTTATTTAGCAGCGGCGTCAGAGAAGCTCACAACAAAATGCTGTAATGCAACATTATGTGTTTTTCATAGACTTGAACATGCTGCTTTTCTGTGTTTTCTGTTGGTGAACACTGTCACTCTTCGGCAAATAGATAGACTAACAGAATAAAGGTGTGGTTTGTTGTATAATTAAAACCATCATCAAAAAGACAGTGGTATTGTACTATAACATATAAAATGACTGTATGTCATACCCTATATGCAAGGTTGTGCAATAAATGCTTTAGATCTTGTTTTAATACATAGGACAGCTTGATGGCCTTGGTGGATACTGATAAACTTCAGAATACTCCAGTAATTTTGTATCGTACTTTCATAAAGGGGGAAGCAGGTCGAAAAACAAGAGGTTTAAATCGATGCAGCAGCATGACTTTGAGTCATAGATGCCTCGTGCAAGTCAGAGTTTGTTGTTCAAAGTAATTAAACACAAATTTTGTGAATAGAGTGTGATATTGGCAATAGCATACAATTTTCTTGAGTTGTCTGATAACTTGTGTCTGCTTTTGTAGCATCACGTATGTATTATTTTATGTGGAAACACAATATGAACCTCATCATCCTTACTAGTCAGCTTACATCACAATCGTACTGGGGCTTCTGTTATTGTAAATGGTCCAAATGTACAAGGACTTGTTATTCACACTATTGAGCTGTCCACAGATTAATCTTAGTAGTAATATAATGAAGGTGCATGTCTAGCACACTGGCACACTTACATAAACCACTGGCCTTGATGAGGCAAATATTGCTAATAATATTCAGACTATTACAAAAACACACAGACATCATGCGCATCCATGTATTATTTATTGAATGCCACAGATTACAAAATAGCTCATCTATGCTGCATGATACTTTCTGGGTCAGATTTTAATTATGTAAGACTAGATGGATTGGAGTGTATAGGTAATATGACACACAAATACTCATGACCCACCTCCACAAACACAGTAGTTCACTTGTTTGTATTATCAAAGTTGTAGCTGATTTGCAGGCAACAAAGAGGTTGACCTACATATCAGCTTGCTCAGTTTTTTTTATGTCATTGGAAAGGTGGAAAAAATGTTCCTGGAAAGAAAATTAGTTTATTCTGAAAGAGAATCATTTTGTAATTTTTTTTGTGTTACCTTAACAGGGTTTGTACGTTTCCTGGAGGGGTACTACATTGTGTTGATCACAAAGCGCAGAAAAATGGCTGACATCGGTGGCCACTCCATCTATAAAATTGAAGACACCAGCATGATCTACATCCCCAATGACTCGGTCAGGGTTACACACCCCGATGAAGCAAGGTAATGTCTGTTTCTCCCCTCTCTCTCCCCTTCCCTTTTTAGATTCGTAAGGGCGCCATTTGGAGGATTGTGCATGCGCATTTGTTTCCCAAACACACACACTGTAGCTTTCAAGGACGAAAAAGATAAGATAATATGTTTTTAGCCAATACAACAGGATTCAGCAGGGAATAGAAAAAAAAAAATCCAACTTAGTGAAAAGCATCATCCCCAATCAATTTTTACCGTAGGTTTCAAGGGAAAGAAGAAGAAGAAATTTATAGATGATGAATAAGAAAAGGTAGAAACCCAATGGGTGCCTATGCTTACTCATGCCTATCTGCATCAGTCTCACTCATGTTTTCTTGCTCATGACCTTTTATAGATATGTGCGGATCTTTCAGAACGTGGACCTCTCCAGCAACTTCTACTTCAGGTAAGGCAGATTCTTACTTCAAATTCTCTGTGGAAAAAATAAATTTTTAGGCAAAGCATCACATATCAATAATAATACACATCAAGTACACTCAGCTTTGAGGGGGCTTTCAACACCTGCCCAGCTTCTTAAAGTAGGTCTTTTTTTTTTGCCCCATTTGTTTGCAATGTTAGCAGGTTATCTAATAAACTGATGAACACATTTCAGGGGAACCTGGTAAAAGGTTAGGAGATGTGAACAATTGTGATATGGGACATTTCTAAAAAAAAAAAAAAAATTATTTTCACACAAACTATAATGAATTGAAAGAACGAAATCTAAGATATGACTCCATGATTGGCTTGTACATGTCTGTTTATGTCACGTCTTTAAGGCTTACTGGAATCTAGATGAAATTGCCAAGATTTCAATTTTTATTTTTTGAAGCTGTTGTAAATTCAACACAAGGCTAACCATATGTGATGCTGAAGGTCAGATAAAGCCTTGTAACGTCTAAAAAGGCTTTAATTTAGTTCTATCTTGAACAATGTGCCCCTGGTTGCCACAAGGAGTTTGCACACAGCCTGAAGATTTGATTGAATAGGTCAGCTATTTCATTGACAGTGAATGCAAAGGTTCCTATTGCCTCTATGTCTGTTCATTGCAGTTTTAAGCAAGCAGCTACTTAATAAGTAAAACAAAATATGAAAGAGTATGAGTAGTTCATATCAGAAAAAACATTTGGCTTTCATTTTGCATGTGTCACGTTGACATGTGGTAAAAATGTTAATAACTGACAAAAGATGAAATGACACTGCTGTTATACCCTGCAGCTACAGCTATGACCTGAGCCACTCGTTGCAGTACAACCTGACTTTGCTGCAGAGGCCTTATGAACTGTGGTCGTCAGCAGCTTCCTCCACTGAGGAAGAGGTACACACGCAGAGCAAGCAGGACAGTTTTGACATCTTTGAAGATGAGGGTTTGCCTACACAAGGTAAGCAGAAGATGATCTATATCAATATATATTGAATATATCAATCAGTAGCTTGTAGTCCTTTATTTTATTCTATTGGCTGGAGAAGACCTTGGCAGACCAATCTGCCGGAGCTCCATACTCATACTGGTGTGTGCTTGTTTTGAATGGAAAGAGGCACAGTAGTGAACCAAAAACCTTGGTAGTGACTGGTTGGTGGTAGGAGGAGAGAGAGAGGAGAAGGTTGTGCACAGTGAACAGAGTATATGGATGATAGCCTTCTCTCATCACTATAGTTCAGTAAACCTCCAAATGAGATGCTTTGGTACACAAAGGCAGAGAGTAGTGTCTGCAGAAGCAGTGAAGATGAGAAGAAGAGGTTCCAGTTTTCAGGTTGACTGTTGTGTGCCTGTGTAACATATTGAAAGGTTGTTTTTTCTATTATTTATATCCTATTATTTTATTCCCCACTTATTATCGCCACAGAATTCACATAAATCCTAAATACCTTTTGTTGTCCATTTTAGGTAGTATTTGTATTAAGAAAATAATCTTTATTTTAATTGTTTAAAGAAAAGGCTTGTAGAGTGAAAAGCTGAAAAAGCAGCGATTGAGATCTGCTAAGCTAGTTATACTTAACTGGAGCTTTTTATTTTAATTTTTTTGGAATGGTGATATCTGCAAATATCAAGACTCTTATTAATCAAACTAGATATTTTTCACTGTAAGAATCATTAAAGAAAATCAGCATTAGTTTTAGCTAGGTTAGCTATGGCATTAGCTAGCTTTAGCTCGGTATAATGTTAGCTTTCCTGCTGTAGCTGTACAGGTTGTTGTCTTTCTGTGGTTTTTAGCTCTGTTTTATGATTAGTGCAAATTTAAAAAGCAGTTTTGACAGAAATGACGCATTCCTATAATTCTTTATACCGTAAAACTGCTGTCATAAAAATCAGAGAAGATCTGATGTCAGTTTTTGCCAAATATGCAGCTTTAGTTAAACGACTGGGTTTTACCTTTTTGGTGAATAAGCCTTTTAAAACAACAAATGAAAGATAATGTCGGCATATTTGTTGTTTTTTCCTCTTGCTTGCTTTAATTATCTGTTATACAGCAGGTTTGCCTTAACCTTATTGAAGCCACTGAAGTCCATTGGAAAATAACTTGATTTGCCTTAGCTGATGTATTCTGTCATTTATGATGTGTATTGTAATACAATAATATAAGCTTAATTCCAGTTTCAGCAATTTACTAATGTCTCTAAATATAATCTTGTTCCAAGGCCAGTGTCACCTCAGCTAATCGTTTTTTCCATTTGTTGCTTTCTAACTGATGGTGGTGATGATGGTCTGATTCCAGGTCGGTAAAATAATCCAGAGGTTTTATGTGTTCCTACTCTTCTGCCACAGTTGTTTACGGCCTCCAGAATGAGCCGTACTACAAGTACGTGTGGAACGGGAGGCTGCTGGAACGAGTCAAGGACATAGTGCATCATGACTGGCTCATGTATATAATCCATGGCTTTTGTGGCCAATCCAGTATCCTTTGAGAACTGTCAGTCAATTTCAGTTGTGCATGACAGAATTATCATTATTATCATCATCCATTATTAATGTGTCTATGTGTGCTTTTCAAAAAAAATTTGGCATCAACAACTTTTTGCTTTGTGTTCTAAAACAAACTTCAAAAATGTGCCCATGTAAAAAATCTACCTTACAAACTACACAGTGCTTTTCAATAGATTGTAACACTATATGAAATACACAAAAAACATCTGTTAGATTCAGTGTAGAAGAAAACACTTGTAGAAGACACAAGTCTGTCATCCTTTGTCAACACTCCCCCTCATTTCTCACCATCACTTGTTGAATTGTGCTCCACCTCCATCAAAGCACGTGGATTACACTGTGAGTGAGAGTGTGTGATTCAGCACAGAACTGCAGAATCAATTTTTGTTTGTTTTTAGGGCTTTAGCAGAACAAGTATGATGGCAATTAAGCAATGATTATCAAGTATGTAAACACTGCCACTTGCATAATCTCTTCATCTGTTATCTGCAGGGAGAAAGCAGCAATATTCTGCATATTTAATCAGTTGTGATACGTGGCTTTTATTTTGTACATGCATACACACATATTTTTTGTTCATTTATTTTGGGGTTTTTTTTGTCTTGCATCTCAGCGCTTCAGTAGTTTTTGCTTTTAAGTCTTGACTAGACAGAAGCTGTGGACCAGGAATTTGTATGTGGCTCTACATTAATAATTTCTTCTGCATTTTTTTGAGAAGCTTTTGTAGTATTGATGCATGGGTTACTGCTGCAGAGGGGCTTTTGGCTAGACTAGAGCTGAATAAACAGTTTGATTTATTATAGTAAAAGGCTGCCTTAGGTTATCTATACTAAAGATTTCAATAATTTTCCATTAGGTCCCCTTTACATAAATCATACAAAGCTGTGTAAATGTGTTTTCTTTTTGCATTTCAGTGATTATTTTTTAATGAAGTATTTTCAAACGCTTTATTTTATGTTTCTATGCTTGCCTAATGCCATTGTATTGCACATTAAAACGCAGCAGGTACATAAGTTAGGATGCACTTTACAGTTAGTGGTGCCATCTCTTATCAGTCAGCGTTTGTTATTGAGCAGCATGCTGCCACAGAGACACTGTATGAGTGTTTTGATGTTATACAGTTCCTGTAAACTGGCCTTCAGTGCTGTTTTTTTGCCAGTATAAGAGGGCTGGTGGGTGCAATAGTGGGAGATTCAGTGGATACGATAAATGCAGAAATTTGTAGCTGATGAGGAGACACTGAAACAGGCAGGAGAAAATACATTTTTGAAAAGATGCAATAAGACAGTGGGTGAAGAAAAGGGAGACATTTTGGCCTCATTCAAACATTCCTCAGTATATGTGTTGAACTATTGTAAGATTAATTATTTTGTTATTTCCACAATGTTTGTACTATAAATAAGAACAACATTTATATGATTTAGTCCTGTTTTGGTCGCAAACTGTTTTTATTTTTTGTGACAGGACATGACATAGCATATAAAACACAACTGATATTGAGTTAGATATTAGATTAGTTAAATTTAATACTGTAAATTAGACTGTAACTTTGTATATGTGTGTTCACCAACAGATGATTGTGTAATGCTGTCAGTGTCATATTACTATGATTAGTATTCCTCCTTTACCCACCAACTACAGAGCTTCTCATCTATGGCCGACCAGTTCACATCACCCTCATTGCCAGGAGATCCAGCAAATTCGCCGGGACCCGCTTCCTCAAAAGAGGAGCCAACTGTGAGGTACAGCGGTTGTCGAGGCAACAGGGAAGAATAGATAGTGGAGGCGGGCTTAGAGGCACCAGGATGATTGAGATGACTCAGAGTGATCACAGGGGGTTAATTTGACCTGCTGCCTCTTCCTTGAGTATGCATGAGTGTCTGTGTGGGTGAGTGGCGGGAGGAGGGAGGAACTTTAGGAACAAACACAGATTTCCTCTTTCTATTTGGACTATTCCACCGTGATTAGGTTGGACACTATTTTCACCATTTCCTGCTGTTATGTGCATTGCCACATAGAGTTTTCAAACAGTTTTTCATTCTAACACAGCTTTTTTCATAATTGACATTTTCACTCATTATAGCAGAAAATGCACAGATATGCAGGGCTTAAAGTATTCCGCCACTGTGCCAGATCTCTGGTGTAACGCTGAAAAATGAAAAGTCAATCATGTCCCTGCTCCATTATCCGCAGAGTGCCATGATCAAGATTCAGATTGTCCACTCAACGAGGACGACAATTCATATAAGTGCTCAAAAAATGGAAATTTGAACGTTTGCAATTCTGTGACAACTGACTAAACTCCATCTGTTGACAAAGTTCATGTGATACGATCTAAAGCTCCAGTCCAGCTACTAATTAGGCCCCACTTTCTTTTTTATCAACCTTATTTAAATTTTCTTCGTGCTTTTCTTTTGTTTCAGGGGGATGTTGCTAATGAAGTAGAGACAGAGCAGATCGTCCATGATGCCTCAGTTATGTCTTTCACAGCTGGAAGTTACTCCTCATACGTCCAAGTGCGAGGTTCAGTCCCGCTCTACTGGTCCCAGGACATTTCCACCATGATGCCAAAACCCCCCATACGACGTAAGACACCCGTTTATTTTTGATATATGTCTTATTGTGTGCAGCAGCAGCCTCTTTGTTGTCCAGTATCAGAATATTTGGTACATGTGTTACACTATATTATCATGAGCAAATTGTATCATGGCTTTATAACTGAAATGGTAGAGAGCTAGCAAAGCTGCCCAGGCTTTGATACATCTTTTTTCTTATATCCACTTTGCCATTATACATAAGGACAGATAACAAATGATGGACACAAGTATATCTTCTTGAATGGGTATTTAACTATTTATATTTATAATGCTCACTGTATTCATTCTAGGACCACAAATAACCTTGCAGGGACAGAAGAAGAATGTAATCAGAAAAAATGCAGTAAAAAACAAGACAGTGGCTTTCTACCAGGGCCATTCTTCTCAAGATAAAAAAAAATAAAAGAAATAGGTGAATGCAGGACACCCCCCTTTGGTATTCATCTTTGTATCCATTCTCCCATCTCATTATGAACTAGATAAATACACAAAACCAGGGCCAGAGGGAGGTGATTAGGTCTCTGAGAATGATGACACTGGAGACTGCTGTGTGTGTGTGTGTATATAGCCTGGAAAACATTGGTGCTTGTATGTGTACAATGCCTGTATTAAATTATAATCTTTTCCCCCCCTAGTTTGCCCTTTAATTCATACTTGGATGACATTTACCTGTGTGAGATAGAGACACTGAGCTTGTCCCTAAGATCCCTCTGTGTATCAACTTACCTCATCATCCTGGGCCCATTTTGATCTTTAAAGACAGTCTTAATTTTACATTTCCCAATTGTTGCACCATCAGTTTATCTTTTGATCTGTGTGTGTGTAGTCTGACACAGTATGCCCTTGGTATTGGCATATGTTTCTTTGTTACATGATATGTTTGTCTCCAATTAATATTTATTTAATTTGTCATTCACTAATACATATTTGAGCAGATAAAGAAAACACCAAGAGAGAACCACAAAATTATTCATGTTGGGTTTGGTTTACTTTGTCTGTAGTAGTGGTTTATGTACAGTGTTTTAATGATAATACTGTCCTCATGTCTGTATCTATATTAAAGGTAAAATGATATTATATTATAATAACATTTTGGGAAATCTGCTTATTTGCTTTCTTTCCAAGAGTCAGATGCAAAGATCAATAACACTCTTGTGTCATTACAGTACATATGAAGCTACGACCAGCAGCCTAGCCAAGAAATAATCCTGTACATAGCCCCTATAAAACTATATTGTGTTCCTAGTACACTTCAGTTTCTATTCTGAGCTTTAGGCATTATGGTAGGCAGTTTTTTGTTGCTTTTGGAGAGAGCCCTGTAGCTGTTTATACTCTCTGTGCTAAGCTAAGCTAACCATCCGTGGCTTTCACGTACAAGAGACATTTCGGGGACAGAAATCAAAAATGAAAGAAATTTATTTTATATTTTTTGGTTTCATGATTGCACCCTTTTCTGTGCATTAACCAGTCAAAGTGCCTTTGGTTGTCCGTGTTAATGGACAGCTTGCTTCATACAGCTTATCAAATTGTGTTTATTGTAAGCTGTATTTGCATTTACATCACAACTGTCCATAACTGTCCATGGGCACAATAATAGCCAGACAGTAGCCCACATTAGTTTTTCTGCTAACGTGTCATCATTATCAGACTTAGAAACTTGAACACACATCTTGTCCTGCTCCTTAGTTTGCTGAAAGCACAACCAAAGCAACATCTACAATGAAAAAGTGCAGTACTATCAGTTTGCAGGCTCCATAACTAATTAGCTTCTCAGCTGCAGCACATTAAACAGCATAAAGGAATAATTTGACATTGGTGAAGTTAGCTTATTTGCTTTCCTGCTCAGAATTAGTTTGGATGATCAATACCACTATCATGTCTGTAGCTCGGATATGTAGTGCATGGTCTGGCTAAGTGTTTCCCTGTTTCCAGTATCGATCTTTTCATCTAACTCTCTTCAAGAAAGGGAATAAGCATGTTTCCCAAAACCAGCACCATACTAGAGTTTGAATATTGTGTCTGCCTGTGCCCCGGTCAGGGCACCACTGGGAGACACATACAGAGGCTGAGAGAAAAAGAAACATATTTGATATTTTCTCAAATATCCACCCCTTTGTTTTTGATTATTAAAAAATATTTCAATAATCACTTTTCGAAATAAGGGGAATGACAAATTTATTTGATGCAACTCAAATCATTTGGACTTTAATGTAGTACATCTTACATTTCTTTTTTCTACCACAGCCTTGACTATTGTGAAACTGACATGAAGCATCAAGTATGCAAAAGTAGGTGCAGCGTCAACCAGACCAATAATCAGCCCACGTTCAATACAATTGTAATATTTGATTTGGATGTGGGCTGCATAGAATTACATCAGACGAATCTAGGTCAGCGACGTGGCTTTGAGCTCAGTGTCTATGCATGTTGAGTACATTCGTCCATATCCCAGGATGCACTGCCGCTTGCCTGTCTTTGCCATGCCTGTCGAGACTAATTGTTACATAAGTATACATAAAATGTCTTTATGACTGGCCTGAAGTGGTCAGATGTCTTGGTTGTGATGGAGATGACCTGAATAGGCGTCTCCTCTTCATCATCATTATCACTATCAACGCTCCCTTCCCAAGGTGCAATAAGAATGTTATCGGGTGCCATCTCTTTATGTTTACCTAAACCCTCGTCCCCGCAGAGGCCTCAGTAGCAGTAGTGGAGTGAAGTTGAAAACTATGTGCCCAAGCTTTTGTTTGTACTGTCTGTTTTTGAGACACCTGCAGAAGAATGGGGGGAATAAACTGTGGAACGAGTTGACCTATTTCCTCTAATCTGCCTTCTGGCTGCTTCACTGGTCCAATTTGACGGCGGGCTGCAGGTGTGGTACTGTGCATGAGTGGCAAATGGAGGCATTAAATGTGATTTTAAAATAAAGAATGGATAGAAGAATGAAAATGGAAGTGAACGCATGAAACAGTGGGACAATAAGCCGGAACGGCTTTATGAAACAGACTTGGCCGTGTTACCGCGCATTACATCGTCTCCCTGTGTTTTAGTATTGAAGCTTGAATTTTGAGAAGAAGCTGGATTCAGTTAAAAAACATTTTTTTGTTTAATCCTTGGATTTTGATGAAAATTTCATCCTCAAAATGACACAGCCCAAAGTCCGACGTGTTCTGTGTTGGTGTTGTCACACACATTTATCTGATCTGAACCAGTGGGCTCACAGCTGCCTTGAGAATTTCAGATTTTGCTCATAATTTCTTAAATTTAGCTGATAAATGAAATATCTGTGTCCTTACTTTCAACAGGGACAACCTGATAAGATATTGTATCATTTTTAGCTACTCAGTAACATGTGGTGACCTCAATGCCTTAAATGTTAAGCAACCAGTTTGCCCTCTCTTGCAGTGGATCAAGCTGACCCATACGCCCATGTAGCTGCCCTCCATTTTGACCAGATGCTACAGCGGTTTGGCTCCCCTATTATCATCCTCAACCTGGTCAAGGTAACACACATGCACACACCCTTTCCCCATTTTGGCTGAATGAACATGAACCCATGAACAATGGGAATAACTAGAACAAAACGTATATCCCACTAAAAAACAGTAACTGGCAAATGTTGAAAAAAGGGTTAACTGACATTTTCAAACATTCATCAAGAGAATATTTGCATAGGCATTGTCTTTTTTAGAAAAAAATGTTACATTCACATTCTACATCTACACAAATCATCATCATTTTGAGTCTTAATACTAATAAAACTATTACTAACTAACTAATAAAATTATAGCCCATTGCCTGTATATATTGTGTAAACTACATCACAATACACAATGTGTCAATTTCGATTCATTTGAATTTGAAGACAGTTATGTAAGTATACAGTCTTTATAAGTGCCTTGAAGTTATTTAATTCTTTGACCGTGGCTGGGAAACTGGGAAATAGTTAGTGCTTTGAGTTCGTACATTTAAAACATCTACCCAGAATGAATTACAGTGATTTAGCAGAGATCATGCAACATCCTGCTCGAAGACACTTCTAAAGAATTCATTCACCCACTCAATGGGTCACTAATAGTATCTACAGTGATTTAGGATCATATGTTAGAAGAGACCTAAAGGTTATGAGAGAAGGGTTGCACTATTGTTTTTTTATTTTACTTATTTAAGTGCTTAGACCTCACTTGTTACCTCACTCCTTCTCTAATTGAATTTGTGGCCCTTTCTGTTTTCCTTAAATGTCAGAAAGAAAAGAAAAGATGACAAGACAAGAAGACAGGATACCAGTGGAAGAATATTTTTATTTAGGAATTGTTTTCTAGGGAACTATATGTTGTATTATGGCAAGCAAGAGCGATCTACTGGAAACTGCTAACCTATAGTTGCAGTACATTAGCCTAAATGATCTTAATAAGATCCATGTTGTAAAATGCTGGCATTGTCTTTTAGAAGACTGGCTTCTCAGTGTGAGGATTATGTAAGATCCAGATGTGGATATTTGTGAATTGTTGATGTGGTTGTCTTTGGATAAAATATAACAGGCCTGTGGAATCACTCAACAGATAGTTATCTAATAAGGATACGAGTGTGTAATTGTCTAAGCACTCACTTCAACAGTCACGAGAGAATTTCCTGGTGGCTGGTGATTACTAGCAGTTGAAATGCTCCCATGAATATTGATCTCCCTATGCATTGCATGGGAAACACACAAACAGACACAGCCCTGATGAAAGGTAACACTTCATTGCACACAAACAGAGTCCCCCCGCCCACCCCATTTTCTTCTTCCTTCTTCCTGCTGTTAGACTGTTAGACATTTTTCCATTTAAGCCAGTGCTCTAGTAGTAGTTTTGCAATGCCTTTTCACATCGATCACATGGACATATTGGGGCACGCAGCAATACACGCTGTAGCTTGGGTTGCAAGCTCACATTGTCACTCACAAGGGGAGCCGTGAGGCAAGGGACCAATCGCAGGCCTCAGAGGTCCGCACAAGCTGCAGCCATGTGACAGTTGCAGACTGTGGGCAATAAGGGAGGGGACCCCCCTGCTTATAGACTACACCCTCTAGCTTATCCAAGTGAGACAGGGAGAGGAAGGGAATGGCAATTTACCATAAAATCATGACAGCCCATCTCTCCATGGTGGTGACTGGGGTTGGCGTGGCTGTGTTAACTTCGGGATGGGTGCATGGTTTTGTCATGGGTTAGTGCATGTTCCTCAGTGTGCACGTTAAGAGAGGGAGAGTTTGAGTGCACATGGCCAAGCATGTGAATCACTTTCCTAACTGGCTAACTTAATTAGATTCAATTTGTTCCAACTGTGGGAGATAACTTTTACTCTCCTCACATAGACATTTCTAAAAAAAAAAAAAAAAAAAATTCATCTATTAACTTTAATTTAATCAGGGTGATTTCTAAAGAACAAAATTTTTTTTTTTTTTTTTCTGTCCAAAATTGCAGCAACCACCCATCATGCAACCAACACACACAAAAGGAGGAGGAGGAGTAAAGATGAGAAACATAAAACAAGTCATCCTGTAAACCCTTCACTGTGTAAAACTGTACTATAATATAATATATACAGATAATAATCATCATCATCATTTCCGTCCATTAAAATGTACATGAACAGCCCCCTCCTGTATGTACAAGTGCATGTGTGGATTCATTTATGATCTGTGACTGCACCTTCATACATCTACAACCATGATTATTACTGTGGCATTTGTATGCTGGATTATACCTGTGAACAGTGCACGTGTGCTTTTGTAAGTGAAATGTGTTTCTGGTCTTGTGTGAGTGTGTGAGTGTGTGAGTGTGAGTGTGTGTGTGAGTGTGAGTGAGCCGGAGGAAATGTATGTAGGAAATGCACTCATAAATTGAGTGGTTGCTGTGTTTCTTTGCCATTGCTGGATGTGTGGACGGAGATGTGAGCTGCTAAATGATGCATCCAAGCCAATTATCACTCAGAGTGATCAGTCAAAAAGCCACAGTGAGGGGTGGAGGAGTACATGAAGTAATAACTTAATAGACAGTGTGACTACAGGTCACAGAGAAGGACTATGATTGTGTGCACCCATTTTCATTAACAAATGTTTTTTGTTTCAATTTTTTAATACTATATTTTCCCTTTGTCGATTTAATTAAAACTATCTGGACCTGAGAAACAATAATGTTAATCTAGTCAGTCAGTTGATACTCTAACTACTAACTAACTAATATACTAACCACACCAATTTTCTGGTGAGAAATATTTTTCACAAATTATTATTTTTTTTTTAACCTGAGTTGGATCATAATTATTTTATTTAAAAAGCAACTTTGGGGCTCGGGTTGTTTACTATCAGTATTTTAGGATATTTTATGTGCCCTTGTTTTTATCTGTTAGATACATTATAATCATGTATCATCATATTGTTATGTCACCTTTTCATGCAATATTTGCCATTACAGAATACTTGCTTTAAAACAGTTTGGCAGAAAATTGCTTTATTACTGTTCTTTGGACAAAAATAAAGAACAATCGTGACCATAGCCATACATCAATATGTGTTCTCAAACTTGCATTAATGTCCACTTATTCTTATTCATTTACTATAATTGGATTCCAAACGCACCAGCTATTCCAGCCCTTAATCCCTCTCTCTGCAGCATAAAAATCTCAGATAGCTGCACCACTTATATATTCCCCGTATATCTGCAGCATCAGTCCTCAGCACTACATATATCCATCTCTTCCTGTAAATTGCTTCTTGTGGGTCTATTTTTCTCTGAGGTCACTGGTGAATGCATCAAAGAGAAAACATCTGTCACATGTCTGACTATATCTGTTTGTGTACTCATGGGACCTTTAAGCAACTAGAATTCTATTATAACTGTACATCAACACCTTTAAATAGGATTTTTAAAAATGTTTTTGTTAAAGAACCAAGGTCATACACATGTGATATACTTCACGTCTCTCTTGTGCTACAGAAACGGGAAAAAAGAAAACATGAGAAGATCCTGAGTGAAGAGCTCTACCCAGCTGTGATCAACCTAAATCAGTTCCTCCCTCCAGACCACTGGATCGACTACATTGCCTGGGACATGGCCCGCTACACCAAGAGGTTGAAATAACAAATGTGCTTATGTAGTGAGCTTAAATTTGCTTTAAACCCAGCTTTGTTAATGTTGTATTTTTACAGTTTCACTTATGCTTAACCAGCAGAACTGAAATAATTGAAAAAGTAAATGAAACATAAAGGAAATAAGTCATTTTTTTGCCTGAATTCGACATAATGCAACCTTTGCAGTACAAAAGAAGATATTTTAGTTGTGTCTACCAATAAACTACTTTGACTTATGGTTTCAGACAAAATGTGCAACAGCACATAGAGAGCGAGTGAGCTAGTGTGGAGATAAAAGAGGAGCACAAATTGGCTAACTAGGATGCTATGGACATCATCTTTATGGAAATAATTACAATTAAAATACAATACTTCTTGATATTTTCTATTATGCTTGAGATTATTATTCAAATTTAATTTGGATTGAAGAGTAGAGTTACGTAATTCTTTGACACAGAATTAACTTTTGACATTTCTTCTTTAAAGTAAAATTGTTGCAGCCTCCCATCAATGTCAGAATCTCATTTGGGATCAATTCAGGTTTTATAATTAAGTATTTTAAAAAGCCTGGTGTAAAAATAAGACATGCAGCTGCTTTCTCCATTTGAAATATTAGCCTTGCTCGAGGAATGACGCACATTTGCTTTTTGTGCCAGAGTCATGTTAGGACAACTATCCCCAGTATTTTGCCTTTTTTGACTTGTGTTACAGAGACACCAAAACAGGTTGATTTCTTGAGAAACTACTAATATGACCTTGCTCTTTATCACTCTTTTTCTCAGTAAGTTGTGCAACGTTCTGGATCGTCTGAGTATGATCGCGGAGAATGTGGTCAAGAGAACAGGCTTCTTCATTAATCGATCCAACTTCTACTGTCATACCCTCAGACCAGATGACAGGTGGGCCTTTCCCAATCCTACACTATCCCTGCCGTGTCTCGGTGTTACAAGAAAGCAAGAGCACTGTTTAAATGATCAGAGGTCACACTGGATCAAAATGAAGTAACAGATTATGCATGATTGATGTTAAGAAAACTGTAAGATGACCCATGTGCTGCATTTGCATATCAGACTGCCTTTTTTTCTAAGAACAAGTGTATTATCCATTTTTGTATTCATACCTATCCAGAATCATACATTAATCCACACGGCTTAATTTGGAACCTCTCTGATATGAATTCTTAATGGAAATTATGCCTGATGGCAGTTGTGCCGCGGAGAGTTTTATGCTAACGAGCGGAGTAGATTGCCGTCCGTGTTCTTAACGCATGCCTCTTCCATTGTCTGCATGTTTTAATCACTTTCACCCAACATTACCATTCTGTTACATAACCAAACAACTACAGCTTGCTCAGTATTTATTACCCTTTCTTTTGCGTTACCCAGCACTGCCTCACTCTCTCTGTAATACACACTCACTTCACACTAATGCACACAGTCCCCTGCTCTAATGTTCAAACACAAAGAAAACACTCACAAGGTTTTATGTAGATGTACTAATGATTATGATATCTGTAGCTTTGATCACGTGCATAAGTTAGCTCATGAATTATCAGGAGGATCACAGATGATTTAACAGTGTCTATCCTTATCTTACTGCCTTTGTGTATCCTCTCCACCTCACTACATTTACACTTACATTTTCTCAGACAGTTACATTGGTCTCAGTCAGTTCATTGAGTTCATGCCCTGTAGAGAAACACTTTGCTTTAAAACTCACCCTTCACCAACTATTGAATTCTGTTTTCAGAGCTTCTCCTTTCAGCAATTTAGAGGCAGTTTTTTTTCTCACAAGTTGATTCTTCTTTGCCTATTGCTGTTTTTTTGGAGAACACTTTAAACAGAAAGTGATGAATAACGAGTAGTGTATTGAATTGGTGGAAAAAAAGACCAATAACAACAGAAGGCAAATAGCCAAAGGTGGAACTTGCTCAGTATCTGACTTTTCTTGGACTTACCTAAACCTAAAATTCCCCCTGCTTTTGTTTTAAAGGAATAGTTTAACATTTTTATATGTTTTTTTTTTTTTTTTTTTAGATGAGAATATTGTTACCATATCTTTCCATTGAATATGAAGCTACAACCAGCAGCCTGTTATCTTAGCATAGCATAAAGACCAGAATCAGGGTAAAATAGCTAGCCTGGCTCTGTCCAAAGGTAACAAATTCTGTTTACCAGGACCTCGAAAGCTTACTAATTAAAACACTATATCTACCTTGTTTAATTTGGAGTAAAAGCAAAGTGTTTTTGGTTTGACAGGTGGTTATGTCCTGGACAAGCCTTTATTTTTTTTTTTTTGTTTGTTTCCAGTCTAATGCTAAGTTGTTAACTAGCCAGCAGCTGTAGGTTTGTATTTGCTATACAGACATGAGAGTGGTATCCAGTTACCCATCTAACTCTCAGCAAGAAAGCAAATAAATGTATTACCAAAAAATGGTATGGTATTGTAATTATGTTCCTGATTTTCTTATTTTTCTTATTTCATTGTAATTTCCACACATATGCATTGCATACATACAAGGAAGTGAACTGACGTTGCTCATAGAACGCATAGCAGCATAGAACAGACATTAAGGATGACTGAAAAACACTATATGGGTACAAAATACACAAAAGCATTTTAACAAGGATCTCACCTCTTGTAGCAGAAGAAGATGAGTAAATATGCCTTATGAAGAGTAGAGCAGACAGGTGCACTTCAGTGCTTTTGTCTGTTTCCAGTTTTCTATCCTCTCATTTGAATTAAATGTCATTTTTGCAGGTGGGGAGATGTAGGTGGACACATCACAGGCAGTGGACGAGTGCAGGTATGCCACATAGAAATCTGTTTTGGTATAACTTTAGTCTTAAGTCATTAAAAATATAATTTACTCCTCCACCTCAGGGATTCCTTTGCAGTTTTTGCACATATGAATATAAAAAGGTAAAAACAAAAAAAGAGCAGAGTTAACAAATAGAAACACACATTAATTCATGGTACTGAGGTATCTGGGCTACGGAGAAACTTTTGTCTGAAATATTTTTTCAAAAGATGGCCATCATCCATTGCTACAGATGCAAAACTAGGTCTATGCACTGACATTAAGTGCATAATGAGTGGTTTTATGAGTTATCATGGAAACCTTGATCACAGTGATCAGCTGGGAATTATCAAAGCTGTTCCCTGTCATTTAGTTGCTGCTCGTTATAGAAGGTAAATACATGCAGATTAGTTGTCTGTTGATTCTACTTATGGCCTTTTCATGAAGTTTCTCTCTGACTCTTGGAAATACATAAACATCTTGTAGCTTAGTGAAGTGGTGTCAGAAGTTTCATAAGTCTTTGTCATTGTAGACTGGTGTGTTGCGGACCAACTGTGTGGACTGTCTGGACCGCACCAATACTGCCCAGTTCATGGTGGGGAAGTGCGCACTGGCCTATCAGCTTTATGCACTCGGAATGATTGACAAGCCGAAACTGCAGTTTGATACTGACTGTGTGAGGTAAAACTCCTTTGAATGAACCAATTGTGTATACTTGCATCGAAAAGAAATGAAGAATGGTAATCGCTACAGCCTTATATCAATATGTGTCTGAAAACTCAAGGTAATTTATGTTGTCTTAATTATTAGGAAAGCGATTAGCAAATGAACAGTTACGCCAGTCCTTTATCCCACTGTTTCCGGCACAAAATCCAATTCCACATAGTTGCAGCACTTTTACTATATTCAGATGTATTTGCAGTGGGTATCTGTGGTTCTGTGCCCTCTACTACCTATGTTCAGTTCTGATTGGATGCTGAAATTGCTTCTTGCAGCAATCATACATGAGTCATACATGTGATACACATGTACACACACACATCACTCTGTTGTCCTATAGAAGCAGAAAATGTATGTGTGTTTGTGTGTGTATTACATGTATGATTGTCTCCACTGAAAGCCACAACCTTATGCGTATGTGCCTGTCCATCGCTTGTATGTTCATGTGTGTGTGTGCGCGTGTGTGTCTATGTGCATGTGTGTGTGTGCGTGTACCTCAGGTTGTTTGAAGAGCTGTACGAGGACCATGGAGACACTCTGTCTCTGCAGTATGGCGGCTCCCAGCTGGTCCATAGGGTCAAGACCTACCGCAAGATCGCCCCCTGGACTCAGCACTCCAAAGACATCATGCAGACCCTATCTCGCTACTACAGCAATGCTTTCTCAGGTGTGTGTTACACCGGCTCGTAAATTCTTTTATTTGCATGAGCCTTATACAAATCATCTTCACATCTCAAGTTATCATAGCAACTTTAGACATAGACTTTGAACTTAGACTTCTAATACACATATAGACTATACGGATACAGTACATTTCAGGTAATATATAAAGAAATAAAAACACAAAAGGAAGGCTTCATAATGCACTCCTAAGTCTTCTTAGTCTTTCACAAAACATTCAGAAGACTACTTGGAACTTTTCAAACTGTGCAACCTTGCTCTGCAGCCAGCACATATTATTGGAGCTGATGTAACTTATCATTTGAGTTTGACACAACATGTTATGAGATCAAGAAATTGTCTGACATAAAGCTAAAAAGTACTACATTCACACGTAAACGTATTTCAGTTTTTTTCAACTGACCAGTGCTACTGTATAATTCCATTGTTGTTTGGTTGCTCTTTCTCTAAAAGATAGTAGTTGTAAAAGTGGAAAAAGAGACCCAGCACATCACATCGAGCACATTACACACCCAGAACTCCACATCATAAAAATCTTATTGTTTCATTACAATAAGACCAAGTGCAAACCTTTTCTATATATCCAGATTGTGATGCAACTCCTGATTTAAAATTTAGACATACACAGATCCAGCCTAGCTCCCAAAGTACTGTAGATGCTAGTAAACAATTTTAATGGCAACTACAATGTTTTTATAGAAACTTTTATTGCCAAAACCTAGGAAAAGGGAGATTTTTCAGACATTTGATTTCTGATATTATTATCTGGAGAAATCTTTAAATTTCCCGTATTGATGTTTTTCTTTGCCCTCTGATTAGCAGGGCATAATTGCCAAACAATGCTTGACAATATGGCTATCAAATTCCTGCATTTCAGATTTCTAATAATTTATAATGACACCCTTACTTGTAGTTAGACAAAAGTGTGTCTAAGAAAATGTACGTGGGTGTACACATGTCTTTTCACAACATACCAGTGACTGTTCCACATCAATGGGTGGTACTTGTGTCCCGAGAAATGAAGAGGAAAATTTTGCATTATGTATTGAGCCAGGAGTTACAGAGCTGTACTACTTGACCTAAGTCAACCTCCTCTCCGTGTCTTTTGAAAAATGGGATCACTGGCTGGTTGCAGAGCAAAGCCCGGAGAGTAGCAGGTTGTTTATTCAGACTGAAATGTCAAGAGAGAGGAGCTCATATGATGCAACACACACACAGACAATCGTACATACAAGTGCTCAATACTCTATGAGCTATAATGCCTTGATCTACAATATATCCGGTCTTATAGTATGAAGTGGCTGACCAAGATGACTGTTGCACAAGTTATGCATCTCCACTCCCTTCAAGACACTGAAAAAGTCGATATCAGGGCAAAGAAAAGCTGAAAAATCTATTCAGTGATCTGAGGGCCAACTACCGTCTGCTGTCAACCTGCCCTTTTACCAGGGCACAGCCATTTTCATACATTTACCCTTGATTACATTTTCACATCCTACTAGACTTGCCAGATTTTCATATCCCCTTAGTCACTTCCCCTTTGTCACGGTGATGTTATTAAATTGAAATAATCTAAGTTTGACCCTGTATCTCTCTGTGGAAGCCTGCAATTTCAGGCTCTCTACTAAATTGTTCTTTTGATGGTTTAACCATAAAACTGAACTCTAATTTTTGGATCAACACAAAGACTTTCTGCAAAGAATATTAACCCCTTATACTTGATATCTGAAGCCACTTCTGTAAAATACCTAGATGTGTAGAGTACATGTACTCATTTGAAATCCTGCCTCTGGGCTGTGTGTTGCCCAGGATCTCTACTCAGTCATAGCTCACTCTCTGGATATCACACAGTTATCATTAAGGCATTTTCACACCTCTGAACACATTCATTCTCTGTAATCTGAAAGAGAGATGTGTTTGAACATACCAATTAAGGTAACCATGTGCCACTTGTTTACTATTATTTAAATATTCACTCTGTTGTGGAGGAACACAGCTGCAAACAAATAAAGTAAAATTATTTGTTGTTTGGTCTGTGTTTGGACAGACAAACGTTCAGAACACACTGATAGGTGTTTTGCAGCCTCTTGAATTGTAGGAGCAACTTTGAATGACTGTTTTGATGAGACCAGTGAAGAGGTGGCAAAAGTGTGCTGAAAATGAACAGACCTGTAGACCGATTTTTACTGTGTACATTTCATTTATAATACATGTTATGAGACAAGGCTTTCTGTCAATGTCTTCTGTTGCACGTGTATATTATGTTCATCCATAACTCTTATCTCGTGATGTATTGACTGAATCTCTGGCTGAAAATTACCTAGAGAAAAGGCTTGATAGAAGGCTTTAATAGAACCCAATTTAGTTTCTAATTATCTAACGTGACTGCTGGAGCAGCATTCACGTGTCTACACAGCTGGAGGATGGATTAAATGGCACCAAACTGGGCAACATGCAAAACACGTGCCACACGCTGAGCACACAAACACACACACAGATTATCTCAGCACGCTCTCATAGCCAAACATGCTGTAGATACTTTTCATTGGTGTGTTTTCTGTTAACGATGGTTGAGGGAGTTCAAATTTACCTGTAATTCATTATTTGGCGCCTTTGCAGTGTCTTCTCTTAACACTGCTCCACTTACTGACATTTTCTGGAGCTTTCAGTCACATCTCTTCTACACCTACATCAGCAGACGGAGTTTGGTCATTGTCATCATGTGACACAACACATAATAAGAGGTGGATGCATCCACCTCCATCTCCACCATCTCCATGACAACTGAGCAAATTCTGTCCACCTATGATGACTGTGAGAGCTAGCTGAAAGCTCAGGAAAAAGCTAATAAAAGGACTTTGTGTTACTTTGTGGAATACGAACAGAATGCTTCTGAACGGTTTAGTCAGTCAAAGATGAATTGGTTTATTCACGGCACAGACTTGATATGTGTTGGGCTGCAACTAACAATTATTTTACTAAGTAATTTTCTGTGTATTTTCTTGCTTAACCAATTAATGATTTGATTCATAAAATGTCAGAAAACAATAGGATTTGTTTGTTAAAATTACCTAAAACCAAGATGTTTTCAGATGACTTGTTTTGTCTGATCAATGGTCTAAAACACAAAAACAATCACTTTAATATCACATAAAACTAAGAAAAACAGCAAAAATTCCCAACCTGAGAAGCTGGAAATTTGGACAATGGTATTTTGACAATATATGCAATTAAAAAAGATTCATTGACTAATTGTTTTAACATCACAAGCGACAAATGATGATGTAGAAATCTAGATTTTTTTTTTTAGCATTTTACTGTGTATTATACCTTTGTGTTTCACAATGTTTTTGTAATTATTGTTTCCATCTTGCTCCTCCAGATGCCGACAGACAGGATGCCATCAACCTGTTTCTCCAAGTCTACCAGCCATCGGAGTCCAAGCCGCACCTATGGGAGCTGCCCACTGACTTCTACCTGCATCAGAAGAGCACTATGGCCCTCCCCCAAGACAGACGCAGGTAAACACTCATACACTTACAAATACACAACCACCTTCTGTACATACATGCACAAATCTAAGAACCTACTTACACACAGCCAAACACAGAGACACACACAGAGGTTGGTCTTTCTATTTGTGAAGACACTCATTGACATAATGAGCCCCTTAACCTAACCTTAACCATCACAAATAAACCCTAACCCTAAACTCTTTCAGTTGCTCGGAATGTTGTGAAAGTTTCTTTGTGTTTTTTTTGTGCTGATTGAATTGCTCAGTGGGAAAATCACTCGAAGATTAGCACCTGCTCTGTTGTTTCTCAATAGGATTTTTTTTTTCTTTAAGCCCAGGCTATACAAGTTTGCCATGAGTGCTGAGGTTGTTCACATGAGCATGTGGGTGGATTTTCATTTGATTGCTTTTGTGGTCAGTCCATGTAGTTACGATTGAGCCTCCTCGTTGCCTGGACAAGGGTCACAGAGCTTTGGCCTTTAGGTATAATTATATGTGTCATGCTCTTGAGGCCCTGAGGCTTCATTGCTTACCGTTCCAGCTCAATACAGTGTCTACATTACACTGCACCACTGCATCTAATATGAGATGGTAATTCCTTGCATTAAACTCCTGATTTCGGGTAGCTGCTCGGTCTACACTGAATGATGTAGGTGAGGTTTAAGAAAAAGAAAACAATTCCACAGAGAAGATGGAAAGACTTCCAGTGTTGCCTTCCTCCTCCCTGACAGTAGTATTAAGAAAAATATTACTGTTTTTTTCTCTATGTTACATATGTCATCATGAATAGACTAAGCTTCCAGTCTATTCATGAAGCTGTTTTTTACTTCAAGATGATGCGTTGTCTGTGAAATGCACATTTTTTGGTTTGGTCTGACCCACAGTAGCTCTTAGCATTTTCTGCATGTGTGTGGGAGCATACTAGTATGCATGTTGTTTGCTTTCCATAGTCTGAATACTTACATAAAAGTAGACCCAGTTTTCTGATACAGGCCACTAGTTTATTTAGCCACAATGGGCCTATGTACCTCAGCCTTTATTCCAAGAAATTATCATAGGCGGAACTGAATTCAATTCGGCAGCCACACACTGTGCTTTTGCTCTCAAACCCGTCTAAGTAGCACATCACACACTAAATCATAATCAGTGCATACACTCAAATTGGTCATATTGAATAAAACGCTGATGTATTCAGGAGTTGTACAGTAGGTGGTCCAGCCAAGTCAATTTTTATATCTAGGTTATGTGAAGTCGCAGAAGAGACATTACAGAATAATACCTGAGTCAGTGCAAAGTTTTCTGTAAGGTTTCAATACATTTATGTATCTTGTCTGTTTCCAGCTACACACTGTGGTGGTCAGAGGGAATCCTGTCTTATCTTCCTGTTCCCTATGATGAAGGTATCTCTTTATTATATAACATCTGTAATAAATGTAAAATTGTAAACATCCATAATCAGGCATGGGCAAGATTTTAAGGGTACTACTACTTTTATTGATACTGCTTATCAATCCGGCACTTAAAAGGCACTCTTAGTGGTCCTATCAGTCTGTGTCACAGTACTTTTTAACCTCCTCAGCCTGTGGCTCTCAGCCCCAAGGCCATTCATTTCTACTGAAGGGATAAATATTTAGTCTATAGCCATGCTGGCTAGCAGCCCTGTGAGGAGATTAGGCTCAGCTGTGCTTTAAGCTGAATGCTATCATCAGCGTCAGTCGTGCTTACAGCACAGCTGAGCCTTAGTAACTTACATGAAAATGTTGAAATTACATTCACTACTTCACCTTCTTTGTTTAGCTTGTAACCGTGCTAACATTTGCTAATTAGCACAAAACAAAGTACAGCTGAGGCTAACAGGAATGGGTGTTTGGTCATAAAAAAATATTTTAATTGTAATAATAATTTTTTAACCTGTGCCGCTACATGAAAAGTCATAAGAATTCATTCTCAGTGCATCATTGGTATCTCTGCAAACTCTCACGGAAATCCATTTTTTGTTCTGTTATAGTAACTACTTCTGTCTAGACCAATGGTGGACCAACAATTAAAAGATATGTCTCCCTTTGTGTGACCTAATGGCTGGATGGTTAGGGCGACTTCCACATGGGCTCAAATGCCTCAGCTATCCAAAAAAGACATAAAATGGCCAAAAAAAAAAAAAAAAGATATGTCTCGCAGTGCAACGTTGTGGCTCTCTGATGATTGTTTTAAGTAGTGTTTGTTCAACAATGGAGCTCAGGCTCAGAGGAATAAGCCACATCAGGCTTTTGCAACACAGGCTTTTTCATGGGACATGTTGATAAAATATCACCAGCCATATATTTTATTTATATGGATTAATACCCTGTAAAGCTTGTTTTGCCTGTTTGTTGCTGTATGGATGCAGTCCCCTGTGAGGACAACATGAAGAAAGTCGAAGTGAAAAGAGTGAGCCGTTTTGATGAGAGTACCGACCTCTACACAGAATTCTTCAAACCTTATGAAATCACCTCCTTTGATGACACATTCTGCATCGCCATGACCAACTCCGCAAGGTGAAAACACAAATACAAAAACCCTTTAGACAGAAATTCTGGCAATCCAAGATTTTGTTTAGGGACATAAAAAAAACAAAGGTTGGTGATTGTAATATACAAGCAAAGGCATGTTTTTACAGCTAAATACAGTGAAGTTATTGGTTAAGCGTGGCTGAAATGTTTCTGTCAATGAACACCTCACTTAAAGGATGTAGCAAACATTCATTAGCTATTATTACAATGGTACTGCCGGATGTCTGCTAATGGGTTTCCTTCTATTTTGTGTTCATAAAGGGAATTTATGCCCAAGACTGTAGGGGTGGATCCAAGCCCATTCACAGTTCGCAAGCCAGAGGAAACAGGGAAATCAGTGCTCGGGTGAGTAAATCTAAATCTAAGCCAATACACATGTCCACATTTGCTATGTTTTGGTAGGTATATATATATTTTCATTTTTTTGATGCAATAAATCCTATGTCACTGCGACCTCATACACACAACCTCATTTGACACTGTGTTCACACTCTGTTCTCACAGCACTTTGTCCATTTTTCCTGTCTTTGTTTATAGCACACGGCACTGAATTCACCAGCAAGCAACCTTGCCTGTGTGCGTCTGTGCGTGTGTGTTCGCATATTTCTTTTTATTTTTCTTTTTTTTTTTTAAATCACTCCTGCACACACATACTATTGTAAAATGAGTTATTTCTCTTGGTTAGAAACCTCATGTGCTGGTGGCTCTTTAATGCACAGCAAAACGTGACCACCACAACACTACACCTGACCACCCTAATGTTCTATACTGCTTCAATGTTTTGCTTGAGTACTTAACTCTTGAGGGAGCCTTCTGCTATTGTATTTGTCTGTTCGCCTTGTGAAAAATACAGTATGTGGCATTTACGACTGATTTGACTCACTGGCTTTGAACTTCAACACATCACGTGTGCTTACACATACACACACAGCCATCTATTCATCCATCTTTTTAAGCCACCTATCTTGGTCAGGTGACTATGGCAACATGGTAAGTAGAGAAAACCAGAGGTCCTTTTTCCCTTCAACATTTTCAGGCTCCTGGAGTATCACCAGATTCTTTCAGGCCCTGTGAAAGATGCAGTTCTTTTCGGTCTCCTCTCCTCTGGTTATGCCAGCGCAGCAGAGGGTCCGTTATTATGAGGTGCTCTTTTCGATGTGAGGGAGCAGTAGACTAGCTAACCTGTACAGAACCTTATTTGAGCTTGACTGCTAAGTTTCGTTGTGCTCTTCGGTTCAACTCTCTCTACAACAACTAGTTGATTAATCGATTAGTCGATCAACAGAAAAATAATCTGCAATTATTCTGATAATTGATACATTTTTTGGACATTTTTCAAGTTAAAATGTCATATATTTTCTGCTTTCAGCTTTTTGTTTGTGTTATCAAGAGCTTAAAACAATCTTTAATGATATATATTAGCTGTTCCTCTTCCCTTTTTTTTTCTTTTTTACGTCAAGACAAAAAAATCAACAAACTTGATAAGGATAATTTAAATATGTATATTAAAGAATTGTGACTCAGGTGTGTAGTGACTGCATTTGAAAAAGTTTTTAGTGGCCTCTGCTAGACTTCAAACATATCTTTGGCATTGCTGTTCCACATTTTCTTGTTACTTATTAGATTTCAATAGGATATTACAAGCCAACATATTAGCTTTCACATTAACTTTCTTATTCCACTGAAGTGAGCACTGCCTAGAAATGATCATTAGTATCAAAACAGCAGGGTACATGCCCACACTGCCATGCAGAAGCAAAAACCCTGGAGAGTATGGACTGGTTATGGAGATATTGAGTCACCATTTGGTGATTCAACCAGACTTTTCTTGGTAGAGGTGGGAAAAACTGAGCTCAAGTAAGATTATATTAGAAGAATCAAGGGTGCACTCAGATGTTGTCTGTAGAAAGATCTAAGTTCTCTCTGATTATTGGGTAGCAGAAAGCTAGTTTCAGTAATTAGTCTAGTTTTTTTTAGGGTGGAGTTGTGAAAGGACATGGTGCCATTGCTGCTGTGATGTATTATTTTAAATGATGAAGTGTGGTCTCTTCAAGAAGAAATACAAACATTCTCTAAGTTTACATTTGAATTAATTAATTGAACTAAATCTATGAGCTAATTGTGTGTGTTTGTGCATATGTTAATCCGTCTGCATGTGTGTGTATGTTGGCAGCAACAAGAGCAGTAAGGAGGAGACGCTGCTCCAGAGGAAGACTGCTGCCAGTGCACCTCCTCCCCCGAGTGAAGAGGCCATCTCCAGCACATCAGAGGACGACTCCGAGGAGGACCGTGACGATGAGGGATCCGTGTCCCAGCGCTCCACCCCGATCAAACTGCTAACAGAGTCTGGAGAGAGCACTCGTACACAGGAGGTATGAAAACACGAAGTTTAACGTTTCAAGGAGGAATTGAAAAGACAAGTAAAACCAAATAAAAATTTGTATCACCTCAGAGACTTATTGTTTAATGTGGAGGGAAAACAGCAGCCTATCCAATCAGATCCTCTAATTAGTCAAGGTTATATAACCTCCTCTAAGGACCTCAGGGAAATGTCATCACATGTGATCATGCCACCTGCTTGTATTTTGGGCCTCAGAAGCATTTTCCTTTCCAGTTGGAGTATGTCACCCTGATTGTTTTTTTTTCTCCTCTCCACCTCCCGGCCTGAGTCTCCCACAAGAAATTAGTTCTGTGTTTCTGTTTGCGTCAGACAGAAGAAAAGACATTACCTAATCAGCCTCATCACCAGCATGGCTTTGTGTTAATGCTGGTTTCAGGGTGATTAAAATAAAAGGTGCCTTATGCCATTATTCCTTCCTTTCTCAATTTCCTCTGTCAGTACTCTAATATCATCTCCTCATCAAATATTTCATCAGGAAAGGAATTATCGATGCCTACATGCTGGTTGAATGTAGTCCATGATTTTGATGCTCTTGTGGATGAAACTTAGATGACATCAGTGATCGAAAATAAACCTTATTCTATACACATAATTTACACATAGCATGAAGAGAGCAGCTTCATATGTGTTCCCTGTGTGACTTATGTTCTTGATCTAGCCTGAGTTACCTTCACCGGTAGATCTGTTCTTATGTAAAATATTAAAACTAAAATCCACAATCTTTTATAAATATATCATTTTATCCATCTGTGTGGTGGCTATTACTGAGATTTGTGCAAATTTTGTTCTGTTATACTGCTTCCCTTTCAAGATCCAGTTACTGCCTGCCTAGAGCAAGAGGAAGAGAATTAACGAACTAAATTAACTTTCTTTGTTTAATTCAGTTTTGATCTCTATCACGTCTTTCTGTCTTGATTTTTGAATGCTAGTGAATGAATGAAAGTAAAAACACCATCTGAAACATAAGCATTTTTCCTCAAATCAACATGCCCTTTCTGGAGATTCTTAAAAAGCATGCCTTGTATCCTGTGTCCGGCATGATCAGGATTTTGGTGGGAATTGATAGAAACATTCCTTATTCTGTGTTACTTTCATGGGAAATATAGCAGAATGGTCTGTTCTTCTATGGCTTCCTCCCCCAAGGCCCAGGTATCATTAAAGCCTGTATGTAGGACATGTCCTGTGGGATTTGTCTGCTTTTAGGGCATCAGGGGATATTTGGTCACCTGCAGGTGTCATGCCTGCTGTGATTTTTTGATTGCTCATTGAATGCCCTCTTTGGGTTTTCTTGCCAAGGTTGATGGTAAGGTCCAAGTCTGCCTCTACAATGTGAAGACATATTTATGGGAAGAGATTTACAATATGCTTTTGTACAGTTATGGTTTCAGACTCTCTCTCTCTCTCCACACTCCAGTCTAATTCATTTGCCAAAAAGAGAGAGAAAGACTAATCACACAATAAACAAAGTTAAAGTTGAATCTGACTGATACCATTGATATATATATATTATTTTTAATTTGCTTTAGATGTCACAATAATATCATTATTATGAATTCTTTTGGCCACTATAGTCGTGTAGTGAAAATCTGATATCCTGACAGCCCACTGAGTATAAAGTCAAATATTTACTCTCTGTTGTCGGCCTGTTTTAATCTCCACCAGCTGCTGAGGGAAATATCTGGCCTTTGAGCAGTTAATCAGCCACTATGTTCACCAGCTAGCCGCTAGCAGCTTGCCTGCTACGTCTAGAAACTAGGTTGATGAGAGCAGTGAGAGTGAACACAACAGTAAAGTGGCTGCAAAACAAATGAGCTAGAAGACACTGAAACACTCTTATGAGCGTTGTCTTTCATATTACACATAGTTATTTGATATATTGTTAATACGAAAATATATTAGTGGAGCATTAAAGTTCTCTGGCATCAAACTAGTGGCCTCAGTCTCTTTGCATATGACAAGGATCCTTTTTACTGATTTTGAGTGTCACAGAGTAATGTAGGAAAAAAATTCTACACTCCTCTGGATGTCATTTTTTTAACCACCCACAACTATCAGATCTTATTTCTGCTTTCATAACTGACACCTCTGATCATATAGCTCACCACGTGCTGTAATTTATATGTAGAGTACAGTATAGGCATGAAGAATGCCCAGGGTCAATCATCACTATATCAGTATCTATTTCATGCCCCAGGTGGACTGGTCGTACGTTTGCATCTCCTTTTGACCCAGATTCAGTTCCACAGTGGTGAGAAGGAGCACATTAATCAGCACAGATATTAGGTCAGTGTGTCAAGAGGATCTATCAAAAGCACCAGGAAATGGCTTCCTCTTGGAATTTGTCAGTTTATAAGAACCGTCTTAGATAGTGCACAAGGAGCCCCCAGTGATGAGTAAACTGTTGGTCACAGCAACCATAATGTTACTGTGGTTACAAGCATCATTTACAGCCATTTTCACATCAGCAGGAGTGAGGTGGCTCCCCCCCTGCCCGCACTCTGTGTCCTAATTTACATCAGCCTCAATCAGAAACAGTTCCAAAGATGACTTGACCAAGTGCCTTGTTGGCAGTCGTCTTACAACCAAGCAGATCAGTGAAAGAATTACTCGCAATCCCAAAAACACCAGGGGATTGTGGGTAAATCAGTTCTTTGTGCATCAGATGGTGTCAACTCTTTGCTTGGCATCACTTGAGTGCTTGTTCAGCTCCTGCTGTTCAAACACAATCCCCTTCAGTGCTTTGATGGAGGGACTTCATCTTCTGTAATGATGGCAGTGAGAGGTGAAATTTTAAAAGCTGTTCATGCTCACCCCTCTATCAAATGGATTGTTTTTTTAGCCACATGGGAAATTTGGTTTTAGGGGTGTCACTTATTTTCATTATTACACCTCAGATGTGAAATTTTACACTAAATATGAGTTACAATCTGAAACAACATAATGCACAATCCATGATTGAAAAGAAGCAGGGAGAACTGCTACAATCTCAGAACAAGTAACATAAATGTTCTCCCAATGCGTTTCAGTGAATAAAATGTGTGTTGTAGAAAACACTTTTATTCAAAAATAGTATTGTTTTGGTAGTGGTACTTCTTCTTTTACTTCTCCTTTCTATCTTGAGTTTGAAATAGAACCATTTCTCGGTTCCCATCTCTGTGACTACTGTATGTTTTGCCAGCCAGAACTTGGTTCTTTGCAGCTGGCATTCATCACATAGATGGGTAATGAAGACACTATTAATTGGCTTTATAATTTTAGACAGTCAGAAAAAATAGTTTAAATTACCAGAACTGTTTCCAACGTATCATTTTTCAAAAACCCAGTTTAGCTTGATTTAAACTGAGAAGAGAATCTGGATGAGCAATTTTAAAAGGACCGTTTTGATTCCCTCTTCCCCCTTGCTCCATCCATCTCTTTCCCCTCCTGATTTATGGTGTATTTTCCATAGGTTTTCTCTTCTCTGTTCTTCTCCTTGAGCACTGAGCTGATCATGAATATTTTGAGCTGGACAGCTAGCTCACGTGTCGGGTGCACACACTCACTCTCATGCGTCTCGTGTTGCAGCCTCCGAGCCTGTCCCTGAGAATGGATTGCCAGGGTGCCGGCACAACACAAAACTGTTGAAATATTTAAACATCAGATCATTACCACGTTTGCCATGTAATTACACATACACATTTCATATTCCTCCTCAATACGGGCATACGTGTGCCTGCTTAAACATGGACAGATTTGCAATGTGTGTGGGTGTATGTGTTTATACACTCGTCTGTACACTAGATGCCAAATGAATGTGTGTGTGTATGTGTGTGTGTGTGTGTGTGTGTTCCCATGTAATCTCAGTTTGAACCAAGTGTTTTTGTGATGCTGTGTGTGTGTGTTCATAGCGAGCCCTCATTCGTTCTTCCCTCCCTGTATCTCAGATCAATACAAATTCAGGGAAAATTCAATGCATAATGTCGAGCTTATTGCTGCGGCGTCAGAAAACATTCAAAGAGAAGAATGGCACAGCTGACTACACTAATGGCCGTGCCGTTACGTAACAAGCTTCTCTTTAGGTTTATGGAAAGACATAAAATAGACGTCCAGGTTTCCTAGATTTGTTCAAGAACTCCTTTTCCTGAAGAGTACTTGCAGAGCCTTTTCAACAACTGGATAGTAATAAGTTACTAATAGTAAGGTTAGTCTACAACTATGAGCCATTACATGTAGGGCAGGAAAGAATGACAGTATATACTGTGAGACAACAGGTTTGAGAACAGATAACATGCATTTACAGACTCTCTTCGCCACTACCCCTTGCTTTATTCATCAAACATTTTCAGCTATCTTGCCTTCATCAGGGAGGTGTCTGAGGCTGTTTTCAGTTTCCTTACATCTGGTCCATTGATCAGTTGTATGACTGGTACATCACCATAGATACCAAATATATATTATATTATATATATTTATTTATGTATATACTATATATAATATAATAATATATAATATAATAAAAAAAATAAACTATAATAAAGAAGGTTTCAGTTTTTCCCAGTGTTTATGGTTGACGCTGCAGTATTCAGATCATGCTCAGTTGTTCGGAGATGGTCCCATGCCAAGAAAACACTCACAACCACAACATGACACCATCCCCACAATCTCACACTTAGACACAAGGGAAGACGGATTCATGCTGTTTACATGAGATTCATCAGACCAGATAACGTTTACCCACTAATTCAGCTGTCTGGTTTTGGTGAGCACGTGTCTACTGTGGCCTCAGTATCTTGTTCTTATCTTACAGGAGTTCAATTCACCATACTCTGCTTCAAGGTTCAACAAGTTGTCTTTTCAGAGTAGTCCTCCCATACACCAGATCATCATCAGCCTTGTGCTTGGTAGGAAACAGCTCAAGGATGGAGAAAAGAAAGAATGTAGGAGTATATTCCCACATGAAGATCACATACAAACCAGTATAAAAAAAAATTCTGAAATAATTTTTATAAATTTTGTCTTATTGCAGTTTGATAACTTGTTTTCTAAGAAAATGAAAAATTTAACTTAAGTCATGGCATGTCCTGCTGTGGAAATAATGCTGTTCTAATCATAACATGGCCTCATCATGAATTATCCTTGATAATAATTTTCATTTAATTAATTAATTGTATTTTCTATTGAAAATGCAATAGGAAATCTTTTATTCTACTGTTTCATATATTGTGCAATAGTATGTTTCTTTTTTACCAGATCAGAGCCCTAATCATAGTGTACCGCCCCTGGTCATAATTTCATAATTATCTGACTTGATTTAGCCACTGATTATTTTTGACTCATGATTTATTTGTAATTTCCAAACTCACTCATTTTTAATGACTGAAAAGGTTCTGATTACATAATCTTTTACCTTTTCTTCTCTATGAAGTAGAGGTATAGTTTTCCATTGCAACTTTTTTGGTATTAATCCATTATAAGTGCTCAGTTGAGTATTAATTCAATATGATATTGTGAACATCATGCTCTTTTGCCTCTGATATTAAGCCTTTTTTGAATCTGTCATCTTGAACTGTCTGACCTTTTTAATCTGATCTTTTGTTTATTATGATTGTCATATCTCTACTAACTCTGGACACTGCGTGCAGAAACCCCAGGAGGGCACTACCCCTCCACATGAAACCACCTCATCAGACACCAACAATCAAATTATATTCAAAGTTGCTTAAATTACACTGCTTTGGCCGTCCTAATTAGCGAATTAGTGGTAGAGAAGCAGCTGAACCTGATGACCTGAGGCGCAGCTACTTGATTTGCTGAAGCTGGCTGTTAACAAAGAGCTTTACCTGAAGTGTTTCACTTTGTATAGTTCTTAACAGTGCTTTTGAGGTCATTGTTAAATCTCCTGTAAAACCTTTTTGTGTTTTTCTGTCTTGCTCTCATGGACCTGTAGCTTCTTACATTTTCCCTCTCACCTCTTCAGGAGCAGCAGCAGCAGACCGTGAAGGAGCCCTATGGACTCAATCTGGCCAAGTTTCCTGCTGAAAAAGATCTGCTCATTTACCAAAGGTAATACGGCACACACATGCACACATATATTACGTCGATATTAGAATGAATGCACACACCTTAGAATGGTTAACGACAGTGTATAGGGCTTTTTATGGTCTTTTGAGTTAGGACATTTAAGTTACTACCATAGATAATGTGGTAGTAATTGACCTTTACAGTACAGCTCTAAGGGATGAGAAACATATTTAATGACATACGATTAGTAGTAAATACAAAGTACAGCTGAGACGGAGTTTTGCAGGTATTTAGTCAAAAACCAAAGTATTAGAACATCCATCCACTAGTTGTTGAGATCCACACCACATTTTCGTGCATTAAAGTCTACTGTATAGGCTGCATGAAATATGAGGAAGGTGATTGATGGATGTTGTAAGTCAGAAAAAGTAACACACACACAATTCTGGGTTCATTTTTTGTCATTTCTCAGACCTACCAACTGGTCCTGAGGAAAATACTTTCCTTTTATTGTTATTGACAACTTTACCCAGTGCCCAAGACAGAAAGGGGAGGAACAAGCAGTCATTGTCAGCAGTCCCCTCAGGTTGACATTAGGTCATTTTACAAAAGGGACAACTCTACCCTGCTGTGTGCATCACACTTCTGACCTCACTGCTCTTTGTCCACCTCTCCCTTCCTGCCACCCCTGAGATTTCATTTTGTCTCTGTCCTTTCGGTTTCATTCTGTCCTTTCTCTCTGTATGCTCCCAACCATGTTGATGAGCCACAGTGAATAGCCCTTATCAGGCGCTGAGACTGAACACAACTATCTGTTCTTTGGATACGAACTGCTGATGTGATACAGTGTGATGCATTTGATGAAGCTTGAATAGCTTTTTTTCTCCCACGCAGCTGTCCTAAACCCACAGAGGATAACTGGCCCAGTGTATTATTTCAGTGGCAAATGTTTGGCCATGTCTTTCAGGCAATATTTTCATTTGTCCAAGTGAACTTTTTACTTTTGCAAATGCACATATCAGTTGATATACTACTTAAAATGTGGCATGATTCAGTTCAATATTCAGTTTTTCACAAGAAAAAAGAAAAAATTATAATAAAGTGAGTCAAAATAAACATAGTTATGGGTAACAAAAATGTTCTTTTTCTTTCTTTATGCTTTTAATTATCTTGTGTTGCCTCAGACTTATCCTGGGATCCATTCATGGGCTCTGAAAATTGCAGTTTTAACAACTGCCAAAATGTGTTCGAGCAAAAGAAAAAAAAAGAGAATTCCTGTCAACTCAAATAGAGTTAGTGTTCTACGCAACAACAATAAATGAATTTATTAAAAGCAGCTTTTTGGATTCGCTTGTATCGCCCTGAGATGTCTCTGTTTGATGCTGGTTGTTTGCTCCTGCAAAGGAATTAATGCTGCAATATAAAGACTTTTATTTCTTGAGTTTGTGTCTCATCTGATAGCAGGCACAGAGGAGTCAACAAAACAAAACAAAAAAAAAAATTCAACCTGCAGTGAACAATGTTGTTCATATCCTCCCACTGTAGTGGCACATAATGAAAATTAAACTGCATTCATTATTGAGGCTAGAATTTGGAACAGCTCCAAAGATGTTAGCTGTAGCCATAGTGTCGCTAATCATTGCATTAATATTAAAAATCATAAGCAAGAGCCAGAGGGGAACTCTCAACTATTGCTTGTGTCTTTACAAAAAAAAAATGACCTATGGGAAGATTTGAGATTTGATGATGATGTGCTCCGAACATTAGAGTTCTCACCAGACATGTTTAGCTCATCTCTGAGCATTTGTCTCAAAGAACAGACAATAAGAAGCTGAAATTTAACGGGTGTTTTAGGAACAAATTACACTGTTACGCAATTATATTCTGTTAATTGCTCTTCATATGATGACGGTGGCAGGAGGAAGTGGCAGGGACAATCGCATCTAGAGTATTGGCTTTTTTTCAGGATTATTTTTCATGTTTTTTGTTTGTTGTTTTTTTTCTGCAGGTTTGCACATCTGGGCGAGAGCCAGCACAAAGTGGAGAGAACTGAACACATAAACCTGACAAACATCATCTGTTTGTGAGTAAAACATGTGACAAATTCACCCAAACACACAATGAAATTAAAAAAAAAACATATGCCTAAACTCAATAATTCTCACTTACATGTGATGTTGAGCGCTACAATGCAATATCGGTTTATTGTTATAATCCGACCCCTTTTAAATACCACTCAACATTTCCAGCAGCCTTGGGACAAGTGAACACAGTTGCTTGAACTAAGTGGTCTCCAGGGAAGCTGTGCGCAGTTTAATCTTCATCTCTTGTAACCAACCACTCTTTCCTTACTTCTTGTCACCCCTGCTGTTTTCCAGTCAGTCCACTCGAAACCCTGCTGCTCTCTGCAGCCATGACCTAGCGAGTCAGACAGTTTTTTTCTCTTCAGTCAAAATCAAAATTCAACCATATGTCCGAAGGCAATGTGCAGCCAAAATGACGCCTGAGCGTTTTTTTTTCTTTTTTTCTAGCTTCAACTTTCTGACGTGTACACAAAGACAGCATTTTTAGTGACAAGATGCCTCATTGGGATTTCTCTTTAAAGTGTATTATTTTGTAATATTTATTTCTTTGAACTTCTTTCAACAGAGATATTCTTCACAAGAATAGTGTACAGATAACTAACCAGACTGCTCAAGAAAAATAACGCTCTGAACCCTTACTCAAGATGAGAGATGATTGAGGGCTTTTCATGGAGAGGCAGCAGAGGCACGAGAGGAAACTGAAGGGCTTGTTTTATTGTTTTGCTCTAAAAATACATCCAGGTTGCCAGACGGAGTTTGCAGTTTAACTGCGTGCATCATAACTGAATGGATCGGAAACTGAAATTGTCGAAATGATACCTCTGCAGAATGGAAAAATGGTAAATAGACGGCAAAAATATATCCACGTGGCAGTGTTTTGCTTCATGTCATGCTGCACTTTGCAGTGTGAGAGCACAGGTTAAAGAGAGAGAGAGAGAGGGAGAGTGCAGGTGAATAAAAAAAGATTTCAGAGTAAACCAAGACGACCATTCAGGTCAGAAGGTTTTCATAGACAGCTAAAGGTCACAGGAGGAAAGGTTGAAGGTTGTGTTTAAAAAAAAAAAAAAAAAGTAATTTTCTGACTCTTTCTCTCCAGGAATACTGATCTTCTTCCATTTATTATTATGGAGGCCACTGTGCTCTTGGGAACCTTCAACGCAGCAGACATTTTTGTAGCATTCCCCAGATCTGTTTCTGAGCTCTGCAGGCAGTTCCTTTGAGCTCATAGCTTGGTTTTTGTTCTGATATGCATTGTCAGCTGTGAGATGTTATATAGACAGGTGTGTGCCTTTCCAAATCATATCCAATCAAATGAATTTAACCGCAGGTGGACTCCAATCAAGGTTTAAAAAATATCTCAAAGGTGATCAAGAGTAACCTGAGATAAATGTGGCTCAGTAAAGGGTCTGAATACTTACGCCAGTGAGAAATTTCAGTTTTCTGGGGTGGGTTGAAGGAATCCAATGTGTGTTGGATGAAATCTCTCAGATGTATTTTGTAACCTTTGACTCTCTGTAGAGTGCTGCCTTTTTAGAGTGAATACATGAGTCTTTGTGGTTCTCTTTGAACACATGACTTTATTTTTAAATAAAAATACCATTTTTGATTTAGGTTATTATACGTCACACAAAGATGGCAGACATAAATTCAAGAGCAAGAGCAACTTCAGTCAGCTGGGAATCTTAACATCTTTTCATCCTCTTCAGTTTGCATCTTGTTTGTAACCTTGTCCACCTATATCATCCTCACCTCTCATCGCTCTGGCCAGTCATTAGTCCAGTCATCCATTGCAGTCGTCCTCATGTTAGGTACACAGGGTCTGGCAGGTGTGTCTGTTGTGTAACGGTGCTATTCTAAGGTGCTGTTACAACACACGTTTCAACATGTTTCACTGACAGGAAAGTCTGTCTCCCTCTGTGTAGTTCCTCTATTGATCTACTGGGCAAAGGCAGAGGTTACTTAATTATTGGAGGTAAAAATGGAAAGGATATGAACACTGTGGCAGATTCCTGTTGAGAAGAATTATTGCAGTGTGGTGATTTGATTCTTCCTTAAATTATAATTAATGGACAGTTAAAAAAAAAGATTGCTTTCTTTAAGGTATTCATGTGTAATCGAAGTGTCTGTCTAGCTGAAATCAAATGTTTTATACATTTTTTATTGGGCATAAATTATGATCATCACATTCTAACATAGCAGCGAGCAAGTCAGCAAGATATGAATATGTTGTCAGCTCAGATTATAAAGAAGGGTATAAGAAATTTTGAGATTCAGCTTACCTCCAGTGTCACATGCGTTTTGCAAATATTTCACATCCTCTGCGAGTGTAAGCCTGTGAGAAAACGTTTTTGGAGCTGGGGGATCCCCTGCTTTCCAGCTCACATCACTTGAGATGTCGGCTGGCTGTAATGATAGTCTGCCAGAGCTGCTGAGATTTCAGCTGTGTGTCAGGAGCCACCACTAGTCAACAAACAGACACAAAACGAGACTTGTGTGTGCTTAACAGACAACGTAGCGTGGCCCACTGACCATTTTACTGAAATACAGAGCGCAACTGCAGAATACACATTAGACGCACATGTGGCCTTCAGGGTTCATACAGTTAAAATTGTACCCTCATTTGCATCATTCTCTCCCACACATGTACTGATACGACCTGCTCACGAGTTGGCCTTTAAAATGTCCATTGTGCGCTCCAGCTCTTATGTTCTTTCAAGTGGTTTCACCAGAGCACATTTTGGCTCCAACATTTACATAAGTGCTTATTTAAATAGAAGTGTGGAGATTGACCTTCTTAATAAAATCTATTTGATAGCAATACAACTTTCAAATTGTGCTTGAGTCAGACATGTTTTCACCTCACACATTTTCACAGTAACTACAACCAAATCCATTAATTACTAGTAAAGCGTTGTATTTCTTTAAGTAAGTACTAATTATTTTCTTCAATTAATTTATTTGTCTTCTTTTTCAAACGTCTCAGTCAATGTTCATCAACTTGAAACCATCATAACTGTCCTGATTTCTGATGATTGATCCTTCATGGTTTTGTCGAGCCATTTTATCTTCAACTCTTCACAATATGTAAAGCATTCTATTGTGCCTAATATTCAGATTTCGCCATGAGCAAAAAAACCCAAAAAACCCCAAAAACAAACTGGTATGAATTCTTCTCCTATTTTCCATATAGATTCATTTATATTGACCCTTCGACCCTTAGTTGACCACTCCATTATTACTTACTGAAATAAACGTATATATGCTGTGTGTAGTTCAGGTCTTTTATAGAGTGTCTTGCAAATCTGATAAAAGGAAAAGAACAAAGTTTTCACCTTTTAGGTTTGATGTGTATTGCAGAGTGAAGTCTCGAAACTAGGAGACAGTGAATCAACATCATTTGTGCTTCATTCTGAATGAGGGGCAAATTGAAAAATGTTTTGGCACAGAAACACACTACTCTACTTCCTCCAATGCTGGAGTAGATCTTGGCAGCATCAAAGTGGGTTCCCATCCACCTGGTTTTATATGCATTTTCAGTTTCTGCATAAAAAAAAACTTGAGTGGAAACACTGCGAATTCCCAAGAAAATTCCCTTGAAATACTGAAAATGTAAACACAAACGTGATAAATGATATGTTTAAGCCCCTTTGAGTGGTTCTCTCAGCTTCTCGGTTGCTGTGTGTTGGTGTCCCTTGGGCCCAAATTGGGTCGATTGGACTCGGTCATACTAGCTTTAATTTACATTAAACCCTTAGTTGACGACTCCATAATGACACTTACTGAGCTCGTAATTCATTTCAAGGCTTCTTCGATCTACCACAGCCTCTTGAGCCAATCATCAAGGAGGTGCATCTTGTAATGCAGCCATGTGTCAGAGCAGCTTTTCACTGGGACCTCAGCTGCTGTTGAACTGGCTGACTGAATAGATGACCAGACAAGCACGTGGTTGATAATGCACCCTTAAGATGATGAGACATGCTTTAGAGTATAGCTTCTGCGAAAATATGAGTAATTCTGCTGTAAAAAGCCCCATCTGTGCCATCCTCTTATTGTTTCCATTAACAGCCCTCTTAATGACCTGCTCTCCCCAGCAGCGTTTCATAAGGTGTTAGTTGGATTAAAACAATTTTTTTATTCCTTAGTGCACTTCTTGATTATCTTGTGATAGCTATAGATAGTAATATTTTTTCCCTGATGTTAAAATAATTAAACTTCATGGCTTGTTTTTTCTACTGCTACGCGAGTTGTCTAAAATTAATTCTTCACTACATCCACCATTTGAAACATTCCTCTCTCCCTCTGTCTTCTTCCCTCACTCTCAGAGAGCCAGTGTCCTGCTTTGCAGAGGACAGCATCTACGCCGTTTCTCCTCCGCATGCAGACAGAGACAGCCGAGATGTGTTTGAGAGCCACGTGATGACAGGTCAGGGCCAGGTGAGGGCGCTGTGCAGGGACGACATGTTGATGTACAGGGAGTACGTCAAGAACAGGTACATGTGAGACACAGCTGACATGAACCAGATCTCTGTTACCATCATGCGTGTCGAGGATGATCAGCTGTAGTCCAACACGACATTCCTACTTTAAGACTCTGAAGGTTATGGCTTCAAGTTTTTTCTTTGTAACTACAGGACAGAGCAAATAGATAGTTTCTTGCCTAAAAATCCATTTTGCTTCATCTACCCACCTCTTCAAATGTTTCTTATTTCTGCCTTATTTCTGGAGAAGACTATCCATAATGAAGATAATGGTTCATAAGCAACCCATGTATCCTGTACTTGGACTAAACTAAATGGGTTGATTTTTTTTTTCTTTCCTTTGTGTGTTTTAGTAGCTTCAAATCTAATCAGTTTTTTACTCATTCAGACTTTGCCTTAACAGGCTGCCTTTATGGTTCTTTTTATTTTTTGTTTATGTTATTTTCCATCGATTTAAATTTTTAATTGCAAATCTTTTTAAAAAGTTTATTTAACTATATATGTACAGTATATTTCAAAAATGTTAATTGTTTTTGACCCAAATGTTTGGAACCATTAGTCAGATTGTAGGTCCAAAGATTGTAATGACTACTTCTCTAAAATCCACCTCAGATGTGAGTTTTGATTTTCCTTTTATTCATTTTGTTAAATCCGTTTCATGTCATTTGAGCCTTTAAAATCTGTTTAAAAAAGTCTTGACATGAATACATGTTTGTTTGTATATTAATTGAACAGTGTTACAAAATGCAAGTCATACATGTACTGTCGATCCACGTCCAGGTCATTTTTTTTTTTAAGATCATTCACTTTTTCTGATCATATTTTGAGGAGTGCACTGCACGCTTTGATTAAAACCTGGATTTTTAAACCTGAGTAAACCACATCACTGATACCTTTTTATTAAACCCCATTCTTAGTTTACAAAACTGCACACTGATTTTGTTTTTAAATGTCAGCTAATTATTGTTTATAACACTTCTGAATTAAACATTTATTTATTAACATGGTGTGAGAGGTTTGATTGCTGTTGCCTATAAGCAGATTTCTACTCTTTTATTTCTCTCTCTTTGCCTTTCTCTTTCTCTGTCTGAGCTTTGTGGTTCTTCGCTCTTTTGTACATGCAAAAATTGAATCTAGCCTCTGTAATTGTTTTGTCATCTCTCCCATCTCTCCTCTGCTGTCAGTTCCTCTTTCTCTCAGTCCCTTTTCACCCATTATGCGCCCTATTCACTTTCCCTCTGTCTATCACACTTTCTCTTTCCTCTCTCCTCTCTCATCCTCTTTCAGTACTCAGCTTTCACCCACAAGTGTCAGGAAATGTGATGAAGACTGCCTTTCCTGCCATACACACACACACACACACGCATTCAGTCGGCACACCGACTGACCACTGGTCTCTGCATCAGTGCCTCGTGAGCCTGAGGAGGGCGGGGAGCAGGGGAGGGGTGCTGCAGCATGTGATGTGATGCCGAACGGCAGGGGAATTAAAGAAAAATAATGTTTTCACTGTCTCTAAAATCCAAGTGGAGAGGAGGGAATATGGCATTCACCCTGTAGCACTATCATTACAACTGGAGTGCTGAGAGGTGTTCAGAGTACACTACAGATACCTTGTAATGACACGTGTCACTTAAAGTGAGGAAAGCCACTCAGGTGACTCTAGTGGTTTTCTGAGAAGGGATTTTGTTTGGAGTTACTAGAATTTGTGCCATGAATCTTCAATGTTTTGGGACCATCAAGGTTCTTTGTCCATAAAGGAATTTCATGTGATTCCAGAAAAAACATCAGTAGTTAAAATTTTCTGAAAATTTGGCAAAAGTTCTTACACTGCACACACCATGTACACGGACAAATATTGCCTCTATTGTTTCCGCTGTATGGGTTTACCATCACCCTACAGGTTTGTATCTCTTTACCAAGTCTTATGATAAAATTCTGCTCACATATGGCTGCAAAGGGGAGGAAAAACTCATGCATCACAAAAAATAAAGCCTGTATTTTAATACTATTTAGTTCCTTTTTATTTTGCAAGGAAACTTCTGCAGTGGGGTCAGCTTTTAAAGGCTTAAACAACAGGCAACTAAAGGAAGGACCTCTAGTACATAAAACCATAGCTTGAATTGTAGAAATACTGAGTCCAAACCCCCCAGTGTGAACCCCAACCACCCAAGAAATTTTTCACTAGACATTCAGTTTATATGTCTTCATAAGTCTATGTTTTCCGACTCAGTTTGGATTGAGGACCCATTATGGGTGGATTCCAACATGACCTCTTGACATGTTTTCCATAATTATTCCAATTAGTAATGTTGGCTCAAAAACATAAACAAAAGTTTGTGATCTGAGATGATTTCCAGAGGTTATATGCCCTTTTAATGTCTCTGCCTCCACTGATTATGATTGTCTAATATAGACATGATAGTGTTTAATTACATATTCATGACTTTTAAGTCCCTGGGATAACCTAGATTTAAGAAAAAGTAGATCTCACTGTTGTATTTACTTGTAATATTTTCTCTAAATTTTATCTCCTTACATGAAGATCTGAATACACTGCTGGGAAATAAAAATCTGGAGGACAAACATTGAAAACATAAAAAATTTTACATTATTTTTTTCTAAAATCAGTCACAGTCACATTGACTCTTAAAAATATCTGGATCTACCTTTAAAAAAAAAAACTCACTATGTCTAATTTGTAGCCATAATTGTAGAACATAAACTTTTCTTCAAGTTGTTGAATTGCTCAAATTCTCATAAACAATACTGAAGATAATAGCGCTGTCTCCTCAGTGGTGGCCCTTACAACTAAAACAAGCTTTTGTGGGTATGATTTCAAAGCTTTATCAGTAATATATCAAAGCCAAAACGGATTTTTTTTAAATTTTAAAGCATCTTTATGAACCATCACCTGTGTTGACAGCCAGCAACTTAATTTCTTAACAGTGTTCAGAACTCACTTTATTTGGGCCATTAGCCATTAGCAGTTTTTTAGCAGATGTGAATATCATAAAATCGAAGTCATGATGACATCTGTAGCAAGGCAGGTATGGTAGGTAGTGGGTCAGACGCATTTATCAAATGACATAACTGTTTCTTTCGTGACGCCTTTTGTGAACGGTCTGCTCATTTTGTTTTCCAGGAGTGATAGTGTGTGAATACATGTAATTCTTTTGTAAGAAGTAGGTCAAGTTAGTGAGTAAATTGAAGTGTTTCGTCTTCACGGTAAATGTGTCTCTGTAACGTCTCTGTTTAGGTGTCAGAGACACATTTCTCACTCCATTTTCTCCCAATACCTCCCTTCTTACATTCTTATCTGATTTCTTCAAATTTTGGCACAGAAGTTTACTTCACTTCAGGGATGAACTGACTAGAATTTGGTGGTAAAAAGGTCAAGGATCAAGGTCACTGTGACCACACAAAACATGTTTTTGGCCATAGCTCAAGAATTCAAACACTAATTCTGACAATATTTCACACAAATGTCTAATTGGATAAAATAATGAAGTGATGATATTATATATCCAAAAGGTCAAAGGTCAACTTCACTGTGACATCATAATGTTGTGCAAAAACACTTTTTTTGGCCATTATTCGACACTGTAGTTCAGGAGCAGAAGTGGCCATATTTCACAATTGGTTGGGCACTGAACTGGTGACACTAATCTTATGGGTCTTCTGTGCAGCTTGGTTGAAGACGTGTATGAATGCATTTATGCTTTTGAATTCTTAGCTTTGCAGCAACATCCACATTTGAAGCAATATCTACTGTCATGGCTACAACTTTGTGCTCTATCAGATTCAGCTTTATTGGCCAAGCATGTGAACACATGAAGGAAGTTGTCTCAAATCAATTTTGGTTATATATTCCTATTTCAAAAATCCAAAAATACACTTCATACCTTTTATTGCATTATTTCAAAGTCTACAAATATCATATGAGCCTGGACAGACATTGGCTGTAAACTGCAACTATACACCTGTGAGGCAGTAATTCTATTCTCATCTAAAATCTATCCATTGCCCATGCTTTGTCATCTTTCATTATTCAAATTTCCTTTGTCTCACCTCTGTTATTAATAGCCTTTTATTGGTTTGATTGCAAACATACTCAGTTTTTCCTGAGTAAATATCTATAAAAGGGTATTCTTACATTTAGGGATGAGTCACTGAGCTTGTGTGTTTGTGTGCAATCACGTGATAGTGTGTGTTCACTCTTGAAAACGAGAGCACTGCTGTCTGTGTTTGCAGACAGGAGGACTGTACATGGTTAGGGTCTGTTTCCCGAAAGGGGCTGTTTTGAAGGGAAAAAGAGGTCTTTTATGCAAGGCCCTGTTTTTCTCATGTTTTTATGTTCCTGATGGCAGGTGTCTCATTACACTGAAACCTCTCAGCAAACATGGATATGGAAGAATAAATGCATCTAGTCACTGATATTTTTGGGCATCTGTTCTTGGTAATCCTCACAATGATAGAACAAAAACTGAATGTTTGTGTGTGGCACCATCATTGCAGTGCCTCTAATATGATGAAAATGCAATTAGTTTAGTTTAGTCCATCATAAAAAACAATCAAGAATGATTTTGAGATGTATTTTTAGTCCTGTGTGTTTGTTGGGTATCTGCCTCGGTCTTTGACATGAGTCACTAGGCACTTCATGTGACCGCCTAGCTTATGAATGAAGACAACCCCCTCTCCAGCTCCTGGTCCACTGACAAAAGGTGGACCAACAGCTGTTGCCTGGAAACCAAAACTGGTTACCATATTGCTATGCTGCTTTGTATCTGTCTCCCTACATTTCATCCATTGTTATGTGCCATTTAATTATTGATATGTAAGTGTAACAGTTTTGGCCAAATAGATGGTTGAGTTTTAGAAATATTATATATATATATATATATATATATACCTACATAAAATATGATTTTTACTGACCAACCAAGGTCATAACACTTAACACATAATTGAGCATTTTGTCATATTTGATCAACGTAATACTCTACATTTGAACTTCACACTTGTATCACATCAAGTTTATCAGGGCTCACTTTTTGTAGGCTGCTGAAACACATGAAATAAGTCAGAAAAGAAGTTTAAGGTGAGTAAATCTATCAAAGGAAAATGAGAAATAGACCCAAAATGTTTCAAACAGAGGAAAAGAAGTGATGATTATCACTATATCAAGAGTAACAGTAGTACTATCAGTACCTATTGGGTATAACATGTTTGTTCCCAGATGAACATCATTTACCCAATATACTGAATCACTGGTGTCAGCCTAGTGAGTCGTGGTGTGTGTATGAGATACTGTAACTTGTTGCAAGTACATAGAACATACAGTGTTTAGAGACTGATCAAACTGAGCTGGATCTGTTTCCGCAGGCTGGAAGGCAACTTGCTCCAGAAACAACCATAGGTACATAAACACACATACACACAGTACTGTACAATGTGCTGAACCGAGGTGGTTAGTCTATCATCTCCACAGTTAGATTAGGTTTTTGCACAATGTATAGGATGTTAAGGCAACCTTCTTCCAGAGTGTGTTAGTTTGTTTTTTTGTTTAGACCATCTGTTAAACCTACATGATCACCCTTTATATTACAGCAGTATTTAACACTAGTTAATAATTACTACATTTGGTGTATCAATACAACTGCTTAACTAATAATCATTTCCCCTCAATATATGTTTAAGTCCACAATTATGCAGCCACAAACTAAACACACTTCTAATACTGGTTTGGGACCAGGAAGACCTGTTTAATCTGGAAGCAGCTGTTGAACTATGAAAACAGCATTGAAAAAAATACAGCAGTGATAATGGTTGATGATAATGGTTTTCAAATCACAAAAATATGCAATACAGTAAACTAAATCAAGACTACTGGTATTATTAATACTGACAACACGAAAGCTTCACAATATGTTAACAGTCAAATTTGTTGCTTTGTCCTTGTATAATTCAACAATTAAACATACTACTCAAAGAACCTACAACACAGTAAGTGATATACAGTTTCCGAGTCCACAAGAAAAATAAAACATGAAAAGCAACAGTAAATTCAGACCTTTGCTGAATTTACTGTTGCTTTATTTACTAATATTTACCATGTCTTTAGGACTGATCCTCTGGGGATTATGAATTTTGTGCAAATTGCATCCACAGTCCATGTTGGATAGATATTAGTTAAGATACATCAGTCTGGATCAAAGTGGAGGATTGTTAGGACCAACATGGCATCCTATGTTGCCCCATCATAAGCATAGCTTAAAACTGGGGCGCCTCGGTGGCTCACCTGGTGGAGCGTGTACCGGCACAGTAGCCTGGGTTCAAATCCAACCCATGGCCCTTTGCTGCATGTCATCCCCTCTCTCACCCCAAACTTTCCTGTCTCTCTCTCACTGCTACTCTAATAAAGGCATAGAAAAGCCCAAAACAAAAACTTTAAAAAAAAAACCCCTTCACATACAGAAACTTGAAATAGCAGTAATTAGTAGATCATCCATAGAAAATGGTTCATTAAAGGCATTGGAGAGTATAGAAACAGGAAGTCACAGATCTGATCTTAAACTAAATTTTTATTGAACTTTGCTAGTAATGGTTGCTATAGCAACAGAAAGGAACCCACCTGCTGGTTGTAGAATAGATAAAACATATTTCAAGGCTCATGTTGGTTCTGATTAAATAATCATTTCTTCACATGGATAAATACCATGTTTAAGCACTTGATCAGTTTACTTCAGGCAGTAAGGAAAAAAACAGCATAAAACAGCATCATCATTGGGCACTAACACTCTCCACTGAAGGCACACTTTGAAATTGGGTGGAATTAGGAGGCGTTTAAGACAAGTTGACTCATCCTATCTATTAGGTGAAACTCTGGGATACACTGTAGCTACTCCTTAAACATTTGCTAAATTGTAGAAAAGTAAGACTATAAGTAGGCTATCAGCCACGTTAGGCTTGTTCATATTTATTTGTCTTGAAGCTGATGATTAACACTTTCCACAGATTCTCCACTTAAACCACGCCTTGGAAATGAGATGAAATTTGCATATGTTTAAAAAAAGTTGACTCGCCCCACCCATTCATTGTTAATCTTTGGGATACTCTAGGCTTTCATGGTATTAATCTACAGCATATGTGCATGAAATGAAAAAGTCACTGATAGAACTGTCACGTAAGCCCCCATAGTTTTAAGCAGATATCAGTGTTTATCAGTGTATTTGTAAAACAGACAATGAATGACAATATAGTAGCTAAAACACAGTTAATAACATGTACATTTGAGAGGTTATAACTGTTGACAAATATTATGACTTTAACACACACACCAATGGTTTGCCTGAAATCAAAATTCATCACACACTTCAGGAGAGAGGTGTTCTGGTTTGGCAGAGACAAGAAGACCCTGCAAGAAACTGTAGTTTAATATTATTGATAGAGAGAGAGAGAGAGAGAGAGACAGAGAGACAGAGACAGAGACAGAGAGAGACTCTGCCATGACGTCACGCAGGTTTAAAGCTCTCCTCGCGTATCCTCGGTCGGTTCTCTCTCGTCCTCCTCCTCCTCCTCTTCACATTCACCTTCCTCACCGAGCTGAACACCGGCCAATGCTTCACACCACCCCTGCCCTGGGTGTCTGTCCCATGCGTGGGAAGCACAACCAAAGCAAGGACTTCACTGCAGCGGGTCCAAAGGAGCGACAAAAAGGGGGCAATCTTTGCATCCTTTTTATCTTGTTTTTTTACATTTTGTCTTCAGACGAAGGGCTCTGATTTCAGCGAAAATCTCAGCTAATACCGTTTTGTCACGGAGGTAGGTATCCTAAACTCATCATCAATGCTGTTCTAGGTAGCAAAATAATAATACTAATAATAATTATTAATATTATTTATCTCGATTTTAAATATTTGATTTTCTTTAGTCTCTCCAAAATAGCAGAGTGATAGTTACAAGAATGAACTCCTTGTAATTATAGTGAAATAAGCTTAAAATCAATTTAGAGGAATCAGATGCATGTCTGTATTCCTTAGGGTAAAAAAATACAAAAAAATATTATAATTAGGCTAGATAGTTATTAAACACCACAATCACCCTGTAAGTCCTTATAGAAGTTTTAAGACCATTTATGAAAGAAATTAGACCAGGAAACGAATGATATGAATGATGTTTAGTTTGTGACTTCAGCACCATGGACAGCTTCAAGGCTTTTCTCTGCTTTTGTTGCTGAACTGTGGTGACATCTTTTAAAAGATCCACCCTAAAACTTAACCATGCTATGAATGATTGATTTTTGTATGGTAAGATCTAAAAGAAAGCTGTTGCTCTGAGATTGAAACTGGAGTACTTTTGACACAGAGGTTTTTTAGTCCATCTAAATTAGTTTTAGTTGAATGTAGGGCTTTCCTTTTGCGAAATACAAGTTATCTCAGTTTTTACTCACTATGGAGCTGCTCCAGGATTTGAAGATGACTTTATCACTTCTATCTCTTTCGCTGTTTTTCAACTCAAATTCACAAATTAAAACTGAGCTCTATAGTGGACACTATAGAAATGACAAAAATCAGTTTTAAGGTGGATCTTCTTGGTAACTTTTGCATGACTCTTTTCTACAAATAAATCCAGCATAAGTTGAGGGTTGTTTCATTCTCATTTAAAATACCTCATTTTATAGGGAATGGTAAATTGCTTTTGTTTTATATGAAATTTTGTGTTGGGCACTATTTCAGTGACTTAGTGGACTTAATTAATGTAGCCCATCAGTTCAAGTTTCACTGGTCACTAATGGCAAGGAAACACTCTACACAAATGTTATTAGGCAAGACACTGAAACCTTAGAAGATCCACTGGTGTTGTCATGTAACAACCCTGACTTTTGACCTTGAAAAGGGGGGAGTCAAAAGAGAATTTTCCTTCACATTATCATTAACGAACCAATCTACTTGTTCTTCCTCTGCCTACAGGACAAAGGGACAGTAGAGAGGAGCTATGAATGAGTCGCTGGTGGTGAATGACTCCTCTGCAACTCCTGTGGCTGGGGAAGCCCTGCCATGGATGGAGGCTGAGTCCCTAGACCGCAACGGCAGCCTGGAGTTCTCCACTGCCCCGTTAGAGTTCCCCATCAACCCCTGGGACATTATGCTCTGCATGTCAGGCACTGTCATCGCCTGTGAAAACGCCATAGTGGTAGCCATCATCTTCTACACACCGACACTAAGGACTCCCATGTTTGTGCTGATCGGGAGCCTGGCCACAGCGGACCTGCTGGCCGGCATGGGATTAATCCTGAACTTTGTGTTTCAGTATGTGATATCTTCTGAGACTATCAGCCTTATCACTGTAGGTTTCCTGGTGGCCTCCTTCACTGCCTCCATCAGCAGCCTCTTGGCCATAACAGTGGACCGTTACTTCTCCCTCTACAACGCCTTGACATACTTCTCAGAGAAGACGCTGCAGTACGTACACCTGATGTTACTGGGGACCTGGGGGGTCTCTCTGTTCCTGGGCTTGCTGCCGGTGCTGGGTTGGAACTGCCTGGACGAGCCGGCCTCCTGCAGCATCGTCCGCCCTTTGACCCGGAGCAACGTCACGCTCCTGGCCACGTCCTTCTTCGCCATCTTTGTGCTCATGCTCACCCTGTACTTCAAGATCTGCAAGATCGTGTGCCACCACGCCCACCAGATCGCCCTCCAGCAGCACTTTTTTGCCACATCGCATTATGTCGCCACTAAGAAGGGGGTCTCCACTCTTGCTATCATCTTGGGGACGTTTGGCGCCAGCTGGCTGCCCTTCGCCATCTACTGCCTGGTGGGCGAGAAGGAGTATCCATCAGTGTACACCTACGCTACACTGCTGCCAGCCACCTACAACTCTATGATCAACCCCATCATCTACGCCTACAGAAATGCAGAGATCCAGCGCTCCATCTACATGCTTCTCTGTGGCTGCTTTCAGGCCAACGGGGCCTACCGGTCCAGGTCACCAAGTGAAGTCTAAAAAGGTGCAAGGGCTCTTTGTGTGTGTGTGTGTGTGTGTGTGTGTGTGTGTGTGTGTGTGTGTGTGTGTGTGTGTGTGTGTGTGCGTGTGTGTGTGTGTGTGTGTGCCAAAAGAGAGCAAAAAGACAAACCATTCAGTGACCATCGACAATCTGCTTACAGTTGACAGTGAATGCTTTACAAACACAAAAGGAGGGTGTGATGCTAGAATTGTTTCTCTCATGCATACTGTATCTGCACTTTACTATGTCTCAACACAAGTGAGGATGAGATTTTGGAAATGCTGTGAACAACAAATTTCTGTGAAAAAGACAAAACAAACTTGTGAATGTACTTAAATGAGAAAAGGAATGGAAAATCTTGCACTTTATTAAATGTTTTTTGAAATGCCAAAGCAGTATTGTATAGCCCTTATTGTGTTTAAACGTTTGAACCTGTGAGTGCTGTGTGCCATTTTTCTATTTTGTATTGTATTGTCTTTGATGTACATTTTCTACAAGAGGAATAAAGGGATGAAAATCCGGCTGTGGCTCCATCACGTGTCCTTACTGTAGCACGTTACTTTGACAGGGTCCTTGTGTCACTCTTGACTTGTTTTTTTTTTGTTTTTTTTTAATATCCTCTTCACCTCGTTCCAGCCTCTTCCTGCAGAGCTCAGGCGGGTCTGTTTAAAGAGACTAATGGCACATTGAGAAAGCAAATACTTTGCCCCAGAAAATAGCTTCAATTTACACCTAGACACATTGTGTGTGAGTGTGTGTGCGTGTGTGTGTGTGTGTGTGTGTGTGTGTGTGTGTGTGTGTGTGTGTGTGTGTGTGTGTGTGTGTTTGTGTGACAGAGAAAAAGAGAGCGAGTGAGTGAGACAGACAGATAAAGGGAGATACCACAAACATGTGAAAACGTGCAATGAAGTCAAGTGTGTTTAGCAGCTTTGATTTCCTCCCCTTCAGGATGAGCAGGGGAAATGTAATCTAATATACGCCAACTATTAATGCTGCAGAAATCAAATGAGCATTTTTTTGGTTTTTTTGTTTTCTTGCAATTAACTATGTAACTCCATATTGGCTTTGGTATATGGTTACATTGATAAGATATAAAGTGCAGGAAATTAAAAAGGTTGTTTAGATTGTTGCCTTATCTCAACTTGTCTCATCAGCATCTATAATTATGATTCAGGAGTGAGGCAGCTGCAGGCACGTGTACGTGTGTGTGACAGAGCAAGAAGAGCTCTCCCTGGTAGCTGCGCGTTAACAACTCTGAATGAACCTGGGAGCCACAAACACAGCGGCTTATCCGCCAGGCTGTTTAAACAGGTTCTGGTTGAGGGCATCAGAGTGCCACACAGGAACGAGGATACTGTTGTCGACCAGGAGACCTGTAGGTGTGATGGGATACATAGTGACATTTCTTCTCCTAGTAAAAGCTTTTACATGCCAGACTGTTACTGCTGCTCAGAAGTGACATCAGAACGCAACCATAAATGTTAAATACACCCACCATGAATATGAAAACATGCTTTTTGATTCCTTTGTATTTCAGTTAAAGAGCAAGCACAACTTTCCAACACAGACATTTACATAACAGCTACAGCACCCAATGCCGCAGTGGCAGGGTTTTTAGTGCTTTTTCTTTTTTGCGCCTCCTTTAACTTTTCCACTCTCTCACAATCTGTTTTGCAATCCATTGCAATTATGTTCCCACACAGTGTTTTCCCTCTCACTCATATTCTAACATCCTACAATGTGCAACAGCCAGCTTTAACCTAATGCAAGCCAGACTGTATCAGCTTGCTCAATCCTACTTTGAACATGGCCTGTGTATACTGACAGTGTCATTGCTTCATGAGCATGGTTATGAAATGATGGAGTATAAAAACGAATAGGAAGGAATTATTGGATTGAGTGCTCAGGACAAATCCATGCATGCAATTAAATGTTTTGTAAACTGAAAGACTCCAAACTATAATTGATAAAGATTAGTATGGAAATATGAAGTATATGGTAATGTATTTAATGTAATCCAACATTTGTAAGCAAGGGAATGCCTTTTTATTGTTAGAATAATAAGAAACATGTCTGTTTCTTTCAGTGTAACAAGACAGCTTTTATGCAATATTTATACAGGTGTGTCTGCTTCAGTTTGATGACTTTGAACTGGATTAATATACATATACTACACATAACACTGTCACGTAAGCCCCACACACACAACAGCAGAATAGGGGTCACTGCACTTGCCCCTCATGTGTACTATCAACCGTAATGATCTCCAGTTTGGAAGCTGTGAAGCCTTCAGTCAGTTTACGGCTGATCACAAAGTGGGGGAAAGGTGAGGGATGCTGAATACCACTAATGGACTGCACGCTGTGAGAGCAGGACATGTTTGTTCACGTTGTTTTTTTCTCCACCTTAACAGATGTTGCTTTTGGTCACCCTCCAGAGCAGGCAACCACCTGTTTGTACATAGCCTTCTTCATAGCAGAAGAAGGCTCAACCTTTGGTTGGAAAAAATGTTGATGAACCCTAGTTCTTTCAGCACAACTCTGACTATGGGCTATGGACTTGTCATAAACAGTTATGCAAGTCAGATCAGGAGATTTTAGGTTGCCATTCATAGTCATACACTATGTACGGTTGTAAATTCACCTCTTGATGCCAGAGCAGACCCTAATGTGCTTTCAACAAAAATATTCCTAATGTTCAGGGTGGCCCTATAGCTGAGTGGTCGCATACCACGTGGGTGTAAAAGCTCTAAGCAGCAAAGTCCCGGTCGATGGGACTTCGTGTCCCTCCCCTGCTCTCTTCTCTGCTGCTGTCAAATAAAGGTATAAAAGGCTAAAAAAAATCGTGATCTTCAAAGATCTTTCTTGACCTGAGAACTAAAAATTGACAAAGCAATGTCAAGGTCCATTTAGTAGCTATTGACTTAAAAGTTTGGCTTCATTATTTATTGTAGATCTTGGAAACTACAGTTGGCGAAACAATCTCAACTTACACCTGCAATAATTGATTTTATGGCCACTTTTCAGGGCAGTGGAAACAAGGTGTGAACACAATACTGACCTTTTAAGTTGATGTGGAACATTTTAGGGCAAACATTGCCTCTTTACTCATTCAGCAAATACAGAGCAACATTAACTTTTTTGACCAATATTCACGGAGTTGTGCATTTTACTCTCCACCGCCCACACCTGATGAAAATATCAGGCTTTGTAGCTGCTAAGTGCTCCACTATCAGAAAAGAGTTGAGAGGAACTGGAGAGTCTAGTCCATTGTTTTTCTGTTCTGTAATTCTTTCTTAGCTGGAGTACCATTTTACTAGGTCACTCTTAATGAACAACTGTGGGGTAACTTGTACGTAGGATCCGTTGATCATGTAACCATCCAACCCATAGCTGTCTGTGTTACCAGCTTTAACACTTGGGACGTTACATGCTGCCTGTTGAATCTCTTCCATGACAGGGGGCGACTGTTATTGGAGCAAAACATTATTGCTCCCAACCACCTTATTACCTGTGGAGGTAAGAAACACTTGTTACTTTTTCTTCTTGCCTCTACACTTGTATTTATTTACTTATTTTCTTGTATCTGTTGGCATTACCAGAGTTTGGTTTCATGATTTACATTTCAGCAGTTCCAGTAATGCACATCTGATATTTGAAAATGCAAACGATGACAAAAATTATGAAATTCATTTCTTTTTATTAACTCTGTGTCATCTGTTCTCAGCAGCAAAGTGGACTCTCTATCATAGCAGATGTTAATATTAACAACGCTGAAATTCACCCGTAGACCTTCACTTTTGATGTTACATCCATTAGACTAAATAGGGGCTGGCAGCAGTGTTTGAATTATGTAATGCTTGATCAGTGCGGACCTGAGCAGCTCTCCAGGCAATTACCAAAGTACACAGTCCAATGATTCCCTCATTAATAACATTAATTACAGTGGTGTAGCAAATGCTCTCAATAGGAACATTACTATTACTGAGTAGCCATTAGCTCGATGGAAAAGACTTTGGTGTTATTGATTGTGTAATCACACAAATTGCTGGTTTTCGCTTCCCTCCTGGGTTGTCTTTTCATATTCAAAGGAAAAGAATGTTTGAGATAGAGATGGCAGAGGGATAGACGGACCCAAAGAGATCAATAGTGGCATTCACTTCTGATCTGACTCCCCGTGGAGAGTGCAGTGGTGTTGAGGGAAAACCTCAGAACTGCCTACACTCTGATTATTAGACACTGGGGTTTACCATGATGAACATGCACACACACAGACACACACACACTCACTCACTCACTCACTCACACACACACACACACACACACACACACACACACACACACAAGCACAGACAAAAACATCCACTTTATCTCTTGGAAATGCACAGACAAGCCACTATCAGCTGCATAAAATCTGCTTTGCAATAAAAGCTGTCATCATTTGCCTTTGTCTCTCTGGCTGTGGCCTGTTCAAACACCAGTGTGTGTGTGTGTGTGTGTGTGTGTGTGTGTGTGTGTGTGTGTGTGTGTGTGTGTGTGTGTGTGTTTGCATGCATGTGTGCGTGTGTCTGTCTGTCTGTGTGTGTGTGTGTCTGTGTAAGACAGTGTGTGTGTGCACGTGTTGACACAGGACTGTACTGTATGAGTGTGCTTGTTAGTAGCCTGGCTGCTACCACAATTTGTCATGGGTAACTTACCAGATTGTCGGTGGGTGTGATTTGCTGTGATGTCTATATTGTGAACTGTATATGCTTGTGTGTGTGTGTGTGTGTGTGTGTGTGTGTGTGTGTGTGTGTGCAAATACACCTGTGTGTGAGTGTGTTTTGGAGAAAGAGAACGAGAAAGAGAAAGAGAGAGATAGAGATAGAGAGAGAGAGAGAGAGAGGGGCCCTAAAACTGGCTCAGGGGACATTTCCTCCTTCCCCTCTGGCTTCTCAGAAAATCAATGTGTGACGTGGTGAGTGTGCATGAGAGACATTTTTCAAAGTACAATGAACTTAATAAGTGTTGTGAGCAACATCACACTGTTTGAAATTTAAGCTTTGTACTACCACCTAATTATGTTTATTTTACAAGTTAAACAACACAGAAAGAGAGCAGGATGTCACTTAATTATCCTTAATTGACAGTAATTGCAGACATACTTATAGAAAGTAATAAGCAGTTTTTAACCCCATTTCAGAGTGATTAAAAGTTTGAGGCAGATACAAATTATGTCTAATTATTTTTATGTTTTGATCAAATTCTTTCACAAAGTGGAATATTAATCTGAACAAAGTGCATCAGTTGTAAATTAGTGGATACAAGGGAAATAAGTAAAAAGGACACTGCATTATCAGCTCAGTTTAAAATCTAAATCCTGGTGAAGCATCTCCAAATATGGATTGACTTTTTTGTGCTTAAGTTCTTTTCCCCCAAAGATTCCTAGAGAAAATGTAATGAATGGAAAATGACTGTATGACATCTATGGTACAGAACCTAATTAAACATATAATATATAATGTATATACAAAATAGATCAAGTTATTGCAAAATTACTTTTTTCCCCAAAGTATAAACCTGTAATCATTATTGCCTATATTTCCTCCTTGGAAGGTCACTTTTGCTCCCTGTTAATGAACTACAAGTCCCAGATTGGTTTGCAAGCAAGAATATAGTTCCAGTGTTCCAACGTCTTCAAGGTTATAGAAGCATTTTTGCTACATTCATTCAAATCCAATAACAGTGTTTCTTAATGCCTTGATGAATGGCCTTGAAGATCATAAGGCTACATGAAACAGATGAACAGAACTGAAACGCAGACTTGTCAGCTCTGCAGGTGGATGGGCAAGGATTTCTTACACTATCATGTGTAAAAGATTTAGGAAAGGTATGAAAGTCAACAATCATTTGTAATATGTCTTGTTATATAAATAAAAGAGATTACTACCTTTAGATCGCATGTCTTAATTCTAAATCTTTTTAACCCTACCAGATCAAATTGACCAAAACGTTATCTCAACTATTTAAACATGCCATGGTCTCAGCTATTTTGATTTTTTTTTTTTAAACAATGAATGAAATGTCTTTCATACTTTCCTGGGTGATAGGTCAATAAGAAGGTTAAGAAGGCAAGTCAAACTGCTGAAGCTGAAAGTGTCTGTTTTGTCTGAATGTGGCTGCAGCCAGTTCACTCTTCTGCAGGCCTGGCTCTCCATGACTAACACCTTCATTCGGCCTCATTACCTACCATCAGCTCGCCTTGTCTGATGCTCCTCTCCTCTCCCACACAGTCACTGAGCCTTCATACTCCAGGACAATACAGAGTAGTGTAACCTTCATAACCTGACAGCTCAATTCTTAACAGCCACTCCTGTAACAAATGAACTCTCCCCCTCACCACGATTACACCTCTCAAACTCCTATCTTCCCCCTCTACTTGACCCTATCCTCATCTTTTCTGTTCTCATCTCCCATTTACTTATTAAGAGATTCATCACCACTCTGTCTGCAGCGATGATGACTAATGTAGAAATTAGGTGTGGAGTGGATCAATCCAGCCATGACCAGCCTAAAGACTCAGGAATATGACTTAGTGTCTGGGCATGCTGACTTAACTCCTCACTATTAGCTGTTTTTAATGCTTGAACTTACAGAGTAATAAGCTTAAGATATTTTTACACTTATGGAAAGTGCAGAGAGGGATTTAATACGGTTGTGCTCAGTGAAAATGATGTGTCATGGTTTTGATTAATTATGGACTTTACTGCACATAAGAATGCAGGTGTCGTGATATACCATTATTGAGAATAACTGTGATATTTAAAAAATCTAATATTTAAATTGGGTTAATAAGACACGTATGATAACATCGTGATGGCAGATGTTAGGCCTTGTGGAACCTCAGTTCATCTGGTTGTCTTTTCAATATCCATTAAGTGTAATTGTTCTATTTGTACAATTTGTACAGTCATAGTTAAATACTCTCTCGCCACCTCACTGCACTGGCATTTCAGTCTAATTCATTTGCCAAAAAAGAGACAGGAAATACAACAAACAAGGTTAAAGATTAATTTGACTGATAGGATTCTTTTTCTTTTCAAATTTTCTATAGATATCGTGATAATGTCGTTATTGTGAATTCTTTTGGCCATGAAAATCGTACATTGAAGCTTACAAAAAATAATATATTGTTTTAGATTTGACAGCCAAACTCTACCTTTGACAAACTTAGTAATAATTAATGCAATACTGTAAGTACATTTTGCTTATAGTACATCTCTACTTAAGTAAAATGTCAAATACAGGCATTTAGTATATTAAGCATTTTGGTATTGCTATTTTTACTAAAGCAGAAGATCAGAAGACGTCTCCCACCATTCATAGATAATACAATAAATATACACAATGCATTGGCACTGCATACACATTTAGCCGTGTACCGCACAGGACACAAATATGAAATTCAACTGATATATGATGAAGCATCTGATATAAAAACTTCATTATGTCATTTGACTCAAGTGCACTAGACCACAAAGGGCAGCAAGGAAGGTTCAGTACCTGAAGACATAACCAAACAACTTCTGAAAAACTTACATAATTACATCTGACCTGAGCTCAGACACTGAACCTCCACCTGCTGTGGGTGAACTCAAACATCCTCCTGCTTAAGAACCAAAAGAATTCAAAGTGACATCTGGCATTTTGGTGCTCAGACAGACCTAATCAATTTATTTGTGAGTCATGTACTTTCATAACTTGAGGCCACTAACACACTGTGTCATGAAAGGCAAAACTGGACAGAAGGTCAGAATCTGACTGTTCAGGAGGACACACTCAAGCAGAAGGACTATTAGTTTATTACTTTTAAGTCTATAATTGAAACAAAAGCATGAATCAAAATATTCAGACCAATTTGCAGATTTGTTACTTTTTAAGTTTTAAATGAGCAATAGTATCGTGAAAAGCGATAACGTGAAAATGAATATTAAAACGTGTTCAGTGTCCCTAATCAGCATTTAAATCCCACAGAATTGTTGCATAATGGGCTTGTTTACATTTGTTTTGTCCGGGGATGAGAGAATGAGTGTGTGTAGGCGTGATGCGCACTGTGTTGGTGATAATAGTGTGTGTAGGAGGGAAGGCACACAAACAATGATTGCTGTGAAAGCAACCCCACTATGTGTTCTCCTGATGTTCAAAATTTCTTTATTATTCCACAGTTTTTGGATTTGTATCTCCTCCTAGATGCTTCAATATAGAAACTCCATTCCATTACAACTTTTCATGCATTTTTCAACCTCTTATGCACATTCATACTTTCAGCTGGAAACTACCCTCTAGTGCCACACTAACCTCTGGTGTCAAACAATAAACATTTGTTGGTCCAGTTTGATGTTTTTAAGAAGAACCACAAGTTTCATTCCAAAATAACATCCAATTATTCCAGATTTGGGCCTCTATTAAAGTTGTGAGTCATGTAATGAACTCTACATTTTATATATAAAATAAATGCTGTGTTTTTAAAGTGCACTGCAGATAATAAATCTACGAACTTCATGTAGCAGCAAACAATTTGCTTCCAAAATTGATATAAAGTTTTTAATATGTTCATGAAAATCACATATAAGACCAACAAACAGATAAACAGATCAATTATGAAGAACAAACCCACTTCTCATACCCTTTTTTCTTAAGTGTATTAAAAAAAAGTCATTTGTGAACATGTTTGGCATCTTTAAGCTCTTATTAAGAGATGGGTGAATGGCTGCAATGCTGTGCCATTAAATACATTCTTCAGGTCCTCTGTAAATCCCTTAATGCCCCTTATTGCAGCATTTCCATCCATTTAACTGTCTGACATATGCATGTACAGTATGTGGACCATGCACTATTATCTATAGGATATTCATTTACAGCCTATGACACTGAAAAGCAGTCTTGATTGGCACAAAGAATCTATTCAAAATATTATATAAAATATAGCAATATTACATTGGTTTATTTGTGGCATGAGGCAAACTTTGTAGTTTACTGATTGTTTACGTGACAAACTGTCTATAAATACTTCTTCATGTTGAATATCATGATAAACAGTAAGGTCTTTTACACAGCAACGAAAATAAAAATGTGACTATACGCAAACTGAGGAAAAAACTAAAGGCGCTGTCTTGCTTTACCTTAATATAACACAACTGATGGTTTACAGGTGGTACAATCCTAGTCACCTGCAGTAGTGTACAGATGTCCAGCACGTGGGTTGGGACTATCATGGGACAACAGACAAGTCACACACTGATGAATATTCAATATTGTCACCTGATAGCCAGGTATAACTATCCAAACAGTGTCATAAATGCTGGTGAAATAGCCAACAGCCTTTTTTGTCTTTTTTTTCTGTTCACATAATATGTGTAGTGACGATGTCATACTACCAAGTTCCAGCTTGTATTGAGATTTGCAAAATAATTGTACTTTCAAAAGTGACATAGAAAAAAACTAAACTAAAGAGAAGTAACACATATTTATGTACACTGACAGAGTATACTGATCAATGCAGAAGGCCATTATTAAGTATTCAAATATGGTCAAAACACCAATTTCACAGTTGTGGAAGCTGTGGTGGGGTTTTGGACTGTGCAGGATAAAACCAGTTTGATGACCAGATGAGATGGAACCAAAAGGAAATGATGCCATCTGGAGGCAGAACCAAGGTATTTCACCAACACAGCTCTTCAGCCTCTTTTCATGTGTCTGCAGGTTGTCGCTCTTTGAGTGGTAGGTCCCTTTAAGATACTGTGTGGCCTCATGATTCCTCTTCATTGTAGAGGAAGACATAGTAGAAAAGAGCACTGATAGCAAGCAGAGCGACTGACAGTAGCATGTTCTTCCGATTCTCTCCTCTTAACATCACCAGCTCCTTGTCTAGAAAAGAAGAACAAGATTGTTGTGTAGGTGTTACTGTGTGGTAGTGGCAGTTCAGTCAGTTCCCATCAAATATGAAACCTCAGGTAGAAACAAAACCTGCCTCTTCTAATGATGCATTGAGGCAACAGAACAAATTATTAGCGACCCAGATCTATCACTGTTCATAAGTAAGTCAGGCCACCTAGACGGCATTCAATGTGAATCCTTCCTGTTTTCATAATGTTAATTGTGTAAATTGCAATATAAAGCTGAAAACCAACATGTACATGCAGTCTGTAAAATATACATTCTTGTTTGTAAAATCTGATATGGTTCCATCTGCAAAATATTATATTTTTTCTCATGTCCCTTGGCTGGGATACAATTCTTCATATCTGTTGATCAACTAAATGTTTCAATTCTATACAGTACAGAGTAACTTTACTTATTTAGCAGACAAAAGTGTCAGTGAAGGTCACATATCCAAATTATGTAACAATCAATAATGAAAGTATCACAACTACCGATACATAGTCCTGTTTTGAGTTTGAATACTACAGTGAATAGTGCTATGTGCATGGGCACAGTGTTAAGCTCTTTAGCTCAGAGAATTCACATAATGAACACTACTATTTACCATTTAGAAAAGTGTGTATAAACTTGCATTTGAATAAGTATTTAACAGAAATTAATAAGAACAAACGCATCATGTAGGGAGGTAATTTGGAGATGATTAAAACATATTCAGATGCAGCATTCACCTCATTAATCAGTCAATTTTCTCTCCCTTTCATGATTGTATAATGGCTGCTTTTAACAATAAAAAGTATCAATATCAGTATTTGTATTGGTGATCCTGGTCCTGGACTGGTATTACTTGGTATTGGGTCAAACCAAATTTTCAGCAAAACACATCTTTTAGTACAGGGGGACTTCAAAGCTACGAATAAGCATTTTAAGCACATAAACTCACCTAACTTTTGCACCCTTTCATTCAGGATTACCATTTCATCTTCCAGTTCTTGCCTGTGGAGGAGAGATGATATGTGGCAAAGACAAACAGCACAATTAGGAGGCTTTTATTTTTTTGGATAAACAAAATGAGAAAGTCATTCATTAGGTTTAATTTCAAAAAGTAGAAACTAAAGGATAGGTACACAATTTTCTGTCTTAAAACAACATCAGACATCAGTTTTTCGTTGTTCTAACCATTCCTCCTGCTCATATTGGCTATCAAAAAACATCAAAGACATATGTGTGGTCTTGTTTTAAGACTCAAAACTTTTCCTTTAAGAACTTTTTTGAACTGTCTCCATCATCATCGCCATCCTTACCTCTCCTTCTCAGAGAGATTCTCCTTTCTGCTCCTGAACTCCGCCCTCTCCAAGTTGTCCTGGCAACGTGCCCTCCGCTCCTCCAAACGGTCAATCTGTGATACAGTATTTACAGATGACATACAAGATTACTTAACTAGATGAGATAAACACACCTTTCACCAGGAGAGCGATCAGACAGCACAGCGAGTGAAGGAATGACATTTGTACAAGCTGTGAACATGAGGTTAACACTACATACAGTACTTGGCAAACGTTGGCTAAAGAGCTACTAGCTAGCTAAAGGCAAAGAAACGTCTTGCTAAGTCAGACCTCAGTGGCGACGCTGATTTTCTCTCGTCTTTTGTCTTTTTGTTTTGCCATTTTGTAACAGGTCCTACAGTTGACAGGTTGGCTGCATGTACACTGTGACTGTGCGGAAGTGTTTTTCTTCTTCGCAATGTTTATGTCTTCCTTTTGCAAACATCACTCCTCAGAGGCTTTGCTGCCCTCTGCCTGTTACTTTGAAAGTCACAATCTTTTCAGTGTACAGCCTTCCGGAAAACCATTAGACGAAGAAGAATACAGTCTATGGTCTCAAGTGGTGGGTAATTAACACCACCTGTGTGCTGAAGCCCCGTCCTCTTGCAAACTAAGTTACTGTCATGCTGTTTCACATAATGCATTTTGAATTAAATTAGACCAAAACAGTCGGGGCTTTCGACAACAGCAGCCAAACTGAAATGACACTTTAAATCATGAATATTACGCGACCTTTAGACTGTATTCCTCTGTCAGAAGTTGTCAAAAAAATTCGCCCGCCTGCGTTTCCTCATCTTTCAGGCTGGAGGAGGCTGCCTCACTACACACACGCAGACAGGTGAGCACAGTTGACAGAGTTGTTGTTGACCGTCCCTAATCGGATTATTTGACATGAGAGGACACGACTTGTTCATCTGAGAAGGAAAGAGACGAGGCTTCGGGTTCTCATCTCTACTAGCGTCTTTTCTTTTTGGAAAATGCCTCTCTTTATAAACCGGGATCAAATATTTGCGCACCAGGTACATCTGCTGGAGCACAAACTGAGGGTAAGTTACATATGAATTTAATTTTTATGAATGTTATTAGAGAATTGGAATAGCGACTTCTAGCTTTATTCAGTAATTAAACACTCAATATTTGTAATTCACATTTAAGATATATTTATTTGTGTTTTTCAGAGTAAAGAAGAGCGAATACTGGAGCTGGAGACAGAGAATGCTATTCTTCATTTAAGACTTGCAGAGGTTTGAAGATTTCTGGCATTCATTCTTTACAGTACAGGCTTAAATATTTTATTTTATTCTATGCCATTCTATTCTATTCTGTTCTATCTATCTATTCCCCATGAGCTATGTCTGTTATATTTATTCTTTGACCTTCTGAATGGCTTAAGAAGGCTTTTGTGTGAATGACTGTTTTCTCTGAATGGCTTGTGCCAAGTGTGTGCATGTTGCAGGCACTTGACTTAATGCCAACAGGTTTTTTACACCTGGCTGAGAGCTCTGGCAGTTGGATGATGTGATACGATTTCAATGGAATATGTTCAGAAGCAGTGCAGCACAAAATTTGATGACATTAGTGTTGTACAGGTATAACTTTTATTTTAGTGCATTGGGCAGATGGTAAGTACATTGTTTAACAAAAATGCCAGCAAACAGCAGATGACTACTGTTTTGCTAACTGTATTTCTCATGTATCTAGACACATGTGTAAGCCTTTTGCCACTTCATTGAAGGGTCTGTGTGTCTCTGTTAAATTATGATACACAAAAGTTGAGATGTTTAATTGGGTTTTATAGGCTTGTTTTACCCTCAACAGTTGGAAATATAGCAGGGAAAACACAACTGTATGCAAAAACAATGATCAACAATGCCAACTCCAGTGCTGTGTATGCTGTCTCACTGACATGACTTGTTGGACTAATTAAATTGAACAGGGCCATCATTAATGTGCTTTTCATACTATGGCAGATCTATTGTGTTGTCTGTAAAAATGTAATGTCCAGTAATTGATGCATAAAAAAATGAACATAGCTAGATTGAGCTCAACATTGGTCTCAACATTTAGTGTGTTATATGGCACATTTGACCAAACCATCTATTGGAGCAGTTTGTTGATTTCTATGTTCTTCACTACTTAACAGTTCACAAACAATTTTATCCATTAAGTTAGTGCAGAATAAGTATGTTGACGTCATGTCCTTTTTCAGTGTCTGGGGAAACTACGTCGGGAGCGAGAAGAGGAGATCAAGGCCCTGAACCATCATCAGCACCAGCGGGATGCACAGAATATAACCCGGTCAGCCCTCACCAAACTCCTGTCTGAGGTCCAGGTACAAATGCTCTGAAATGAATTGAATGCGCGTGTGTTCGCATGGCAGGTTTTGAGTTGTCTTTATATCTATTTTGTTGATGTTTTACTAAATGGCATCCAGAGTCAATATAAGTAGGTTATATGGAAACACAGAAAGACATATACAACAAAGAGTATACTCACACATTTTATTTGTTCTCCCTGTGTGTTTGTGGCAGGCTGTGAAGCAGGACCTGAGTGAGGTGTTTGCAGTTTATGTGAGTTTTGCCACAGAGCTGGAGGAACAGAGCAAGCAGCTAATGGGGAAGGTCGAGCAAGTCAGCTCCTCCCTAAATAGTCACTGTGGAAATGAGATTCAGAGTAAGTAGCATCTTTGACGTCATCGATAGGTTTCTGAGGGAATGTTTTGAAGTTGGGATTTAGATTTACTGTTTGGCATCATCTAGGCAGTTGTTGGAGTTAGAAAATCCAACTTTATTGATGATGAGTTTGTACTGTGGAAGTAGGAGCACAACATGTGAGCTGTGCACCTGGCCATGCATGTTATTTGAATGACCTTTGAAGATGTTTTGTACAGGAACATTTTTTTTTTGATCCCTTCTTCCTGGTCTCACATTTTCTACCTCATACTACTTCTGACTGTTCTTTTCTGATTACCTTGTGTCACACTCTATTCTGAAGTGTCTTACGGGCTATGTAATGGCTGTATCTCCATTAGGGTGTGTGTCCTGCTAATCCTCTCAGACTTCCTTCCCTCTTCTCTCTTACTCCTCCCTTCGAGGTTGTCCAAGGTTGACTGTTCTGTTGTGCACTGTCTTGCAAGTCAGCTGGTCATCAGGGCTCTGACGATAGGTGGAAACTGATCTTGTCAAATGCTTTGGCACACATAAGCCTCAGCACATGCTGTTCAGTGCATAACACAAGCTGCTCCATAGTGGCTTTTCTTGACCTTTTATTTTTGATGTCGGCTGATAGAACTGAGGAAGAATGTAGAAATGTACCCACTTACCTGCACAAAATATTTTCTTTCCTGTTAGCAACAACCACACTGGGTCGTTTAAATTACTGGGAGTTAATGGGTTTTTCTTACATTACACGTATGCAGCACTTTATTTGCACACTATTTGCTCCTTTACTTAGAATTATTTGTTTTTTGTTTATTTTTTAACAGCTATTTTACCATAAGCCTTTTGAATATTTCAAGATTTCTAGAGATTCACTGGCTGAGTGGTAGGTTGGTAAACCCTCTGTCAGGTTATTAAAGTGTACATCTATCATTTCAAAACAGAGAGAGAGAGAGAGAGAGAGAATCCTAGTCATTCTACACTGTTCTATTTATTTTCAGGCCAGCCTATTCTTGAATGTCTCATCCTGTCCTGTGTGTGAATGGAGGTGTTTGGTGCCAGGTGTGTGTGCATGTATGCTGCAGGATTAAAGACTTGGCCTGAATTCAAAGATTTACAACAGAGAACAGGTGCCACAGATTTTCATTCACGAAACTGTTTTACACCTTAACAGTCAGAGTTCATACTGCACTGCACAATGTGGCTAATAATGTCTGATGAGTCATAGAAGCCAGTGGAGGCTTTTCAGTGTTTTTTTTGTTTTTTTTCTTACAATCAGCACAACAATGTCAAAATGCACCTTATAACCTCTATTAATGACTTCAAAAAAATTTGATTTTTTTAATATAAATATATTTATGTATTACATTATAATTTAATAAAATATTTTCTACTAATTTTCTGCCTTCCCGACTCAGATTTACAGGCCCATGTTGCAGGTCTGGAGCGCTCTCTGGAGGAGGAGAAAGAGAAGTGCAGGGCAGAGCGCCAGAGGAGGAAAGAACTTCACAACACACTGGTGGTGAGGACAGATGTTTTATCGCCATATTGGCCAGAAGCAAAGTATTATACCCCTGAGTGATTATATGCACATTAAAAACTGCTGCAAATCATATCATTTTGGATTTTCATCATCCTTTGTTTTGCTACAGGAGCTGAGAGGTAACATCAGAGTTCACTGCAGGGTGCGACCAGTTCTACCCTTTGACCACATCCGGTCCTCGACATCTGGATCAGGGTGGGTCAACACACAATGCATCATCTGTCCACACCATGAAATACTGTATGATAAATGATGTGTGTGCACAGTTGTTCTGTGCTTGAAAAGTTAAGATGATGTAATGTTATAGTTGTCTCTTTTTCACTATCAGGCCTGCGTCATCAGAGGAAGTGGTTTATGCAATCAGTGATGTGAGTTTAATTGACTCTTAAATTTGGTGGTTGCTGTGAACCTGCCTCAGTGTTCTCACTTTTTCATTATTCCTTATTTGTATTTTCAGGACACAGTGATGGTGAACGGCCTGAAAACAGGGATGCCAATGCAAGACAAGATGTTTGAGTTTGAGAGGTAAAATAGTGACATGATGCAGTGTACATTAGCGTGATTTTTTTTCTCCAGTTTTTTCATCAATAGGTCACTGTGGTGATTTTGTTTCTTCCAGGGTGCATGGACCAGCGGATTCCCAGGATGCCGTGTTTGAGGAAGTCAAGCCACTCCTTACATCTCTGCTGGATGGGTAAGTGTTAAACAATACAAACAGGACTATATCAAATAACATTTCATTCAAGTGTATTCATTCAACTGTTTTCATTAAACACTATCCTGTGTGAGTGTGGGATTTCAAATCAAGAACAAACTGAATGAAATAAATGTCAAACAGCATAATATGACTGCAGGGCTTCAGCATTAACTGAATGTCATTTCTTTCTCTACCCTGCAGCTACAATGTTTGTATCATGGCGTACGGACAGACAGGCAGTGGGAAGACTCACACCATGATGGGATCCCAGCCACTACATGACCACTCAAGGACACAGCAGGAGGCACAGAAGGGTATTATCCCCAAGGCTGCTGCTGAGCTGTTTCGGTGAGTGAGAATAGATTGTTTCTTCATTTGTTTTGTGTAAAATTTACAACACGTAATGACTAAATTCAAGAAGAAAGTCTGCTCCTGCCTTTTAATGTGTGTAAGATAAAAACCATAGCTGATGGTCATCATAAAAAAAAGAAAAAAATCTGTCTATTGATTTATAATGTGCACTGAAAGCTAAAATAGACTGTAATTGTCTTGAACTGTTACCCTTTCTTTTCTTTATCTGTCTAATGTTGCGTATATGTTCCTGTGTGTGTGTGTGTGACCCAGGCTGATCTCTGAGAAGCCTGCAGAGAGCCACACGGTGGAGGTGTCAGTGATGGAAGTGTATAACAATGAGGTGTTTGACCTGCTGGCCAGAGATGAGCAGGGGAACGCTGCCGGCCAGCGCAGGGACGTCATCACCACCTCCTCTGGTGCCATCCAGGTCACCTCCCTTACATACGTGTGAGTAATGCCAGAGCTGAGGTGACTGTGTGCATAAAATGTTTATTTGTGCTTCAATTTATATGAGCCTAAAATGTGACATTTTGTAGCTCGACTGCCAGGTTCATGAAATAATTGTATGTTTTGGTGGAAATTTTTAAAGCTCCACTGATCAATACTTTTTTATATATGAAAAATGTATCAAATGATGTGTAATTAGAAATGGGCTGCTTTCAGATCAATGGGGCTTTCTAACTATTTTGTTTTATGTTGTACAGCTTGCAAATTACATGGTTAAGATAAAGCCACTGTATGCAACTTGCCCAGCACCAAACTGCTGATCGACAAAGTTTACTGAGCATTAAACACGATAAAGAGTCAGTAGTTGGTGGTGACAAAAAATGGCTAATGGAGAGGGAATTTTGATATGTCCTAACTTTGTTAAGAGAACCAGAGACACAAGTCCAACTGAATACTAATGTTGCACTGCAGCTGCTGGATGGACAAATAATCATCAGTTCATCCTAAAACTGTAAAAACAACCCTATTGTTAACTTTTAAGTTTATATGGTGAACTTGTTGGAACATCAGCAAATATAGAGCAACATTAGCATTCATGTGCAGTCATATTTCAGGATTGGCTGCTAAATGCTCCACTGTGCTCACCAGTTAGTCACAGAGTTTGTATGTTATTTAGGGCTGGGTTGCTAGTGTACAGTGGGTTTTTAGAGCTTCTTCACTGAGAACAGCTGTGGCTGAAAACAACACTGACAGTGGTGAGACTTAATCAAACTGTAAAGACCAGGAAATCAAAAGTTAAAAGACGCTAAACTCCATATAGCTGAGAAGAGCTGCAAAGTTGGGCTATAATTCACTGTGGTTTTGTCACTATGAGTAAGACCTTTCACATGCACCTAGTCATTTGATCCAGTGTTCATATAAAAAATATTGATTATAGCAGATTAGTAAAGTGCTAGGAAATGGTGTGTGTTTAATTTTTTAATCACTTTCTCTAACAGGCCTGTGTGTAGCGCCTCTGAGGTGATGCAGGTCATCAGCAGTGTTCTGAAACTCAGGGCTCGCTGTCCAACCCTTGTCCATACCGACTCTTCACGCTCTCATCTCATTGTAACCCTCACCATTTCCTCCAAGAGCCCCAATGCATTGGCCCTGGGTGAGATGCATTCATACACACAAGTCAAGTCAATTCACAACATAAGTTATCTGGAGGTACTTTCCAAATATCTTTTATAATATTATTTACAGAGACCCAACAATTCCCACCAAGAGCAAGCACTAGGCGACAGTGGCAAGGAAAAACTTCCTTTTAAGAGGCAGAACCAGACTCTGGGTCAGCAGCCATCTGCCTTGACCGGTTGGGTTGGAGGGGGGGGGGGGGGCAACTGTAGTGCTCCTACTGATAAAAATAGTAATGACAGCTAATAACATTAATGATTATCATTATTAATTATGGTTAATTTTAGCAGGATAAGCAAGGTGTTAAACATGGGGGCATTAGGTGCTTTGCAGTTGCAGATCCAGACTGTACAGCTGCAGCTGTGGAGGCAGGAGGACCTGCGGACCTCACAGACACTCTCACATTAGCATACATGACACCTGTTGGCCACATATTCCTGCATTGTGACTTTACTACTCCACTTCCATTCAGCCCGTAGGCTACAGAGTGCCAAGAAGGACATGCAACGCTCCAACCAGAAGGAGTGGTGGAGTCCACGCTGTCGCCGTGCCAATCCTGCTGCCCGCCACTCATCTGACGAACTCTTTGCGAGCTCCGCCTCCTCTCCCTGCCCTTCACCTTCCTATTCCCCATGTCCCTCCCCCAGGAACAGTATCACACAGGCTCCATTCAAGACCAAGCTGCAGCTGGTGGACCTGGCAGGGAGTGAGTGTGTTGGTAAGAGGGGCTCAATGTTTCGGGTTCTTTGAATTTGTAGATTTCAGATGAACACTGGTCCCTCAGTGTTTGAAGATACACAAGGCATAAGTTTAAGTGGAATATAAAAATTGCAAAATGGGGCTTTAGCCATGTTGTAGATAGACTGCTGCTAAAAATGAAAATTCAAGTGTCATCTGCTCTGATGAGATCTTTCTTAAGCCAGAACCTGACTCTTAAACACCAGAGTGTACTCCATCAAAAGCAAGCTGGATTCATAAAAAAATACATCTTCATTGTTTGGTATGAAGCGTCATAAATCTGAGATTGATGACATGACAGATTGGCTATGTGAGTGTTTGGTAGTTAAATCTGAACAGTCTTCTGTCACCACTTGTAGTTACTTCAAGCTAAATATGCTGCTTAGTGCAGATTTAAAAGAATTTAAACACAGCCTGTTTCTGTTTTTATAGCATCTGAACCATGAAATATCAAATGAGTAAAGTGTGTGTGTGTGTGTGTGTCCCAGGTATGTCTGGAGTTTCGGGTGCTGCTCTGTGGGAGTTGTCCTGTATAAATCGCAGCCTCTCTGCTCTGTCTGATGTCCTGGGAGCTTTGGCTGAACAGAGACCACATGTCCCATACAGGAACAGCAAATTGACTCATCTACTTCAGGATAGCATAGGTACAAACACACACACACACTCACTCACACTCTCTCTCTCTCTAACTTTCCTTCTTCTTCTCCAGTGTCTTCCCATCCAGTTTAGAGATTCCACACATCAGTACTCTCAAACATGCAGAAAACATGAACAAACCCATACACTAAAATACCTGAACATACACATACAGAGTAAATGTAGTGTGTTATTTATGTTTATCGTATCTAATGTTTTCATATTAACTTCTCCTCTTGTCTTTCCCCATCTTGTCCATCAGGTGGCGATGCCAAGTTGTTGGTGATGCTGTGTGTCTCTCCCACGCAGCGCTTCATCACCGAGTCGCTGCAGTCTCTGGGATTAGGCACACGAGCCCGTCAGGTGCAGAAGGAGCAACCGCGGAAGAAGAATAACACCCTCAAAGTTAAGTGATGAGACAGAGAAAGATTTCATCCTTAGCAGCTGCTGTGGCAGAGTATATCCTTTAACAGTGATGCCGATAGAGCAGATTTAAGAGTTTAAGATGCATACCTGCTAATTTGTTTTTATTTTACATTAGTATTAAATGTATGACTATCTGTGGGCTCTTGAAAGATTGACAATCAAAGTTCACGGCCTTAAACAATATCACACTAACTTATTGTGGTCATTAGACATCTTAATTTATCACCAGGTTACTTGGTGCTGCATACAATATTAAAATCCTAAACTATATAAAATAATAGTAGTAATAATGTAACATCAGTTTCCTTACTCTGCAGATTTGATGGTTTTAGTAGTGATTTTATTTAGGAAATATGTTGGTTGTGCCAGCATTGTTGCTATATTTCTGTTTTTCAATAGATCTTGGTAGCACTAAATGTCATAAATAGGCTGAAGCTGCAGATACTTTGTAATACACATTGTTAATGTGTAATTAAGCCTGGCATTACTAAGGGTGCTGAATAGCTATACATAACATTAAAATTATAGACAGGTAGGATTTTAATAACATAAATTGACTATACTCCTATAATACTTAGTAATTTGTTTTCCACTTTATTAAATTCCCTTTCATGCACACCACTTTTAAGATCTAGATCATGCTAATATTGAATTGATACAAATTGTAAAGCAAAGGCTTTTTGACTAAGGTAGTCTATTTATTCATCTGTAATCATTGAAACACTCGATGCTCATGCTATGCCTTCTCCTTTTTAGTGTTTTGATGCAACTGTGTTTATACAGTATTTATACACATTTTCATGTATTCTGTCTCTGTAATCATCACTTTTTTGTTATATATTACACATCTTTCAAACACCTTGATAGAATAGTCTCAATAGAAAGTGGTCAGTATTCATTTAAAATAAACAGATGATATGCTGAGATATATGCCTTTTTGTATCGGTCTGTTCCATACACCCAGCGCCTGACAGCATGTGAGTACATTGTGCAGTCCCTTACACCGTCTTCTAAAAATAAACAATTCATATACAGTTTATTGTACACTGAAGACTTTCTATATAAACTTCTTCTAGTTTTGGAAATTGTTCCAAAGAACTGTCTGCTGTAGTATAGATTACAACAAAGAGGAACACACACGAACAGTTCAGCATTAGGGCAACATAGAGTTTTTTTTCCCCGTTTTACAGTAAATTATTTGGAGCAGCAGACAGGTGGATATTCTGCATAAGCATAAATCAAGTACGAAGCTGTAAAACTAATTGTCCAATGTGCCAATACCCATCAGCCTGACACTTCAGTACACCAGCTGATGATTATTTCCAAAATCTATTTCAGGTCTGTTGACTACAGTTTAATGTTGGGAAGAAAACAAATCAGGCAATTTCCTCCAAGGTGAAACTGTTGGACACCTTCCCAGCATGAATAGAATAACACACTGTATCTGGTAATTAAATCTCTTTTTCATCAGCTCCCTTTAGACAAACACACACAGTCACTTTTTAATAGGCCTCCTCCCATCAGTGTGCTGCATACTGTGATGAGAGCTCTGCACAATGTATTGAAGTTCTATTTCATGCAGTCCCAAAGCTGACATGATGTCATGTGCCACCCTGACATGAAAGCTGAAATGCCCGAAGCGTCTTTGAAACTGCAGGCTTAGAGGATAAAGAGTGACAGGTAAAAAAAAAAATATATATATTATAACAAGAGTGACAAGATAATAAACATGAAAAGTCCAGGAACATCCACTGTTTAGAGAGACAATAGGGAAGAAAGAGCCGAGGAAATGAGTAGAGAAAGACGAGTAGTAGTAGTAGAATACAACGAGAGAAATGCAAATAGAAGGAGATGAAAGTGAACTTGTAATTTTAATCTTCATTCTTTATCTACATCTGAAAAATAAAATCTGAGACTGTTTCTAACAGGATGGTTCTTGGGTCCAGAAGTGGATTCTTTTGGGGAAAAACCCCCGAGATAAATGAAAAGGCCCCATTCTTTCTACCTGGATGAAGAGTTAGCTGTTGCTGGTTGAGGATTAGATATAAGTTTGGATTTTTCAGTTCTACAACTCTTGCTTGAAATGTGGATTTCTAGTAGCTCTCATACCAATGTCCTTAGGCCCAAACACGTGGTAAAGTACAGGTTTATTCACAGTTAATGTGATTCATTACCAAGGTTGTTTTTAGGTGAAAGTGACCATTACCATCTCTTGGTGGAATGATTGCATTTTAACTTTCACAATAAAAAGTTAAAGCAGATAAAGTATGCTAGAATTGCTGCCTTGAGGTTGTATATCTCTGCCAATCAGTCAAGTTGCAGTTTACATCTGTGTGTGTGTGTGTGTGTGTGTGTGTGTGTGTGTGTGTGTGTGTGTGTGTGTGTGTGTGTGTGTGCTGAAGGAATTTAATAAAAGGTATAAAGTTTATTAGACTATTAGATTAAATTTCCTGAATGAAATTAGGTGTAGTTAAATTAAATGAAATTCACCCAATTAAATTGAGTTGAATTAATTCAATTGTATTAAAACAATGAAATATTTAAATTAAATTAATTCCATGAATTAATTGTGTGTGTGTGTGTGTAAAATATAATGTATGCACACAAATACGCTACCCTGTCAAAATCAAATAAAGTCATCAAAATATTTCATTCGTGCTTCTAATGCAAATACATTTCAGACATTTTAGTGTTCAAATGAATGGTTGATGAATGGTTCCATTGGTTTAATAACAAACTTTTAGTTTAGCTTGATTGGGTTTCACAATAACCTAAATATGTGCATTTACAATAATAATAATTGCATGAACCATTTTAATTTTATTTTCATTGAGCTCATATATGGGATTGACTAGACTTGGTCATGAATACAGCCAACTGCGAATGAACCTGCACTTTTGCAGGTTTAGGCTTTGTTGCTATGAAAACAGCTACAGATACATTTGTAGCCAACGCTGAACTGAAAAATCCACACTTGAGTCAAATCCCCAACAATCAGATCAGGTTTGTTCAGTTATTTACAAAGGAGATGAGACATACTCAGCTCAACAACAACAAACCCATAACATGTAGAGCTGAAACATAACATTAGATTTTTATTAATTCAAGCAAACTGTTACAGTCAACAGTTACATAAGTTACATGGTATACAGTATTGATCTAATCTTTTTCTTTTTTTAAACCAGGGTTTCTGTCCCCCCGTCCCTTTGTCCCCCAAACATAGAAACAGCAAATCCATACAAGCGCAGGCAAGTAAGTAGTAACAGCACAATACATTCATCAACTCAACGATACGTTTTGTACGAACAATAAGGCAAGTAGAAGAAAGAACAAACAAACAAACAGAAAAAGATGGCAGACATTTTCTTTGAAATGAGCCAGAACAAGGCATGATGTATCCTCCTCTTTTAGGCCTGAAAAGGCAGTATCCCGCAGATTTTATTCTTTTGCTGCTGTAGAACCAAACGAGGTAAGGCTTCTCGTTAGTGGGCAGGTACATGGTAAAGGGGGATCTGAGGGAAAAGCTGCCTTCTGTAGTTTTGAGTGGTTTGTACCTTATCATGGGTACCTTCTCAAAATTTTTCCTCGGCACACTGAATATTAATTAGGGACAATAAGAGAGGCAGGAAATCTGATGTACATCTACAGCATCTAATCACTTCCAGTGTCCATATCTGTGGCAAATAACGTAACGAGCTCATCATACTAAAAACCCATGGCTCAGTGTTTATCTTAGACATTGCCTGATGTCAACATGAGCGTTTGTGGTTCCTTAGAACCTGGACAGACGAAAAAGCTCAATCTCTTGGCATACATTTCCCTGGGGTAAAGGTTAGATGTAAGTGGATGGATATGCACACACGTTGCCAAAGGCGGCCATATGCTTCCCCGTCCTCATTTTCAACCATACAACAATCATCACATGACATACCAACACAATCTTTTGCTTGTTCTTAGTGGTAAAGTCAGTCCTGATAACGAGAGAGAAAACAAAAACGACCCAGCTGGTGTTCATACTGAGTGACCATTCGTGTAGAGGTCACTATCGGCAACTACTGGCCTATTAAAACCGCAAATGTTTCAGCAGAAAAGGGTAAATGAAAGACGATAAAATAAAACAGCATTCATTCGATGCCATGTTCAGCCACCAGGTGGCAAAACTGTGTTGGAGAACTAAAGATAGATGCAACATGCCTCCATTTTTTTCCTTTTTTTTTAATATTGATGTACAGATAAGAAAACAAAAACAAGTGGTTCTTCAAAAAAGTTATTTTCATGTATAACAATAGTAAACATGGGGGATTCCATTGTAGGAAATCCAGCTGAAACAAGGTTGTGTGGTTGTGCAGAAAAGAATGAATGCAAAAAACTTGGAACACTAGAAAGACCGACGAGGGCGACGTGGAGACTCGTCTGATCACAAACCACAACGAGACAGAGATATGATGAGATAAAAAAGCTTGACAGAGAAAAAGTGGGAAACACTGATGTTCCTCTTCTTTCCGGAATAGAAAGGACTCTTTGATGGCGAGGTGTGGAGTGCAGGCTTTTTTTTTTGGGGGGGGGGCACCTGAACATGTTTGTCCTCTTCTGCCACGGCTGCTTTTTTCCATCTCCATCACTCCATCCAGTCTCCTTCGTCAAACTCAGACTCGTCCTCGGAGTCGGAGTACTCCACAGCGATGCGGCGTGACAGGATGGTGGCCACATCATTGCCAACTCGCTCGTGTTTAGCCTCTTGCTCTCGTTGCTCCTCCACTTTTCGCAGCTGTATGCCTGCGCAGGAAAATAGAGACAAAGACTTCAGTTTCTGATGGCTTACAAAAGTATAATGTAATTGTTCTGAAAAAGTATAACTTGAACATACACAACCCTCTTATCGGCTGAAATGACAAAGTAGGACAGAGAAAATTCCCTGATCAAGTTCAATCTCCCAAGTTGTCTGAACATCGGTCCCAAACTCAAACATATTCAATTTACTATCCTATATGTCTCAGAAAATCTGCAAATATTCAGATTTGAGCAGCTGGAACCAGTGAATTTTTTGTGTTTTTGATTAAAAAAAAGCAATTTGACAAATAATTCATTATCAAGAAATTTTGTAAAATAATTTAATGACAATCAACCAACTGATTCTTCAACTACATATTTCTGGTGTAATTTTATAGATTTGATGCATTTCTTAACCTCCTAAGACCTGAGCTCTATTCTTTGCTATATAGGCTGATTGGGACCTGAGAAAAATGATGTCCACATATGAGGACATTAGTTTTAAATTTCGATTACTGAGTGGCAGTATAATATCCTCATATGTGGTCACCAAGCCCTTGTTGAGAAAAAGTTAGTATTGTGGTCTAGAGAACCCAAAATGTGAGGTCCACATATGTGGACGCCAGGTCCTAGGAGGTTAAATTAATTTTGGCGTCCAAAAGGCACATGCAGAATCAAACTTAGGAACAAAATACAAACTTCCTCCTGAACTGCCAGCATGGGCCTCCCATCCACGACTCTTCTGGCTGGGGAAGGTTTCAAACATTTCTGGTAAAACATCACCCACCTTTTCTGATAGCCTCCAACAGGACACTGCGTGCATCGCTGATGGGCGGCAGATTGGCTGGATGGTGCCTCTTGGTCCCCACATCGTGGATGGCGTGGGGTGGCGGCGAGGCCATGGCTCCTGCTGAGGGGAAGGCCGGCACAGGTGGCGGGCCTGATGGACACGGTGAGGAGCTCCGCGCTCCGGGGAGGGGCAGAGGGGGAGGCGGTGGGGGAGGAGGCAGGATGGTGCCATCTGACTGGGTCCCAGAGCCCATGGGTGGGCCCTTGTCCAGGACCTGCTGGAGACGGGCCGGGGAGGAGGAGTGGAGGGGAGGCGCCACGGGCGGAGGGGCAGGGTGGAGCACCCCTGGGGCGATCTGGAGAGGAGCAGGGGGCGGCGGGATAGCTGGGGGCTGCTGCTGGACTGGCAGGGGAGGAATTGGAGGAGGAGGGGTGCCCCGCAGGCCTGTGGAGGGCAAGGGAGGAGGTGGAGGGGGAAGAGGGGGAGGCGGAGGAGGAGGAGTGTTGGAGTTGAGGCCTGCTGTCCGGGCTGGAGACTGGGGTCTGCTGTCGGAAAAACCCGAACTGGAGCTGGAGGGAAGAAGAGGGAGAGAGAGAAAGAAAGATGATGATGGGAAATAGAGCTGAAAAGTTAGTCAGACAAAAAGTTAAAATAAATGAAAAGTGTGACGTTACACATTTCCTTGTTATACAGACCAATGCTGACTCTTTATTTCCACTGCTTCTACAAGGATTATCAATGACTGAGGGTACTTTCATTTTGCCGGGGATGCAGCTTTAGCCTCAGTATGATATCACGTCTGAAGTGTAATGACTAAAGGGGGCAGGGCTCAGTGGACTGTCAACTCACGAGTATTATTGAAGGAGTGAAGATCAAGATTATATTCTTCAGTTTTGCTCAACAACATCAAAAATTAAGTGCTCCATTAGTTCATAAGACAAATAGTTTCTTTTCAATTAAAAATGTGCAGCGGTGCATCAGACTCGGCCGCTGCGCAACATGTTCACACAGGCTGAGACTGGTGGAAGTCATAATCATACACACAGTGGCTTTTTCAAATTGCAGTGTTGCCAGAGAGGTTTAGAAGTTTGGCTGGAGTGATGATGGCGCCGTAGGGGGTCCTTAACTCTTCCACCTGTCCTTGTAATATACAGGAAATCCTAGTATGACAAAGAATGTCTGCCTGAAAAGATGCTGCATATCAGGGAGAAGTATTGAAGTCCCAGAGCAGCTAACTCATACATTAAACAGAGTATTGGCCGTTCACTGATGCTGAAGCTGTGTGGGTGTATCAAGCCCTTAACCAGGACACTGCAACACAAAGGCCGACACAATTTTCTTCCTACAGAGAAAATTGCTGCTGACAAAAAGCGCAACGAGAGAGAGAAGAGTGTGGAAAATAATGTGTTGAGTATTTCCTCCGAGCACGCTCGAGGCTGTGTCTGTATCAATATCTACACAATGCTCTACATTAAATGTGGAGAAGATTTGAGAGGTGGTAAAGTGAGAAAATTAGATGTGGAACATGGTGATAGTGAGTTATAAAAGGAAGAGAGACACCAGCATAGCATATATGGTCAGAAAAGGATTGAAAAGTAAATGTAAAGAAGAAGAAAAAGAACGGGGGACAGGAAAAGGCGGGGATGGACAGGATTTTGAGAGTAAGAAGAGACAAGAGCTGCAAGGACTTCTGAAAAAAATCAATGATATTCCTCTAGTGCTGCAGCCACAGCCTTAATCATTCTCTCTGATCTCTCCATCCCTTCAAACAGTGACATGCAGCAAAAGTGTGAAGCAGAAAAACAACCTATAATACGCTCAGTGGCCTTAACACTTTATTGATCCGGCCCTTCTCGGAGCCTTTTCCTTTTTCCTTCCTCTTTGGTCCACAAAACCTCCATCTATCCATCCATCTATCATTTTTTTCATCCCTCCTTCTCTGTGTTTCTCTGCTAAGCTCTAACAGAGTGAAAAAGCTTCATCTTCTTAAACAAAATAAACACTCACAAAAAAGAAACGTACTGCCAATCGATCCATAAGAGGAAAAAAAAACAAGACATGAATGAAACAAAGAGAATAGCAGTTTTGTGTGTGCGCTCGTGAACCAGAGACAAGGTGAAAGAGCATTTACAAATAACTCTTGACACTTGAATCTGCTTGGAACTCTTTTATCTCAGAGCTACTTTCTGTAGAACACCCATCGCTATTACAACTTTTTAGTTTTTCTTTGCAAAACCATAAAGTAATAACTAAGGTTTCTGAGGGGACATGAAACTGAGGTTATGTGTGTGAATGTGTGTGTGTGGTTTCCTGTCCCACCTGATCACAGAGGGTGGCTTGATCTCTCCCAGTGGGTGCATGGGAGGAGGTGGCGGTGGAGGGTCATGGGGCCGCGAATACATTCTGTCCCCGGTACGGTTCAGCAGCTCGTTCATCTGGCTGTAGGGCAGCGCCGCCAGCGAGAAATGCCCGTCCAAATGCTCCATGTACAAGGGAGCCCTGAGCAGAGAGTTACGTTTTCATTTTCTCACTTGTCCTTGACTCGTCTTTTGTTTTTATTCTTCTGGTTTTTTGGGTTGAATGATTGTTTTTATGCTGGTGCACGAATCCTCCTTTTCTCTCGTAAGGTAAACATGAGCAAAATAAATAATCTAAACAAAATATCAGACAAGACTAGAGCCCACGGTTCCCAACTGTTTCAGAGAATTTGAGCCCACCATCCATCACTTGTACACGCTTTATTTTAGCCTTCATCAAAAACTACTTCATTTTTAATTGCTCACACCAGCTGGGTTTGATCTGGTGCCTTGCATATTTTTTTTTTTTTTTTACCTAAGAATAAATGCAAATGTGCCATAGCTACAAAAAAAAAAAACCTGGTGTAATGCTATGGCAGTGCTGCTCTGCGCATTTGTCCATCATGCAAACCTTAGCATGCACTCATGAAATCCATCCTCATCTACGCTTGGAGAAAGGATTTTGTGACAGCTGTTCATGGCACTGACAAAACCAAGAAAACCGCCAATTTGCATAAAATCTTTTCTTATTCATCACATTGACTGGCAGGGAAATTACTGAATATGAGTGGCATTGGAGCTTTGAGCCACAATAAATGCAATCACAACTGTGAGGGGGACCTTAATCATTTGGTGTTGTAGCTGCGTTTTCCTCGGTGCCAGTGAAGTGTAAATTGCAAGAACCCGTTCTCGGTGGAGTGGGCACAATTTATTTTTGTCGATGGAGGGATGACATCCTGCTGACAAATCAATGTTTACCCAATCAGCACTGTTGAAGCTCATTGAGATTTTAAATGAGATGTTCTACGGTTTCCAAGAAGTATGTGCATGTGAGTTTGACACCTGTAACACACCTAAAGAATTTTAGCATGATAACACTCATTTCCGACTATGAGATGTGTGATGAATACCGAACCTCCACCTTCACATACCGGTTGTTGTGGTAACCCGCAGATCCGTTGGCCTCTCTGTGTTTGTCTTCAGGTATGTCCTGGGCCAGCTCTGCACCCAGTGCCAGCTTCTGCCACTCCTTTTTACGGTCGTGAGGCGCCCGCGGTACCTTCTCCGGCTCCTGTGGACGGTCTATCGCCTTCAGCTTCGCCAGAGGAGGGTGATGAGGTGGCAGAATGAGACGACGGTGATGATGGTGCGGGATGAGAGGGTTAGAGGGAAGAGGCGGAAGATGTTGAGAGTCAAACGGAGGATGAGCCCACGAGAGATAGTTTGGGGGATGGAGAGAGAGAACATAGTGAAGGGAGAGAGAAGGTAAGATTAGCTGCTGTTAAATACATTTCATGTCATCCTATATGAAAAAAACATACAGTGACATAACAACAGTGACTGCCTGTTACACTACAACAACAGGAAAAGGTGAGTCAGATTTAAAAGTAAAATGAGAAACACGAGTAAAAGAAACAATGACTGTCAAGTAGAACACCAGACATATAATCCAATCCAAATTTTAAACATGGGTCTCAGTTGCCCCCTCTGGCTGTTTTCTGTTACTAAATACTGCTACATCCACATAAATACCAAAGCCTTCCTCTTTAACAACTCACTTTCATTTTACGTGACAGCTATAATCAAATCGCCTGAGAGATGTCTATCCATCTTAAACTAGGGGATGTGGACTTGACAGTGTATTGAACTAGCTCTCTGAAGACACAACAGTTTTTTTTTGTTTGTTTTTCGTTTTTTAAGGAGAAGCATTTCACAGAAAAGAAAATATGTCATACAAGCTTGGGAACAGGGAGTGCTCAGTGACTGACCAAATCAAATCATCGTAGTGCATGTAACTTTATCGAAAACATGGAACTTAGAAAAGTAGCACAAGCAATAAAGTGACAATTTGAAAACATTTTTTATATATTGCAACAACGATAATCTCATTTCCATCATCAAACAGCACTCCCTGCCTCCCAGACTTCAGTATGACTGACTTTCAACACACACTTTACAGGGTTGCAAAGAAACTGAGCAGCGAGCTGCTGTAGCAGAAATCACACACAGTGTTTTGAAATAATCGCTGTATTTTCACATACCTGCCCTGGAAGGTCTAAGTACCTATAGACCTGATCATACATGCGGGGGTCCTGCAACTACAAGAACAAAAACAAAAACCACAAGAGAAGCACCAGGGGTGAGGGGAGGGGGGTTCAAAAAAATCAACACGGCACAGGATTGAGCGTAACACCGCTGCACACAGTCAACAGGGACAAAAACAGAGTGGGTGGTGAGAGCAAGTGGGACAAAAGGGAAAGAGGGGAAAAGAAAAGTGCTGTTAAACAGAAAATGACAACGTGCACAGCCCCGGGGACGTTACAATGCAGGTGGGACACAGTGGCGCACATGGTCCAACACACACAGACACACACACACACACACACACACACACACACACACACACACACACACACACTGGCAACAGTGAAAACAGAAAGGAGACTCAGGTAGAAAGGGAGAGATCTCACTGGAATGGGAGGACAAACTACAAAGGTGTGTTTCTATATGTGGGAAAGACTTTCAAACCTACAACGACAACAACACACGCTGAAGAATGAAATGCAAAACAAACACAAAACATGCAAGAGTTGACCCAAAATAACACATGGCAGATTGTGGCACAAGGAAGACACTAAAATGAAGAAGGGGCATTTCACAGTGTAACTAAATACTGATATGCATGAAAAGGCCTTCTCAGTCAGTTGAGTTATCCTGAACCACCTTATGCATTCATATTAGTAAATGATTTGCAATCCTGGCATAAACAGTTCATTTGAAAACACACTGTCTACCTGTATTAGTAAATATTTTAAGGATAAGGATGGAGATGGTGTTATTCTATGTTTTTCTTTATGTCCACAAATCCATGACAAGACTAACAACAGCAATGCATCAACAATACTCTGACTTCCCCGGCCTGCCTGCGGCACTCGGCGTCAAGCCCACTGCTTCATACTGAAGATGTGAATCCTCAAAAACAGGTCACAAATTTATGGTTTCATTTTTTTGTAAAGGTCATAAATATTTCCTAAACCAGCTGGGTATTGTAGATTTCTAAAACTGGAGTAAATAGTGCATTTGTCAGTGTCCATGTTTGTGATAATGAATAACCATGTCACCCAGTGCAACAGTGTGGCTAGTTTATGTGTTTTTAATAGTTTTTGGGAGAGCTCTGGCACACAGAGGAATAAGCCATGTCAGGCTTTGGCTACAGACTCAATACTTTTCAATGAATTCATTGCTGGTTTTGGTCTTTTCATGTGATTTGTTAATATGAAGCAAAATATATAACATTGCCAGACATATCCTTTAAGGGTAGGTTATTAGCTTAGAAAGGAAAGATTTGTGGTTATTAATAAATCAGGTATGAAGCAAACTGTGTTACACTGTGGATAAAATAAAACTTATTCTACAAAAAAACACACACAACATTTTCCCCTGTTGACTTCCTAGCTTCTGAGGAATCAAACAATTATTGCAATTCTATTTCTGGTTGCAGAAACACCACTAGAGGTTGTGTACTTGTGTGAGTGCACATTTGTTGTGTATCGTTTCCCCCAGAAATTTTTCTAGGCGAGGTAAAGAAAAGGCCTCTGAAATGTAATTTCAGTGCCTGCGACACCGGTACGCTCCATTAAAGCCAATACTAATCGATCTCTTTTATGTACCATAGATCCTCCAGGGTGGCCTACCCTGCTTATACCACACCTCGTGCGTGCGTGTGTGAGAGTGTGCGTGCGTGCGTGCATGCGTGTGTGTGTGTGTATGTGTCACATGCTGGTCTTCAAATGAAACATGCTGGCTGATTCAACACAACATGGGATGTGGACAGCATCTGGTCGGGTTTGACTAAATGATGTTGATTTTCGCCCGTCCACTGCGGTGGCGGGGCGGCTGAAAGCGAGCGTGGGAATAAATCCTAATGGTAATGCACATTGATTAGGTTCTGATTCATCATGGCCCATTACCCCTGATGAGGCATTGGCTGAGGGGAAGCCTCTGCACTCTCTCACACAGACGCACACACGCACACACACTCAGATAAATGACCTTCTCCCACACATTCATATATCTGAACTGACAAACGTGAGACAGCTCTGTGTCCTAACAACACTGTATGCTGTGGCAGAAGGAGTTGCATCAGAAGATCAGATATTTTAACTTATTATTTTCCAAACTGTGCTGAGCCTCAGCTGCATGTCTGCCATATAATTTGGAAGATTAGTTTTACTCTGACTAACCTCTGACTTCCTGATAGGTTTGCAGGCACCGTCTCTTGGCAGTTATTTAAGCAGGTATTAAAGAACACCATCAGCAAAAAAAACAAAAAAACAAAAACAAGTGAACATACTACAATACTACTCAGCAGTTTATAGACTATTATTATGGGATTTTGGCTTTATTGATAGTACAATTAGGAGTGGCAGGAAGGACAGGTGGCAGACAGATAAAACACAGGTAAAGCATCCAGATTCATAAGGCCATCAAACTACCATCTGTCCAACAGCTTCACAGCACTGTGAAGGTGAAAACAGTCTTTGTTGATGGAAAAAAGCAAAAAGTAAACAAGGGAGGGAGGTAAACTGTGTTTGTTTATGAGAGAAAATGAGAAACAGTGCATCTCTGTGTTTGTGCGTGTTTGTCACAGCTGTTATAAATGTGTGTAATTTCAGAGGTTGCGTGTGCCTGTGCTGGGTGGTCATCCTTCATCTGAATGAACTGGTCCTGGCAGAGGAAGTGTCGCTGTGAGTGTGTGTAATACAGCACACAACAGATTTATGTTATGTACAGAATGCATTCGCATGTGGTGGTCTGTGCCCATATTCATATACACAACCGTATGTGCAATTTGTGTGTTCTCATGTGTGTGTCTGCATTTTGAAGGCATGTTCAATGTGACAGACTCAGCACAACTGCATCTCTGTTACCCAGTAAATAACCCCCACAGGGAGGCCCACAGAGGCGCACGGCCACTGTACCCCCCTGCTGCTGACAATAAGACAAACCCCCCACACACACACATACACACACACACAATACACACACTACTGCTACCACTGTTCTATTGGATCTGTTCTGTACTTGCACTGTATTTATCTGGAGCTACAGACTTTTCCAATGACACTAATAAAGTAATCATTGGACAATTAAAAAATACAAATGAATTCAGAAAATGTTGCATGAGCAGAGGCAAATGTAGCTATTATGATTTGTTATCTGCAACAACAATCCACTCGAAGATATCTCTGCTCAAACGTGTGTCAGAGAGTTAGTTTTGACCACTAAACCAGAGCCAACGAGACAAACAGGGCATCTGAAGAAGGGTCCCACTCCACAGCAAGGTGCAGTTATCTCAAAACAACTATTAGCTGGACAAGATGTGACGGATGTGAGTTGTCTTGTTGTTAGTGCAGTGTCTACTCCATGGCTGTGTCCCAAATTTCTCATTTTCATAGTAATCCAGTTCTTCCTCATAGACATTAAGACATGCAGACTGGTGTGGCTGAAACACACCATGACTGAGTTTATTATGATTTTTTTTTTTTATAAATATGCAGCTTTGCCTCAGGCTGAGCAATTAAAAAAAACAAAAAACTCCATGGACTGAAGCATCAACTTACCATCTGCAGTGTGTTAAAGCCACAACTCTCTGTATACATGGTACTCTTCAGCATTTAAGGAGAACTTGAAAAGATTACCCTGACTTTGAGAGTGAACCAGTTTACCTTGTGTTTTGACTTCCGTGCATGGTGAGGCCACTGAGTACATTTAAAACTCAGTAGCAAAGACCTAATCAGACATCTAGTCAGAAGTCTAAGGCTATGATAAAATGAAATTTAGAGAGGTGTTAAATTGAGTTCCCATTTTTTTTTTGGGAAGATTTCTTTCTCTGACAGAGGTTTACAAGGAGTCCTGGGCTCTTTCCCCTACAGTAGACCTGGGATGCAGCCAGGACAGGTAAATACTGGAGGGTTGTTAGTAGCAGGTTGGAGATGGGAAGCTCACTTATCCAGAGCAAACCAAGAGGGAGGAGGGAGGGAGGGCTGCAGGCTGCCATGTTGGGAGCAGATGCTCTCGTGGAGGGCAGGGAGGAGGGGTGGGGTGGGACGGGGTCTTACCTCTGGGGGACTGAGGAGGGGAGGAGGGGTTTCAGAGAGGACTCTTATAGGGCCCTTGGGACACACAAGATAAGGCATTTCCAGCTGCACAGAGTTAGACAGAGTTAGACCAGGATCCAGAAAAGAGAATGTAAAGAAAATGTTGAGAGGAACAAAATCAGAGGAAGAGAAACATATTTCTTCTACCATGACACATTGTACAGCACTAGCACTGACCTATTTACCCCTGAGACACAAGAAAATATCACACATATGTTCAGTTGTCTTTGCATGGATAAAAATAGGTGACATTACCACTTTCTTTGTTTTAATTAACATAAAAACTGTATCCAAGCTGTAACTTGTAAACGTAAACATGAGTTTGCGTATATAGGTAGTGAGAAAGAGGAGTAGTATTATCATATATTACTGTAAATGCACTGTCTGCAATGACTGGATATGGCTTCGTCACGCTTGATCTGAATCAGTCCAAAACGCTAGCTAGCTGAATGCCATTTCCAAACGACGAGCACAGTAGTTCACTTTCATGAGCTGCTCTTGCACCTGCAATGAATCGCTCGCGACAAGCCACGAGGAGGTCGGATAATGTTAGCACACAGCTTGAGAAATCCCTCTCCTGAGGTGTGCACATGCAGCATCCCGTCCACTTTCTTAGCTTCTTAAACTGTCTGACACGCTGCACCATCTAAATGTGATTCGACAGCAATCAGGTTTTGAAGTCATCACTTTTTCATGCATGTCTCTCGGAGAAAAGCAACTGAATGATGCAGTCCCTTTGGCATGTGTAACAATAACTGCAAAGACAAGGTAGTGTCCTCCCATTGTGTCCATGCACAATTCTGATTGTCTAGCTCAAAATCTTTGTGCCTTGTTGTGCAGCTGGCGAAGTTTGTTTTTACAAGAGTAATAAGCAGGAGAAGTTGATTTGTGAATACCTTTCTTTGCTGACATTCAAATTACTGCTTTAATAATTAGATGTTTCTCTGCCCCACGTGTGTAAAAAGGTGTTGTTTAAGTGAAAAAATCTGCTGTTTAAGTCACAGTCATTAAAGCTGTCTGACACGTGCTGTGTGGTGTGGACTAGGCTGAAATACTTAACATGCATATTCAGTTGCTGGATGATAATGATTTTTGTAAACAATATGTACTCAGTGCAATATGCTGCCAAAACATCAATATGAAATGTCGGCATTTAACATGAAATCAATTTCTCAATTTAATTGCATTATGCTGAAATGTCTGAACAATAAAGAATCTGCACATTCAGCTCTAACACTCTGTCTACCATAGTCTGGATAAAAGTCATTCTTTTCTTTTTTTTTTTCTGTAGTTCACAGATCCCTTTCGATCTCCCACTTCAAATATCCCCCAGAGGTGAACTGTTCCCAGCCTCACACAAACGGCTCAGTGTGTCTGTGTTGACAGTGGAGCAGCCTCGGATGTGTGCAGCTGCTGTGGCCCATAGCAGGGCACCGTTCAGGGTGTCGGCCTCGCTCCATCTCTGCGTCTCACCGCTCCAAGCCTGCTGTCTCACTCTCTCGAATGGACTGGAGTGGTTGCCAGGGCAACCGCAGCAAGTGGGGTAAAAAGGATTGAGTGACTTTTGTGGGGAGGGGAATTTAATGTAAATTTGTATCAGAAAGCTGTAAAATGATGGAGACGTGACGCTCGTTGCTTACTGCTACCACGTGTACGTTTGCAGTGAGGATGCTGGGAGACGTCTTCTTGGTATTTCACTTTATTTACAGCAGCTTTTGGCTCTAGTAGAAAAAAAACACAACCTACACAAGCTTTTAGTGATGAACAGAAAACCTTTAGATGTGAAAAGGACCTCTGTCAGGTCAGACCTAAAACTTGCTTTTTTGTGATGCATCCAACCCCAGAAACTTTCATAAGAACGAGCAGAAGGACATCTGGTACGACATATATGGCAGAAATGGATACTGTATATTAATTTTTTCAAAGCTGTGGTGAAAATAGCTGCACAAACGAGTCTGTAACGACACTCATGACCATCATGTGTAGCTAAATTCAACAGTCTGAAGAGTCTTTCACAGTTATGTGATCAAAAAGGGCTTTAAAGCAAAAATCTTAAAAACTAAAAAGTTTCAAAGTTCTCTTGTTATGTTTAATTTTCATGCTCAGCAGATACATACTAAGATATTTTGGCTTTCTTAATTTTATCACTCACAAGAAGATTATGTGTTACTATCCCATGAGTGTTACAAAAAAACACAAACAAGTGGCTTTTTGTCGTGATGAACTCCTTGTAAACAAAAATTCAGATTTTACTGACCCAAACAAACAACTTGGGCTGTTCTCCCTCCTTCTTCATTATTTAGTTGATTTAAGCTCCCGTAGTCTTATGACACTTTAATGTATGGTAATGTCGTACGGGCTTGTCAATGAATCAAGCTGTTTCATTAGCATGCATTAGCATGAGGACTAGCACCGATACTTTTTAGCCAAAGCAAATTCGAAAACATTTATTCCTGATTTAGTATATTAAGTAAGAAAAAAACAGGCTGAAATTTAATTGTCAGTGTTTCCCATTAAGATGCTTGTGAGTGCTATAATGAGATGGGAATAGGAGAGGAAGAGCCATTGGGGATTCTCCACAGGGGAGCCAAATGCTAAAGACAAACATTGATGTAGTGTCGACTCAAACATTGATCTCATAGAGATGTTTTGTTTCTCTCTTCCCACTATCTTGGCAACTTTCTCTTCTGTCTTCTTTTTCTCATGTGTCCCTGGGACTTTTCTCTAATTTGCTCTGTCTCCCCCTGACTGGCTCAGCACATAGTCTACTGTTAATCCAGAGAGGCTGAGGCTAACACAGGAGCTAATCAGATTAGGACACTGCGGGTTTCTTTTCCCCTCTCCCTCTATCCTGTGCTGCTCTTCATTTATCACCGGCTGCTAATCTGTGTGTGTGCCTGTTTGTAATGTAGTGTAACTAACTATCAGTGATATGACTCATTGAGAAAATGTGTGCTGGTCGAATAAGATGAAGCAGAGGATAAAGTGCCAGCATTCAAGCAGCTTCTCTTCTGTTACTTTCAATCACGTCTTTCAATTTCCACACACCGATTCAACATTTTTACTCTGCCATGGATGAAAGCCTTTTTTTCTTCTCATACTAGGCTTTTATACTGAGAGGAACATTTTTACTTTTTCATACAACTTTGCATCGAGACTTTGAATCCTTAACCCTCCATTAGAATATACACTACCGGTCAAAGGTTGTAGAACAATCCCATTTCTCTAGTTTTTATTGAAATTTCAGCAGTTCAGCTGTTCAGAAGTTAGGTCACCAAAAACTGTTTCAGGGATAAAGAAACTGGTTAGTTTTCCTGCTGCAGTGGAAGTAAATGGAGCCTTGAAAGCTAATGCAACAGTTGGCCATGGGACTCATCTTAAAATCCAAAACATTAGAGGAAAGCAGAATAGACTTCATATGATGGAAGAGCAGCACAGTCTCCATTCAACTTCTGCAGGAGTGTTTGCACAAACTTTCTGAACAATATTTCATTTCTATTGGAGAAAGAACGTCATAAATTTGTCCAGCTGCTGGACGAATCAAGTCCAGTTGTTCAGTTCTACGCTTTCATTTCAGAAACACAGAGACATTGGATTATGTAAATTTAAAAAACTAGATAGCAGCTAGATAAATGGAGGTGTACTAAGACTTGGAAGGAAATGAAAAAAAATGTCAAGGTTACTTGAGGATCTATTTTAGAGTAAATCTCTGAAAAACCTTTGGACAGGAGGTATTGTACATCTAACTACTTGTACTGTTCAAAGTGTATAAATTATACCTCTCTATCATATCTGTTCCTTCAATGCCCTGAGCTAAAATATTTGATTTGTGGTCATTCCTTTGTGGTGTAAGAAACTTTGACCTGAACTCTTGGACTGTGCCTCCCTGTGCATCGGCTGAATTCAATTGCTCCTTCTACTCACTGGAAGGCATCCAAAACTCTTTTCCTGGTCCAGTGGTTTCAAGGGGTGATGTATTTAGAAAAACTTTTAGAGAGTCAGCTACACAAAGCTTCAATTCTCTCCAGATAAGAGCTGATGTGTACTTATTGAACACACAGGAACTTCTATCTGAAGTGTCATTACTTTTGTTCTACATTAGAAATTTCTGCAGCCATGCATGTGTTCATACAGTATTTTCTAGGCTAAAGCTTCAATGTATGTTTCCCATTGAGCCTTGAATCCTTTATTTTTCCCTTTGTTTTTATTTAATCCTATCTAAAAAATCTTCTTATTAGGATTGTAATATTAATTTTGACCATATTTCTCTAACTCATAATATGAAGCTGCAAAAAAAAAAAACTAACAAACAAAAAAAAACCAAAATTAACATGAGCAGTAGTTGAACAAGTAAGAGTGAAGGCTGAAGGACAGACTTTGAGGAGGAGAGAGAGTGAGGGTGAGAGCTGGAACATTGCCTGTCACGGCACAAAATGTGTTGGCAGCCAATCTCAGATAGCTTCACACTGACTGACAGCTGGCACGGCCTGTCAGGCCCTCGACGCCGCAGCTGCATGGTAGATCACGGTCGATTTGGATCCTTTTAAGCATTTGTCTGTCCATATCAGTGCCTGTGTGTGTGTGTGTGTGTGTGTGTGTGTGTGTGTGTGTGTGTGTGTGTGTGTGTGCGTGCGTGTCCAAGTTCACAATGGTAAATCTGTCATTATGAAAAATATTTAGAAGTTTCAAGGCAAAGAATGATATGGATGTCTGTAATCTACTACTGAAATAATAAGGCAGAGTACAAAGGGCATACATAATTACAGCAACACACACACACACACACACACACACACACACACATAAACTTCATGAAAACCATGACTGAGGCACATTAAGATGATGTGGCAGAACCACTCAATGAGCGAACTGATGAAGTGTAAATCTATCAATGCTTTACACACTCAATTTCACCCATTTGAGCGTATATATGTGCGTGTGCATGTATGTGTGCATAACTCTTATTTTCCACTCCTCACCCTTTCAGTGACTGATTCTGCATGCTTTCCATAAACACACACATAACTTCTCCACACTGTATTTACCCTGATCCTCATTCAGACCATTTATCTGCCATGATGGTTACACAAACCAACAAATATGTGTGCATAATCCTTCTAATCCATCCCGCTCTCCCTGTGAATGTCTTCTAGGCCTTTCCATGGGGTCTGTCTAACTGCCAGTGTGGTGAAGAGGGAAATGAGCAAGGCTTTACAAGCTGAGCCCACCCGGGGCTTTAATTAGAATGAAATCACTGGAATGAGCTTTGGCTACAAGCGGTCGCATCAACCTAACCCTCTGAAGTAAATAAGGTCTGTTTACTGTTGCAAATGAGCTTTGTGTATTATTTTACATTTAGAACAAAAAAATCCATGTATGTGTCTTTTGTTATTATAAAGCTGATGAATACTAAGCTCCAAAACAGCAACATATAAATATCATTAATTTCTCTCCATCCTTCCAACTAATTCTTGGCTAAACTCGCACTCTGCCCTCTCTGCACCGTTCCCACCATCATTAAAACACTCACAACCAACGAATGATATCCTCTTCATTCACATGAACCCTCTGTGCAAAAATCACTCTCCTTATTCCTCATTGATATGACTGTAATGAGCTTTGATTGACTGCGAGGGGGCAAAATGTGGAGCACGCCCTGCTTCCCATGCAGCGAAATGGAAGCTGGTGCTGATTAGAGCTCCTGGTTGTGAGGGTGGGAAACCCCTCTATTTTGAGTAGGATAGGGGGGCGGGGGGTTGGTGTGGGCTGGGTCAGAGTGGAGCATTCTATGGATGTGAAAGAGCTCTTTTAATCTAATTGGTGTGTGTCTGTGTTAATCAAAATTAAACACACACAAGCTCATCAGACTGCATGTGTGTGTGCAGATCGTCCTCTTGGGGATACGTGTGTGTGTGTGTGTGTGTGTGTGTGTCAAGAGGCAGAGAGATGACGCACGGTGCGGGGGCAAGTGAACAGCAGATGCTCCCATTAATTAGATGTAATGATCGCACAAGTAATAACTAAGAGGGTTGACTAGAGGAAGAGTTGATTAATCTATGAGTGCTGGCTAATTAATGCATTAGACTACATGGTACGAAGCCAGGCCTGTGAATCTGTCAGTGAATCACATTGTCAGTTTATTCAAGCAGGACACGTCAATCTGTAGCTACAGAGAATTCAGGAAGCCTCTTGGTCACTCTCATTTCGTGTCTCACAAACAGCTCAGTCTATTGCTGCAACTCATCGACGCCGTCCTCAACTGACGCATGAACAAAAACTAAAATGTGCACTGCCAGGGCCCTGTGCTGGTAATTCTCAAGACTTACCTTCTGTTTCCGCCTCTCCTTCCTCTTGTCCTCCGTGTCCTGCAGCATCTTCTCTCTCCACAGGTCAAAGAAGTAGGATGGATTGGTGTAGAACTTAAGACCCTCCTTCCCATCGTCCCTGTGGACGGATGAAAGAAAACTCAGTACATTTTGCTTGGTATTCTGGAGACGTAGTTCTCTTCTTTCAAAGACGCTAAATTACAACCAAATAAAAACATACATCTTGTGAAAAAAATTAACTAATAACTAAAAACCTTTGGGTGATAATGATTAGTGAAATTAATTTAGTGGAAAATTAATCTGCAACTGTTTTGATAAATAAATATTTGCTCTTGTTATTTTTAAAGCAATAATGCCAAACATTTGTTGTCTCAGCTCCTAAAATATGAATATTTGCTGCTTTTCTTTACATCATAGTAAGCTGAGTATCTTTGGATTTTGGACTGTTGGTCGGACAAGACAAGGCATTTGAAGATATCACCACCAGGTATTTAGAACTATTAATATTTTATGGAGAAAAACCATTTACCATTGTTAGTTTTCATATTTCACATTTGAAGACATTTGAAGGGTAACGTCATGTTTCCTCTTTATTATACCTTTTGGTTACTTTGTCAGTTAAAATGAATGAAGCAGACCGACAGCTGTAAAATATGGAGAACTGAGAAACTGGGAGTAAAGGCCATGTTTGATAATGATCACGTTAATTTTCCTGACTCCTGTCCTTGCCTGTTTTAGTCTGCTTTCCTTCATAAAATCATATCTGTTTACCCTTTGTCATGAATAATAGCTAGTGTCCTGCTTTATCATTCATTCCCTCTGAACTCTGCTCTGTTCTCTTTCCTCCTTGCTTTCATTACAGAGACCTTTGTGGTCGGTGCTCACTGGAGGGAACGGCGCCATGATGATGGGGAGGGAAATGAAAAAAAGATGCAGGTAGTTATCACATCAAAGGAAATTATCTTGACAATGAAATGATCAAGCAGAAATGCCCACACATGCTGTCCGGAAATGTGATTTCATATCAACATGGGCATAAGCCTCGCTGATGTCTTTCTCTTCCTTCGACAGTTTTTAAACTTCTTTCTTTCAATGTACATTATTTAAAACAGATTGATGTATGCAATAAATCAGAGGTCTGTCAAAGGCTGCAGCATTGGGACCCAATTATATTCAAATTTGCTTATTTTGTGAATAAAGCTGTACAGAAGCTGCCAGATCTGTTTGATTAATCACCTTTCTAAGTACTCCGGAGTAGGGCAGTTATTTTTATAACTTCTTTTTTACAGCTTTAACCATTATAGAAAAATTTTATTTAGTTCCTAGTTCCTCCAATCAAACCAAATGAATGCAAAACGGAAAAAATCTATTTATATTTTCCATGCGCAAACACACACATATCACCTATAAGCAACAGCTAGCTAGCTCAGAAGACAGACAGTTTTTCATGAGTGTTTATCTGCCGAAGGGCACATAAAAGGACATTTCAAGTCTGCCTTTAAACTTCAAAATAATACAAAGAAATATTTGATGCATCCGGACCATTCAGTGGTCAAAATTCAAACCCCAACTTGAACTCATGTGCAGCTGCCTGCATCCAGTGTCTGCGATGCTTTGGGAGGCAATTATTTGGTGATGACACCGATAAGAGCAAGAACACAGAGCATGAAAAGGAAAAGCTTCAAAAGACAGGAGTGGAAAGTTTAATGGTATGCAACACAACAAAGGGAAGAAAAACTGAATTAAATAATGGGAAAAGGCAAGGGTGGACAGACAACCACTGTAGTGTGTGTACATGTGTACGTGTGTGCGTGTGTGCGTGTGTGTGTGTGTGTGGGCTGTGGGTAGTATTCAAGTGTTCAAGTGTGTAAATGATTATGCATGGTGTGTATATTTGAGGTGTGTGTTTGTGTGTGTGCTCGATCCCAGGGAGCCTCCTGGTGTGCTGTGCTGTGATGTGAGGGGAGGAGAGGAGATACAATAGGAAAGAGAGGAGAAAAAAAAATTCAAAGAGAGAGTAAAAGCAAAAGAAGGCGTGAGGATGTAAGATGGGGAGAGAATGAATGTTAAAGCAAGTGAAAAGATCAAAGTACAGTATCTTAAATTATGAATCATAAGAATGAAACCATCACCCATGATAATCCCAATCAGCCATTCAGTGCTGATGAACAAAATCAGCTCTGGGATCAGAACTGCATGGAGTGGAAACTAAAATTCATTCACTCATTGAAGAAGAAACAGCAAAGTGAGCAGAATATGTCACATTATGACCTTTTCTTTTTAATCTAGTGATGATTTGCTGTGCTTGTTCTTCTTCAACGGTCTCTGGCAGAATATAAGTTAGAGCTGAAACATTTAATCATTTAATTGACTGACAGAAATTTAATTGCAACAAATTAATTGTTTCAAAAGTCTCAAAAAATTAGCTGGTTCTGCTTTTCTGAAATGTGAAGATTTCCCACTTTTCTGTCTTACAAAAGTAGGTAAATGTAAATATCTTTGGGCTTTGGACATTTCAACAGGTTTGCACGATCTTAACCATAGTCCGATCATCCTATTGTCAGCTTTTGAAAATGTCCGTAGACGATATGATCGTCTAGAGGCATACATTTTATGGTGCAGTATTGTAAGCTGCTGCAGAGCAGTTAACAATTGAATAACTTAAAACATCACACTAATATACTTTTGTTGAAAAGAAATGTGCATATTTGGATATGTTCTTGTGTGTCGTGCGCAATGGGCTTTTGGACGTGTGTATTGCAAAGCTATGGCATTATTGTGAGCTATTGCAATGCATTTGTATTACTGAGTTTCTGTTTTTTATAGACCTTGTTATTGTTGTTGTTGTTTTGGTCTGTGTTGTAGTAGCACTGTTGTAGGCCTATGTTGTATCTGTATGGAGAGAAACTGAATATGAATTTTTACAAAATAAGTTTCAACATGTATTTACAAAAATGCTTCATTACAATCAGTCGATCAGAGAGAGTGTGTGCAGGCATGTTGCAAGCATCGGTTATATGCGGTTATATACGTTAAACTGTGGCAGGCAAATTCAGCTTAGTATTAATTTAATACTACATATAAGTTATTATATCAATGGGAAAACAAGTCAAATATCGCCTTGACATTTGCAAAGGCATGACCAATTGGCGATTTTTCTGATGATCGTCGATCACCGATATCATCGTCCGTTGCCCACACCTGCCTTTTGGTTGGTTGAGGCCACGTCAAAGCCCAGAGGTTAAAAACATGCCCACAACAGATTTAAATATCACAGCTTACACCTGCAGCTGTCTCCTTACAGTGCATGAGTATGTGTAGTGTATGTGAGTATGAGATTGCGTTTGGCCTGAAACCTTCTTCAGGTGGCTCGGTCAGGGTGACAGTATGAGCCAGAGAAGGGTCATGTAAGATGCTGGAGGTGGGAAAAAAAAACGAAGTGAGAGTAGGGAGAAAAAAAAGAGTGAGAAACCAGAGGGTGAGAAAGCAGAGAAATAAAAGGGGAGGGGGGGGGGGGCTCTGGCCAGCAGAGCTTTTTATGGATTATTCATCTTCAGATGACTCTTTCTATCGCTCTGCTCGCCCGGCTCAACCTCAAGAGCAGAGAGAGACGCCTGGTGTGAAAAAGGCACAAGTATGCCTGTAATAATATAACCAAACACATCTGGGTACTCTCAGAGATGCACTAAAAAGGCTTTTGTATTGCCTCCGTATGGTGCACCATTGTCAGCATCGCTGCTGTGCTTGATAAAAGCTTTTATAGTGGCAAACAGAAACAAACAAGAGGTTGAATAAAAGCCAGAATTTAAGGCCATTTAGGTATTTTTTGTTAAAACAGTGGGTAGCAATCATTCTTTCTTTGTGTGTATCAATAACATACTAATGTGTTCACTTTTCCCATCTCCAGACAAGAGGTTGGAAAAGGGCTAATGTATGTGAGGGTCAGTGTAGTTAGCATCATGCTGGGCTGCTACTCAGTCATTCAGTCAACAGTTGCAGTGACATGAGGTTTTCCTTTTCAAAATATCACAATGGAATTTTAACATAAAGAAAATATGTTGCTAACACATTTGTTTTTCCTTTTTTTTTTTTACCACTACACCACTGAGTGAGGTTTTTAAAATGTCTTTCTCAGCACAGCCGTAGATTCAAAGTTCTTTGCAGTAACTTAAAGTCAGTGACTGGAGTCAGACCTGTAGGGCGTGAGGATGTTGAGGGGGGGCGGCTGCTCGCAGGTCTGGAAGGTCTCCTGCAGTGGGATGGGCAGCGACGTGCGGTCGAACAGCTGCTGGTCCTGAATAGTGGAACTCCTGAAAGCCTTTCTCATGGTAATATCCTGAAGAGACACTGAGGGAAGGATGGGAGGATGGAGAGGGAGGGGAGGACAGAGGGGAAGATGAGAAGTCATCGTTATTTTGTCAGGTTCCCTGTGGAATATGTGATAAATGTACACTATGTGTGCGAGGTGTGTAATGGATACGGAGGAAGAAAGTTATGCTTGTTGCTCCCTGGTTGTATGCTCCCTTGGCTCACATACACATCCACCTACACACTCTCAGTTTCTCCCATGTCTCTGATGAAGGCAATAATTAGCATTTGACTCCATCTCATCATTATCGCAATCAAAACCGACACTGACATCATCACTCAAACAGTCGCAATCATCATTACGGAGCACTAAACCTATTAGAAACCACTAATCACCCTCCCTTGGGCTCACATTACATTGGTGTCCTAATTGGCTGATTTCAATTTCCCCCAAAGCAAATCAACACATGACAGCTGAGCTAAGTTAAGCTAAGATAAGTTGGGCAGGACTAAGGTCATCTGTCAGAGGCTGTGGGACTAATTGTCCTTCTTTCATACAAGAACGGCTGACATTTTTGGAATAATGGGAGGAAATCAATGCTGAACGGCTGAAACTTTTCAGAAGAACAGGTTGGCGAAATGGCTGAGGGGGAAGAGGAAAAACAACTATGCTAACCCTCAATCTGGTCAGGCCAAGTTAAAAACGGCATGGTCTTGGAAAGAAATCCAGAGCGTTGCAACCAGATCTGAATTATACATGAAGGAGTGACAAATGGATACACTTTACTGCTGCCCAGGGGAAGACTGAAAAAAAGTCATGTGGCATACAGAAAAAGTATTGTTATAGTCCTCTGTTATTAGCTTTTTAACCGCACAAAAAACAATATGACGCCACAGAATCCAACACCAACCTATAACCTACAGGAAGTACTGTAGAGCTCCTTAAAACCAAGCAAAGAAAACAACATTTGCCTTAATGAAACAAACCATCAAATAAAGCAATTTTACTGTATAAAAAGCCCAGAAAGAACCATATACAGCAACCTGGTCCTCTACATTGCAGCAATACAGCTTTATAATGACTTCTATACACTCTCAGAGGTGGGTTTTTTTTTTTTTTTTTTTTGGGGGGGGGGGGGGGGGGGGCAGCCACCCGAGGCACTGAAGTATCATCATTAACAAAAACTATCAGGGAGCCAAGGTTTGGTAAGTAACGCTCTGGGAGAGAGAAGTAAGGCCAGAGAATGCAAGAGGGAGCTAATAAAACTGCATGGACAAAACAGAGGTAGGGTAATGGAAACGGGACGGACAGAGACAGAGAGAAAAGGCTCTGACAATAAAACAAAGAGTGGGAGCTGACATAAAAAGAGACATTCACAAGAAATGCAGACGAGGAAATGGCAAGCAGAGGGAAGGGAATCTGAAGAACAGAGGGACAGATAGATGAAGAGACGATAAAACTAACATGGAAACATGCAAATAAAGAGGCAGGAGTGGTGTAGAAGAGCACAAGAGAGATGGCGAAAACACATAAAAACATGTAGTATGATTTCTATGAGAAAAACAGACAGGCATGAGTTAGGTATCCCATGAGGAGCGCAGTAACCCGAGCAGAGCCAGCAGGTTGATTTGGCTTCACAGACAACACAAGGGGGGAAACTCTGGCAGCCATTTAGACACACAGACAAACACAGAGTGTATACAGCATATTGTTCTGCGTTAAACAGAAATAACGACAAGAGGAAACTGAGGGTGGTCCCTCTGTTTTCTTGTGTCCTCCTGCTTCTATCAGTCATTAAAATCAACAGAGCACAAGTGCTACCTAGTGTTTTTAAACAGTGATTTATGTCCATGTTAAATTTGACTGTGAGTCTGAGAACAACCGAGCTGAGGGTCACAATGATTGGCAGCCTCATCCCACACCTCTGATACTGGTGGTATTCATCATTTTTAGTGCAACATTTTCTATTCAGTCCTGGGATTTACTGCTGTAGAGTTATAAATATTTGCCCACAGTACTTGTTCCATATGCATTTTTTCTTCTTCTCAATTTTCACTAAGACTCACATTTCAGTGGATTTTTTTTCACTCATCGGCCATTGTGAGAAGCTCTGACAGCTTTATCTATGTCTTCCTGTTTTGCACCTGTGGACAATCCCTCTTTGAGCCATAAGGCATAACAGGAGATTTCAAACCTGGTTGTTTGTATTATAAAATGTAGTGTAGAGGCTGGTAGAAACGGTAATTATCTTCAGCCACAGCCTCCCTTTTTTTTCTTTATTTAGTGTTGTTGAGGAATTAGCAAGGTTTCTCAAAGTAATACTAAGCAACACAGACATTGCTACAATGATGCTCGAGAAACACAAGTGATCAGGGCAGGTTGTAAACAAGAATACAGTTTGGTTTTTAGAGTATCTACTGTAAATGGAGATAAAATGGAACCGTTAAGGGACCTGAAATATCGGGTTACACAAGAAAAGTGTGTGTAATTATGGTAAGAATGGTATTTACGGTATTTAAATAGGTATGTTTTCTTATCCAAATAAGTTTGACTCATCTATTGGTTGGTTTAAAACCTGTATCATTGCTGCTTGTGTTTCTTGCCCAATCTTCCTTTTTAGTGATGCTGCAGTGTCTCATATCTCGGCAGTTACCTTATGAGCGCATTCTTACTATTAACAATATGAATGATAGCCCAACTACAACAATTATACCCAGGAGCTACTTTAGGAGCTACTTCAGGGCAACATAACAAACTTCAGGTCCTAGACCAGAGACAGAGAGAGGTGACTAATGAACAAAAGGGCAGAAATCAAAACCATAGCAACAGTTGCATGACAATTTCATTGTCCACAGTGATCTCAGAGGAGAGGAATGTCAGGGATAAGTAATGGTGAGATCTAAAAAGTTGAAGTAGATTTTTCCCCAAGCTAAGGGATGAAGATATGGAAAAAGGAGATATGAACTTTAAAGCGATGATTCTTTTTGATGGTTTAGTGTAACCCTAACTCTAACCCTGTAGGGCATTAAACATTTTACCGTGCCCCCTTGCCACAGGAAGGTCTAGAGTCAAGGTCATCATAAACTACAGGAAAGTGCTCTCCTTCACTCACTACTTACAAATCATACAGGACAGAGCTATAGATTATAATGCTGTACAGACATAACCCTATATCAAGAAGGGTCAAGAAGTAGCCACTGGCCAACCGGTGCGTGTCCATTTGGTGTTGCTGAATGCTGTATGTTGAGCAAGAGCACAGTGCCCTGCTGCCCCAGTGCATTTAGGGAGAGCAGAGGGCTGTCAGATGGTGTGACAACTACGTGCAGAAGTGACAAACAAGAGAGAGCCATTGCAGAAGTGTGTGTCAGGATGTATTTGATGCAGAGTGAGGCGACTTTAAACCTCTGCCAAGCAACACTCAGCGCTGAGAGAGGCACACTGCACTAATCAATGCGGGCAGAAAACACAGAAGGCACGCATACAAACGTACACACGCGCACACACGTACACACACACACACACACACACACACACACACACACACACACACACACACACAGTGGATCAGTCAAACACACACAGATGGATATCTTAACATGATGTTCTACATCCTAATTACAAAATGTCATTTATTCAGCCGAGCTACCAATTACACCCATTTAGTGAAGACATTTAGCTAATGAGAAAAATGTGAGTGTATGTGTTTGTGAAAGAATGAGTGAGTTAGTGAAGCACTGCGAGGGTGTGTGCGTGTGTGCGTACAAGTGTGTGTGTGTCAGGTTGAGCAGCACCAGGTGCAGCAGCAGCCTCTGATCTCAGCCTGTGAAGCTCCTTATCAGTAAGCGAACGGTGGATAGTTTATCTCTCTCTCTCATATCTTTCTCTCAGACAGATAGCATCTCGCAAAAATACCCTCAACCAAAGGTGAGGAAGTTCTTGTCACTCACACACACCCCTACCCCATCTCCTTCAGCTCCCCTCAAAATTTTCAGGAAAACAGTTTTCCCTCTTTCCATCCCCTCGCTCACAGAGATGCAGTCCTACACATGGAAGATGAGAAAAGGCACAGGCCGAGCTGTCTTTTAGCATGCACACATGGCTCTTTCTCCTGTTGTACTTCAATGCAAATGTTGCCCTATATTTCCCCTCCTGCACACATCTCCCTGCAGCCCTGATTTGCTCTTACCTCTCTCTGACTCTGGCTTTCCTCCTCTTTCAAACCCTCCTTTCTTTTGCTTATAAGCTTGTTTATTGTTTGTCCTCTATAAAAATACGTAAAGTTTATGCCGACCATCTGAAATTATTATTTGGAAATTTTATTAGTATTCACTAATATGTTATGAGTTATTGTGTAGAGATATTTTTGAACTGTCACAACTCTCCACAGCTGCATAATTGTTGGAGTGCATGCAGCATAAATTTTCCCATGTCCCCTTTTTTGCCAAATGGTGACACAGGCCACGAAGACACTGATCTGATTGTGTGCGTAAATAGGAGTGGGTGACATAGATAAAATCCTCTATTGTGATATCAATATATTCTGTGACATAGCCAATTTTTATTACAGTGGTTAAATTGAGAAACTTATAAAACTCTGGTGTAATGGAACATTTAAATACCTGACAAATCAAGGTACTTTATCACGTCAATATAAAAATAGCATAAATTACAGCATTGCCATAAAATAGTCCTACTTGCTGATCTGCCCAAAGACACTGAAGGTATCATTTCTTCAAAAAAATGCTTTTATCTACATTCTTAACCATTAGAGCATTTTATGTTTGCATTTCAATTGGCATTTTAGTCAACTTAATGCTTTACTGTCTTTGTACTTTTTTATTGCAGCTATTCTCATAATTTATACTGTAGCACTGAAAACATTTTTCTTTCCCTGTATACTGAGTATTGTAAATGGAGACAATGAAAAGAAATGAGACCTTTAACAGAGTGTTGACCTTGAAAAAGAGTGTTTTATTTAAATTACCCATCTCCTCGCCTAAACCTGTGCGTAGGCAGAGTGTGTAACTAGCACATTAAAACACTGAATCTCATCTGAACATGCATTTCTGCTGGCAATCTCTGGGATGTAAATATACCTGTAAACGTGATTATTTGAAATGTAAAATGGCTTTAAGCAAATGACTCATCCTTCCACTCCAGACTCCAGTCACAGATAGTGAAAAACAAATATAGGGCTTCACAGAGAAGCAGAAAGTTTAGATATGTTTACCTTTTTAATTTTATAAAAATATCTTTATATATATTGTATGCACCTGCATTTCTTTTTTTTAACATAACAGAAAGACACACAATACTACAGTGGAACAAAACAACTGACAGATTTTTCTTATCGTTCTAAAGTCATAGTTTGACCTTCTAAAGAGGGAGAGAGAAATAGACAAAAGGAAAAAAAATAATCCCAAGTGGGTGTTAGGTATTGATGATTTTTTAGGGCCTAGACAGAAAGCAGGTGGAGTGGGGTAGTGGGTGGAGGGGGGGTGAGAGTGGGTCGGCCTCATCCCCTGGAGGGAGAGGTGCGCAGTACTGGGGGGGGGGGGGGTTGT
>NW_019523057.1:64002-121096 GCF_002814215.2 Seriola lalandi dorsalis | reverse complement strand
GGGGGGGTATCTGTGGTGGAAGGTGTTTGGTGTGTTTGTTTTGTTACAGTCCAGTGATACAGGATGCACATTGTGTTTTTAGCTGTCATGCGGGTAAAGCTCATTTGAATAGATTTAATAGATGAAGAGTGAGATAAAGATAAGCATGTAACAAGTGCCAGAAAAAAAGAGTCAAGGAGAGTTAACAAGCAATAAAAAGATGAAAACTAAAGAAAACAGAGCAACTGTTTGCCAGCTGGCAACAGACGATTAAAGAGGAATACGGAATAGAAAGAGAGCAGAGAGACCCAGAAGGACTAATAGAAAAGGAAGGGGGACAGAGAGAGACTATGAAGTACATAAAGAAACAGTTAGAGGCCAGAGGGACTCAGGGTGGCTTTGTGGCTCTCCATAATGGCCTGCAGCTAGTGCTGTGATATAACGGTGCCATTAAATAGGGGATACAGGCCATTAGTTTGGCTGGCTAGAGTGATAGGGGAAAGAGAACCTGACAGCACACAAATAGCATCCACACAAGATGGAGGGGGAGCAGAGATCAATCAGAAAGATGAGAGAGGGCTGGGGAGGACAACAAAGACAGAGGAGGTGTTTGGGGGGGGGCAGTCAGGAGAGGAGGGGAGGGGGAGGAGGAGAAGGGATGGAGGCCTAAAGAGCGAAGTAAGGAACAATACCCTTTAAAGGCTTAAAGGTCAGTGGGGTGTGCATGGGCAAGGTCAGGTGAGTGTGTGTGTGTGTGTGTGTGTGTGTGTGTGTGTGTGTGTATGTATGAGACTGAGCGTGCATAAATTCATGTGATAAAGCACTTTTGACCTCAACCACTGCACCACCAGTGACACTGCCTTACATCACTCTGGCCATCTCTCCATCTCACATCTCTGTGACCTTCAGCTAAACATCGTTCATGTCGTCCACCATCTCACATTCTGTGCCCTTATCCTGCAGACAGGTAAAACATAATTCACTTTAGTGCGTCTTTTGACACCATCTTCGAATCCTGTGAAACTACCACTGTGTAGTATCTGTGGAGGTGACCAAACAGAGCTGTAGCTGTGCAGAGTCTGCATGAGGATTAGGAGGTAACCTGACTGATTTTTATACCTGATCACCACACAGTGTGTCTGAAGTGTGAAGGGAAGTTTATATTTAGTTCTTGGGTGTAAAAACACAGGTGTACCTGTCATGGTTAGGTTAAAAGCATGAATATGTAGGATCACATCTGTGAACATTTATTTCTATCTAGAGGGAACAAATTATTCAACCAAACCTTATATTACATGTGGTGGAAAGAGACATTTTTCAATACACTAAATGTTAACTAAATATCTGCTTAAGTTTATTATGTATACTGCTGGAAATCTTGTTTGACACCTTTTGTTGAACCATTGTAAAAGTTGGCACACAGTGGGAAGAAAAACCCTTTGGAATAACCTCATTTTTCAGTTAATTGTTCGTAAAATATGATCTGATCTGATCTTCATCAAAGTCATGAGTATACACAAACCCAATGTGCTTGAGCGAATGACACACAAACAATTGAACTTTCAGCTCAGGCAAATCGTTAGGATGTGTGTTGTGAACAGCTCTCTTCAGGTCATTCAACAGCATCTCTACTGGATTAAGGTCTGGGCTCTGACTGGGCCACTCCAGAAGGTGGATTCTCTTTGTTTAAAGTCAGGCAGTTCTGTAGATTTACTTTTATGTTCATTGTCCTGCCACGCCACCCAGCTTCTACTGAGCTTTAATCTGGCAGACAGCCACAGAGACATTATCCTGTAGGATACCTTTATATTGTCTATGGCAGTCTATTCATCGCAGGGAATTCATTTCTCCCAATGATGTCGAGCTGTTGAGGCACAGAGGCAGCAAAGCCCCAAGTCATGACGCTCCCTCCATTGTGCTTCACTGTTGTGATTATGTTTTCATGTTGGTATGCAGTGCCCTTTTCCCAGTAGCATTGTGGAGTGTGAAGCTGCTCTTTGGCAAACTTTAGCTGCACAATGATGTTTTATTGGAAAGCAGCAGCTTTCTCTATGGTGTCCTGCCACCATGCTCCATGCAACCATGCACCATGATTTGCGTATGGTAGACTCATGAACAGAGATGTTAACCACGTCCAATGATTCCTTTAAGCCTTTAGTTGTCTTTATCTTAACTGAGCATCCTGCTTTTGAGTCATCTTAGCTGGACACCCACTTCTCGGGAGAGTAGCCACAGAACTGACTCACCTCCATTTATAGACAGTTTGACTGCGGACTGATGAATATCTAAACTCTTTAAGATGACTCATTCAGTATAGACGAGAACAATACAATGACTATCCTTAGTTAAAATTGATCGTATTTCTTCATAACTGTAACTTTGATGAAGCTCTCACCACTGACAAGTCACAACATTAAAACCAGTTACCTGTTTTAATGTTGTGGCCGATCGGTGCATTGTTATTGACATGTAGGCTTATAAAAACGGTGAGCATGATATATACAGTATCAGCTAATATCAGCCTTGCCTAAGTGTCGTAGCTTACAATACAGTATGTGCACTTACATACCCATCAGTCACAACATTAAAGCCAAGTACCTGTTTTAATGTTGTGGTTGATCTGTGTATTTTAAGACAACTGTTTACATAATGCAGGTAATTCCAAAGGGTTCACTGACTTTTCTTGCCACTGAACACTGCTATTTAAATTTAGCTTCATTCATTCTGCAGCTGCATTTTTAATCATAATTTATTACAGTGATCACTGCACGAATTACGGATACATCAATTGAAATTCAAAAGGAAAAGTCTCAATAGATCATTATGAATGGCAAACACAGGAGAAGTGCATTGATAAAGATGAACAGTGATCACAAGTAGACACTCACCAATAGTACATGAGAGAAGCTTCAATGGATATTACAGCCTCGGTTTCATCAAAGGTGTTTATACTGCAGGGCTGTTTGTAATAATATTACATTACATAAATAAGGGGGCTCTCCGTGACACCTTTATTGTTATTGTTATGCATATATATGTGAGTAAGTAATTTTAGGAAAATACAGTTACAGCTCTTCCATACTGCTTACTCGCGTGTGAATTTGCTCTAAATTAAACAGGAACAATGATGATGATCGCTGTTTTGTTAAACGGTTCTGTACCAAAATTCTCATCCTGGTTCATATTTTCATTCAAATGAATGATGAGTTTCATTTTACGAAAATTTTAGTCATATTGGTCACATCGATATCAAATAAATTCAGTATTAATCCAGTAAACTGCTATATAACGAGATAAATTTTAAATTGATGCTACAACCATAAATATTTTAATAAATATCGACAATTATACAAAGATAATGCAGTGATAATTACTGCAATATTCATTTTACGCATCGTCCATCATGAAAAAGTTAATGTCAGATATAAACCATAATGTAGCTGTGAATCAGAAACCATCTCTGCAGCAATTTTGCTTCCAAGTTGTAACGTTTTGATCCACATTTTCAGGCCGGTTGGACAGAGTGTAATCAGTCAACGGGTCCCCAAATTTTAATGGGTCATTAAGGGTTTTAAAGGGTTTCAAAGAAGCTTGTGAGGGGTTCTGAGGACAGTATCTGTGAAATTCTTATTTTGTCCTCATTCTTTCTCCTCCATCCTGCCCGACCCCCATCCTCCAATCGTCATCCCTCCACAGTCCTGATTTATGGCCCCGTCCCTGCCTGCACTCATTCCCCTCTCTTTCACTCTTCTCAGGCCGAGCACAGATGTACACAGACACTTACGAGGCAAGTCATATGCTTGTGCTAAAAGCGTAGACTTTGCACAGCTGTGTACAGTGGTGTGTGTTACAGAGCGTGAGGGTAAAGAGGGCGGGAATGAAGGGGGGGGCATTAACAAGAAACAAACCCCTCCCACGACTGTCCATCTTTCTCATCCCCACCGCTACACTACCCCGCCATTATATTCACTTGATTTCTCTAATCTTTAATGAATAATTGGCGAGGGAGGAAAGTGGAGCAAAGTGCAGGTTCTTCCATTTACAAGACATCTTCATTCGGTCTTAAATGTGCGCGGAGGAGTTGAACTGAGTGGAAAATCTGTGTAACCTGCAGAGGAGGCCATTTCAACCTGGCCCAGAAAAATTCTGCGGTACAATCCTTTTACACTCCACTGCTTTTGCTGCAGTGCCCTGTATTATGCACCCATCCTTCTTTCCTTCCATCTTTCTTACTGTCCTCCTTAGCCTCCAACTCCACTCCACCCCCCACCCCCACCACCACCACCACACAACTGCAACTGAGCTGATCCTTATCCACTGTCTCTCGGGCAAATACTTAAGGCTAAAGCAGAAAATTCACTCTTATTTATGGAGGGAGATAAAGCCGAGGACCACATGCACACACCCACACACACTCACAATCTGTGTCCAAACACCGGATCGTCGCATGATTATGAACAAGTAGCCTTTTGCAAACACAATAAAAAGACTGGCTTTGTTGTTATTTGGGTATTTACCAAAGATCGTAAATGTGTATCTAATGAGATAAATGTTAATATCTTATTCTCTGCATGGTAGGTTGTGAGCCCTGTGTGTGTCACTGGGTTTGACCTTCAACCTCTGCAAGATAATATGAACTCACTTACCAGAAAACCCAGCACACCAGACTTCCACAATTAGAATTAGAGAATAGAATTAGTATATAGACAGGGTGAAGAAAGAGAGTGGAGAGAAGAGGGGGAAGTGCTGGAGTAGAGAGGAGGAAGAGGAAGCAGGAAATGAGATGAGAGGCAATGTGAAAAAAAAGGTGCAAACCAATTCAGGGGGTGAATGTAGAGGAGATTTTATCACATGAGGAAAAGGGAGGTGGAAAAAAAAAATGGAGCGCAGACCAAAAAGGAAGATTGGGATGAACAATCTGTGAGTAATCTGCAGCTGCAAGGGTCCGTTCTCGACTGTGTTAAAAACAGAAACCCATTATTCAGCAAAAACTAAGAAACAATTCAATGCTTTGTAAAAAGGTATCAAAGCCTTGTATGCACAGAAGAGCCATAAGCAGCGCTACAGCCCAATGAGCATTTTACTGTCTCTGTGTCAGTGACAGGGAAGCAGTTAGAGTAGCATTGTGCAAAGCCGTAAACACATTGCTGGACCACAGAGAATCGATATGGCGCCTTGGAGCATGGAATTACACTGCTGTGATTCTCCCTCTTTTTACTTTGCATTGACTGCACTCTCCTCTAGCTATGCTACCCTGTCATCCTGCCTCCCCTCTTTCAGGATAACCTGGCTTACCTGACAGTCTCAACGATTATCGCATTCCTTTTACTTATTGCTCGGCACGGATACAGGCTGACCACAGATCCAATACTCCACACAAAGGAAAGGCCTTCCGTGGGGAAATGAGGATCCAGGCAAAGTGAAACTCTGAATGTTTCTAATAGAGGCTGGTGTTTGTGCTATCAGAGGTGAAAAATGTCACCCATCATCTCTCTGCCTGTTCCTCTAATAACAGCCATTAACACCGGAGGGGAGGACATCACACAGCTCAAACCCACGCACACATCCAATTTGGCGGAGTAACAGACACACGGACGAAACAGGAGAGTTTAAGGTGTGAGTGAGGGAAAAGTTTACAAGAGAGGGAAAGAGTGTAAGTGAGAGTGTGTGTGTGTGTGTGTGTGTGTGTGTGTGTGTGTGTGTGTGTGTGTGTGTGTGTGTGTGTGGTTACAGCACTCACATTCCTCCTCTTTGGGGTCCAGCTGTGTGACACTGATGGAGAGGCGGTCCACACGCTCTTGCAGGGAGTTGACCCGGAAGGAGAAGGAGTGCGCCTCGTTGAACAGCTCTCCAAACAGGTCTTCTGCATATTTACCTGCACACACATACAAGAAAACAAACACTGGTAAACGTAGCCACAAAACACTTACACTGAAATATATATATAGATATATATAAATAATATACTATAATAACCAACAAAGTTTTAAAATGAAAAAAAAAAAAAGATCCAGCAATAATGAGAAAAATGTGTTAATTGTCTAAAGTAGATGATTAATGATAATGTTTATCAGTTTATCAGTACTCCCTGGAGATTTTCACATTCACATATTGAAGGTCTTAGTTATATTTCACATCAGCTGACTCTGAGGGCTTACCTACTCTATAACATCTAAATCATTTTGTTTTAAAAAAGGAAAACTGAAATCCTTTGTCAGACACAATCATAGCAACTAGAAGTGATGGTCTTCTTCTGCGTCAAGCAACATGGTTTTAAAAATGTGTGATAACTGATATGGAGTTGGAGAAATGCTGTGTCAGTTGTGACTGTAAGTCCCCCGGGAAGCTGTTGTTGCAGGCTGACTGCTCCGATGGAGATGTGAGTGCTAGAGATGTTTTACCAGAGACAGGTGTGTGATACCAGAGTTAGAGGAAAAACAAAGTTACAGATTAAACTTAAGACGAAAACTGGAGCATTTTAACTCAGTTATCTGTAAAAAATTTCAAACCGGTTTATGATACTTCAGTATGCGTGCCAAGTTCTGTCCTGCTAATTTCCATTATCAGACACCATTTCCTCCATGAACTGTATTAGACCTTTCAGCCTCTATAAATATGACACTACTGTAGCATATGAGTCACAACCATATGGCACAATATGTATTGTTTTCTCACCCTTGCCAACACAAAGCTTTACATTAGAACTACCAAATATCGTGCAAATTAGGTGACTGCCAGTGAAGCATATGTATAGATTTGCTTTGTAAATAGTCATGAATGACAGACTTACGCTTTCCACTGGAGAGTGGATTTTAGAAATCTGTCAACTGCAAATATGTCTAAACCTTCAAATCTGTCAGTAGTTCATTTGTTACTTTACCAAATGAACTATTACCATGATGTGCAGTATCTTTAATCATTCAATTTAATATTTTTTAATCAAAATATCCAAGCATTTCATTTATCCAGTTCATTGGATTTATTTTTGTTTTGTTTATTTTTATTTATTTATTTTTTTTAGAAAAAATATGCTATTATTTCACAATAAAATTTGCTTATTTATAGCTCTTTACTAGTCTATTAAACAGTTCATTACTAAATAAACCAAATTTCACAGTCTCCTCTCAAACTTTATTATCTCTTTGCAAAAATACACAATAATGAAAACTGATCTTGAGTGCTAAGGATTATTGAGCATGTCAAAAAACAGTTTTCTGAATATTCTAATATTCAGATTCCTTCAATGTACTTAATATTTCCCAGAAATAGGCAGAATGAGAACTGAATGTAGTATGCATTAGTTGTGTCAGTCCATAACAGCTGAAAGGTCGGTTGATCAACTTATGGGGAGCAGTGGTGTATATGTACAGTATGTGTGCTGTGTGTCTCTATTTAAATAAGTATGTGTGTATCTGTGTGTGTCCTTGTGCTACTGACTGAGGCTGCTGAGCTGGCGGATGACGTTGGCCAAGGAGATGTTAGTCACACACTCCAGCTCGTTCTTGATGTTTCTTGGCAGCACCGTGTGGCACAGGTGCCTGGGCTCGATGGTGCGCTTCACCAGCGGCATCCTTCTGCTGCAACACCACTAACTACAGGAGTCAGATGGAGGAGGACAGAACAGAGGAGGGGAAGGGAAAGAGGAAGGAGAAGTAACACAAGACAAAACTTCATTAGTACACCAATACTTGACATTGTGATTTTGCTGCTTACTACAACTGTGAACCCAAGAAGAAGAGACAGAGAAAACACTTGTTTAACTGATTGTTTTGCTAATAACATCGGAATTATAGAGGGAGGCTGAGAAAGCCTTTAGTATAGGAGAGAGAAAGATGAAAGAAAAGATGAAACATGCTGTGGGTTGAGGGGTAAAAGGAGCGTGCAGAGATTGAATACAGTGTGAGGAGGTTGGTTAAACCGGATCCTGGAGAAATATAAAATGCAGCAGAACAGCAGGGAAGAAATGTTTTGACATTGCTAACAGCCATGTTGCCTCATCTGTTTCACTGACTTAGCACTGTCTTTTCCTTTTCATCGTGCATAGCCAGGCTAACATACCTCAGCACTTTGTCTGCCCACTCAGCCATGCTAATGGCATTAAGGCTGCAGCGTGGGGCTTCTTAGGCCCAGTTCTCCTCCATTCACACCAATGGCAAAAACAAAACCACAGAGTCTGCAATAATCCAGAACCAGGCTATGTTTACAGAAATCATAAAAGGTGCACCTAATGTACCCATTTGCACTTAATACACCTTAACACCTCAAAAAGCCACAATAAACTGTTAACCAGTCAAAGAGCATGCACCTAGGCGAGCTGCTTTGTAAGGCTGTGAATGTCAGCAATGCTAACATGCTCACAATGACAATGCTAATATGAAGATGTATAATGTTTACCATGTTTACCATGTTCACCATCACAACCACCATTACAATAAATCCCAAGATGGGCATAAATATTTGGACAAAACTTCATGCCAATTCATCCAATATCAGTCTGAACCAAAGTGGAGCACCCCCTGATTTTTCCATCCTGACAGCCAAGCCACTACTAGCATGGCAAAAAATGTCACATATAATTGCCAGTCATAACTTAAATATATATGAGAGTTTAGATGAACAAAAAAACATGAAAGCAACTTGATGATGAAGGTGAAACTGAAAGGTGAGAGCTGAGAAGACAGAAACACCATCCTCTGTCTCTCTGCTGTTAGCCTGGTTTTAATTAGAGGAAGCATGTGCATTGATGTGGAGATCAGGTGCTCAGACAGACTGAGTGATTGACTGAGCTTGACAATGATAAGGCCTCGTTAAAGCACTTTAATTGATGTCTGGTTCTTTCAATATCACGCCATATTCTTAGCAGTGTTGCCGTCACTGAGGAATAAACATGATTATTGACCATATCCATAAAAATGTAGGCCAAAGAAGGCTATTCTAGGAAGTGGCCCAGCTTGGGATGGTTAGAGGGGAGAGAGAGGGGAGTCCAGTAAAAGGCTTTGTTGAGGTGATTCATCTCAGAGGCAACTTAACTAGGGGCATCAGTTGCCATAAAAGGCAAGAATGAGATCACGCACCTCTCTCTAAGCCATAGTTAAAAGTGGTTTGAATGAGGTGTGAGGGTGATGTTACTGTGACACAAACCCAAACACAGTGCCAAATCCCTTCCCATCCCCTAAAATAACAAGAAACCCTCTCTACTCTTCAGAGACTTTATTTCCTCACACAGTCTCTCCATCACCCACACACGTACGCTCTCTCTCCATTCTTTCCTGATTGGGATGCTTCTCTTGACCCAGTGCACTGACATTTTTCACAGCCTCTGGTGGTCTTAGTAAAAGAGGTTTAACCCCTGAGCTATCACTTTCCGAGGTGGAGGTGTAAACGCAATTGTTACTGTGTTGACCTTTAACATACAGGCCCAACACTGTTTAATGTAAAATCTACTGTGTTCAAGAAAAAGGGATACCAAAGGACAATCTCAAAACAAAAATAGCAAGGATTTAAAGCTGGCTGTATTAATAATCTCCTCTAAACCTCAGCAAAAAAGGAAATAAGCATATTTCCCAAACTCTCAATTTTTTCCTTTAATAAATAAAACATCAACAATAAAAAAATACAAATTTTGTTGTTAATCTAATTTTCTTCAAATAGAGTTGCTGCTCCCTTTGCACAATCTTCATCCCAACTCCCTCTGAGCAAAAACATGCTCCTCTTCTAATGTTGATTTAATATCATGAATCAATACAGCATTTATTTAACTTCATTCATCTAATAGGTTTACTTTATGAGAACAGTAAGTGTTCTTGTATTTTGTACAGCATATCTCTGGGGTACAGACGTACAGACAAATAGGGAGGCAAACAAAAATTAAATCAGTCAATCATAACTCTGTTTATTTCTCTGCCATGCATGTACACTAGCTTCTTTGACACAAACGCAGAAGATACACACACTCACACATACACACACACAGATGATGACAAATGTATCTTGGGGGCAAGCTCATACTGTCTTTGTACCCCTCCCCCCTGTGCTCATCTCTCCTTCTTCAAGGCTTCTCTCTTGTCTCATCTCCTCATAAAGGAATGTTTTGTCCTCTTAGCAACTTTCCTCCTACCGAGTGGGTCATGAGTTATTACTGCGGATGACAGAGGACAGATTTGTCTAAACTGGGAAATAAAAATAATGTTTTAGGGGGGAAGTGGAAGAAAGATGACACAGACAGAGAAACAACCATTTTAGGCGGTGGTGGGCGACAAATTGACTACACATTTAAAAGAATAATAGTAGCTTTATTTTCATATGACTTTATAGAAAACAAATATTTCATGGACGACAGAGAAACGCTGCCATAAGGGGGTGGGGGGGGGGATGATGGATTCAAAAACAAAGCAGCAGTAGATGAAAGGGAATTATCATTCACTCCAACCCTCAAAGCCACATAACATAAAAGCACATAGAAATGGGTGTTAAGTGATGATATTGATTCTGCCAACCTGGACTCCTCAGGGTGGGCTTTTCAAATAGCAGAGATGCTGACAGTTTCCTCTATTGATCTCTGATAGAAATTTACGAATGATTTAAAATTGCCATGCTGAAATTCAAGTGGTTGAGACGTTCTGTGTTTCAAAGTCATCCACAAAATCATGAAGTCAGTTATGAAATTTGCCTCTCTTTTATTAAGTGACTGCTGTATCCTCTACACTTGTGTTATGGGTTCATTTTAGTTTGTGCTCCACTTTCATCCCTGTTTTGGTCCCTGTTGTGGATCTAGCTTGTGAAACCAACGTTAAGAGGTTATCGGAAAAAAACAAACTAAGGATGATATCTATTTCCTTTACATTATAATAGGCTCATTTACATCTTCTTGATATTTGTTGTCACAGCATTAGAGAGTAAACAGTGTTAACTTGCCTTTCCTTTCAAAAAAATTCCTCTGTCTCAGGATACAGCACGTACGGGTTTATGTGCGTGATAAATGACTGCAGCATACATTTGCTGCTTCGCTGATTGGACATAAGTTAACCCAACACTGCTATCCACAGGAGGAAAGGTTTTCTCTAAAACACAAGCACTCACATACTGTATGAACACACACATACATGCTGCATTTATCCGCTGAGATTTCCATACCATGCTCTGACAAGATGACGTATGACAGCGCCATTCCTATGAGAACGTTTACAGATCATCTGGAGATATTTAGTTTTAAAGTGAAAGACTAAAAAGCATAACAGAGAAAGACATTGAGGAGGCGAGCCCAGCAGAGTAGATGATTTTTAATGGGCAGGTGTAGTGCGATGAAAACGACATGTTCTTGATGTGTGTGGGGATTTTCTCAGACTGCAGAAATGTAAGCGTTGCAGAGGAATTAATTACTCATAGGTAACCAGGCGGACAACCAATTACATATAAGAGCAGCCCACTAATGCTATGACTGAAATGATGATATGGGTAACACATAGCAGACAACTCAGACATAATAAAAGCAGCCATCAGGCAAGCTTTAAGTCCAGCTATGTGAATCATCTTTTCCGTATCTGTGAAACCAGAGGCCTTTCACATCATCCTGAATTAACAGCATTGCATACAGACTTTGCATATAAAATGATCGATCTGGAAACCTTTTGAACACAATAAATGACACCACACAACCTGAATCTGAGGATGAATGTCCAGACTGAATGACAAGCCTAAATCAAGCACATCAAGTCAAAAGATACATTTTTTATGTTGAGCAGCGGAGGTAATCACTCACTCTTTCATGAACAGCAAATCTGGGGTTTAAAAACTCTGGTCACACGTCACTTCCATGGACAACTCTCCACTGTCCACTGTGCTCACTGTAAAGCCCATATTAGAGTTAAACATACAGATGGGTAAGTAGGAATCTTTTCAGCTTGGCTATTTAACAATTATTCTCACTACACCAACAAACAGACCATTCTCACTTTTAGCTAATGGTCAATCACGTCTATGGTCCCCAGCTGAGATTCCACAGTGTTTTATGGGGCTGAAAGCGTACGAGGCATTTATGACTGCCTAGTGATTAGTCTGAGACAAATTCCTGACTATTCAGCACAATAGCTGCTCCATGAGAGAAAAGATGTAGATGACAGAACAGACAGAGCTAACACTGAAAAGATTACACTTTTTCATTTTCAGTTTGATCCTGATTCAATCGAGTGGGAACTGTGGTTTCCTCTTTTGTTCCCTTGACTGTGCCCTGTCAGTAAAATAGAGAACGGCCGTCACTGCAGCCCATACAAGTATCAAATGATGTGGGGTGTTCTCTGCTTAAAGAAATATGTCCCATACCTGCTATTTCCCTTCCTTTTCCGTCTTTTATTTTTGCCACCCAGGCCTGCCAGCCTCTTCCCTGTCCGCACACCCCTTTACCACTGTCCTCCTACTTTTACCGTCCATTCATCTTGGGTGGTGCTTCCCGCTGCCACCTATCACCATGGCAACGGCTGCAGTGGGATGTCATTGGTCACTTTATAATATCCCAAGAGAGGCAAAGAGGTGGGGGGACGAAAGGGTGGAAGGGGGGACTGAATGAGCAAAGATTGAGGTGATGTGTCAAAACAGTGATGGCAAATGATAAATTAATGCAATATGAGACGGAGAAGAAGAGGGAGATCGGGGACTTCTCATCCATTGTGTTTGAACACAAAGCAGGGTGAGGGACAGCACGTGCCGATAGAGAGCAGGGGGCCTCCAGTAGTGCGGCTCATTGCACTTGGGACAATATGTCCAACTACAGGCTCCAATGAATCCTAATGGAGCATTTATTCACTCATACTGCCACACAATATGGCTGCAGACCCTTCAATACAAAGGAGGTCAAGGGCCTTTTATTTGGAGGGCCTGGAAGAGACACCAGACCCTTGATACTCCATTAGCTAGGATTAGACGCGCGCACACACACACACACACACACACAAACACACACACACACACACACACACATATATATGCACACACACACACACACACATATATATGCACACACACACATATATATGCACACACACACATAAGAAACCAGAGTTTCCTGTGGTTTTACTTTGTAAATTCCAGAAGGAACTATTTCTACTCAGAAAGCAAGAAAAAAAAGAAATAGCAAACTTGACATGAACAGACACTGCATGTTCAGAAAGCACAACTAACATTCAGCTGTGTTGTAATTCTTCTAGTCCCAGTTTGCCCTCACAGTCGCTGGTTCAGTGAAACTGGAAAAATCACATGAAGAGAGGGGCAATAGAGAAAGCAACTAGCTGGAAACCAGCAAGCGAGTTGGCTGGAATTGAAATGAAATGGCCTCTGCCTTCTCAAACAAGAGAGATGTCATCATTCAGTGATGTAAGATTCATGGTCTGATTTTCTCACTGGATCGCCATGAAACAGAATCCAACACAAGGCACAGATTAAGACTTGGGTCTTATAGGACTCACATACTGAGTGCACAGTTTCTGCAGGGTTCACCAAGTCAAATTTATGATTTTTAATCAAAGTATACTTTTATTAAACATTTTCATAAATAAAAGTATGATTGAAGGGATAATACAGCCTAGAATTATTTAATATTGTATCACATATGTCCAGTATTTCCAAGCACTATATCAATAATTCTCAATGATATAATCAAACAATAGTAACTAATTTATAATATTTTTAATTAAATTGGATCTGTGAGATGTGGATAATGGATGAATAGACAGATTAACAACATAAAAGCAACGGCAAGGGCTGGAGGTTTGTCCTTTACTTATTTACATCCTGCAACCTGTAAGGGTCAATAATTCAATTTCTTGGAAAAGACTCACGTGTCAATCAAGAGCCAGGAGTTATTTAGTGCCACTCTAACTCAATGAAAGCCTAAAAACTAAATAAATTTACAATACTGTGCTGCTCCCTCTCTCCCTCTCTCTCTAAAACACTTTTTCAGAGCCAACTCACAGCTTGAAGATGGTTTCATTCTCTCTATCAAATTAGCCTGAACGTTTTGTCCTTTGCCCAGTGCTTCAGGGGAACTTGTTTCTTTCTACACTATGAACAGCTGCAAACACAAAAACACAGACGCCTAATCAAGGACGTTGGCAGAGCCGCAGCAGCCAATGGCAGAGCGAGCAGAGATCAAGCTGGCAGAGTTCACCAGCAACCGGTTTACATCAGTGATGTAGATATGTGAGGCAGGACAACCACCACAGCCCATTTTCCAAGGAAAACAAAGATGGAGGGGGAAGAAAATGTACATTGTCAAACTCAAAAATGATCAAGCGGAGTGCTGTTTCCTTTAGCTGGTTAAAATATTTTCTTGTGACTGCAGAGGCTCAGAGAAAAAATAATATGTCTAGCTCATCTTTTTTGTTATTCTAATGAGGCAGTTATAAATTTTTAACTGCTATTTGTTATTTCATTTTCTCTCTCATTAGCACATATGGCTGGAATTAAATCTGTATTCCCTTTAAAGCAGCTCTAATGCCCAGACACTTTTTATCACAAGATAATAAAACCCTTTATTTGCTGTCTCCCTGTGGCTGTAACTGAATCAGATGTCCTGGGGAAGTAAAAAATTTTTGAACTGATAAAAAAAGTGAAACAAAGAAGACCTGATGCTGAACTCATGATCACTGTAGAGACTCAGATCAGATGCCCCACCTTTCTCCAGCACCTCCACTACACCACAAAGCATCTCCCCTGATACCTTTCTGATGTAGGCCCGGTGCTGCGTCTGACAACTTTTGTAATTTTCTGAAACACAGCTACATCACGTAAGAATTGGAGAGGTGTGCAAAAGTAAGAAAGTGGGCATTGTAGGATTCTCTCCCCGAATCTGTTTTTTTTTTTTTTTTTATACTTCACAGACCTGCTTCACTCACTCTTTTGCACGTGGAAAACAGTGCAACACCATGGCTTCCTTTCAGGATGTCTAAAGTGTCTGTCTAAAAGTGTGTACTGTTTGATTTGATCATCTCACCTCTGTTCCCCTACCTTTGGGAGTGACAATTCAGAACAGCTATCAACTCTTTTGCTTTCAGACTTCATCATACAACCTAGTTAATTTCGAGCATACCCTAGTCTTAATGCTTTGCTGCTGCTTGTGGGAGCAAACTGTCAAATTTGACAGGAGCACTGGCCCATCTGCACAGTGAGAGGTCCCTGGTGCACATGTGCAGAGCAAAATAACATGCACAAATACACTGATCATGTTGCCTTTCTCAGGCAGCAGCCATCAAAGCTCTATGCAAATAGTAGGCCAATATCGCTAAAATAACCTGACGCACACATCAACCCCCAACATCTGAGACTACACCCCCAACCCCCACCCCCCCAACCTTACTCCTCACCCATCACAGCATCACATTGGCAGAACATATCATGGTATGTGCCAGTGCGTCTTCCTGCCAATTAAAATTCTGTAACAGCCAGTACCCCTTCAGCAGTGAGATGACACCTTGCAGGCCCGCACCAGTGAGGTGCTACAACATAAACACACACACACACACACACACACACACAGACACACACACACACACCTCTTCCTGGGCTAAAGATACACCTGCAGCACCGGTGCTGTCAGGTTAGGCTCAAACAGCTATGCTAACTAGGTTTGCCGGTAGAAACTTTGCAGAGTGCTTGTGGTAAGGGATACCAGTACATAATAAACTTATTTCCTTGCCTCAATAACTTTTTTGACTGCACTGTATTTCTCATGATACTCTTCTTGGCACACTGTCCAACCTGTGCATAAACAAAGGCTGTATAGTGTTGTGAGCTTTTTTTTGCCTAAGTTGCAGACTTGCTTTTTTTTTTTCTTTTTTTCCCCACACCTGAGCTCGGTAGTTTGAGCCCTTGAGTCAGTCCACAGTTATTTTTCATGCACATATAGCGGTCCTAATCCAGCAGGGGTGTGAAGCAAGGCAGTCATTTAGCACAGCGTCCTGCCTCCCCTCTTGACACAGCCAGCACTGGTAAAAGCGAGCATCCTGGAAGGCTGGCACGGAGATGGTACACTCAGGTACTCAGGTGGCACAGATCCACTGGCTGGCTTGCTTTCTGGGTCGTTATAATGTTGCCTGGCAGTTGTAAACAACTTTCAGGAGCCGTTTCAGACAACAAGAATGAACACCAACTACAATGTCGACTGCTGAAAATGCAAAATCACAATAACTGGGTTTAACTGGTTGGATATTTTCGTTATTTTATTCAAATTAACAATTTAGCAAAAACTGTTACTGTGTGCATCATATTTGATATTGCCATTGCAATAATCTATAGAAATACTATTTTCCTTCCTACACACTAATCAAAGAACCCAAATGTCCTCAAACCATTCATCAAGTATTTTCTATGTGTATGAATAGAAAACAATACATTTCTGTTCACCACACTTCACATTCAGAGCATGATCAATGATGAACCTTACACTGAATGAGTAGCTGGACACAGCCCACACTGAATTTCTTAAGAGATGAACTTGCTTTTGACATTCATTTAGCAAACATGCTTAATTCCACTGTAGACGTGCACAACTACATATTCATGGAGGTCTGTGTGCCAACATCAATGAGTAGAGTGTCTGATGAACAAACAGACTCAAAGAAGTTTATCTGCTGAGTGCACAGAAACCCACTGGTATGAATAATGAAAGCCTGCTGCTCAATAATAAATGTCTGCATGCTCGCACTGTGCAGCTGTGCTTGTTTGGCCTGTGAGGGAAATTTCATTATACCAACTCCCTTGCTGTTCATACAGACGTGAAGGACATGCACACAAACTAACCACTGCAGCAACCCCTGTCTGCTGAAACAGAAAAAAAAGAGTGAAAAAGATCACCAAAATGCAGGCACACATCACAAACCTAAGGCACCGGAGCGCTATTCAAGCCAGCCAAGAAGCTTGTTAGGAGAGCAAAACACACTTAAATAAAGTGGACATGACTGCCAAGTGAAACTTGAGCCGTTCCATTCATTCGTCCCCTCATTTGGTAGTCAATAGATAATGTAAGGGTGTTGTCCCTCATGAACACACAACTGCTTTGTCACAGAAGATGGACCCAGTCTCCTCAGCTACAGAGTACACCATTTAATCCATTTTCTGTCTGCATTAAAATGAAGAGTTATAAGTCCCAAGAAGACCTCCACCTTCTGTTGCAAGTGAAGAAAAGTTTCCAAGCTCCAAGATGGAGGTTGTCCGGAGCTGTGGAGGGGAAAGTACAGAAAAGAAAGTGAGCAAAGAGAGAGAGAGAGAGAGAGAAAGCTTGAGGCACAGTTAAAGAAAAAATACAAAAAAGCGTGGGTGGTATCGGGGGAGAGCGAGAACGAGAGATCATCTTCTCTCATTGAGATCAATGCCCACACCAGGGGCTCTGTGTTTCGGGGCAGTGAGGCAGGGTAACATATGAGAGGGGCTCTCTGTTTTGGACTAGCAGCTTATACCTCAAATATATACCTACATTTTTTTTCACTGTATTGCAGTATAGTAGGTATTGTGATTCAGTACTTTACAGTGTACTGTGATGTACTGTTTCACATTCATTTGACTGCAGTAAATATCCCTGAGGGGAGCAAGTCAAAAGAAATTACACTTTTGAGTGTAAAGACACATGAATTACATGAACCTGAAGTGCCATTTCCATCACTTTATCACACCTCTCTCTATCTACCTATTGTCCTTTTCTCAATTTCCTTAGATCTACATCTCAGAATGTGTCACGGTCAGAGAATGAAAAGAAGGGTGGTTTTAAAGTCTGGTGATATAGCTTGGAGGCAAAGTGTATTTCAGTCTCTCATGCACCACTGCCTCTTGCACAGAGGGAAATGTGTAAACACAGGCAAAAAGGAACTGTTAAAATCTTTCACTTCAAAAAAGGTGCTGACGATGGCCTGGCCACTTCTAATACTAACTAATTAATTTTTCTTTTATATGTACATAATCACATGTAATTGAATCCAAACTTAATAAATTAGGTTTTCTGTTTTTTAAAGATTAGAAATGGGTCTAAAGAGAAAGAAAATGTCAGTTCAAAGGATCCAGTCTGTAAAAATGTTAAAATTTTATCAGTTTGTCAACCAAGGATGAAACTTACCAACACAATGCTTTAAAACAGCAGCACCATGTCACTTTTTTTTTTGATACAACTCAAGAGTAGGGATTTTTGACTACCGCTGAAATTTTGAAATCAAACTTTCCATATTTAGACATGCTGAAACTCTAATCTAAAATCTAGGATGATAGGCATTGTATTCATAAAAACAATGCTGATTGAGCAGGATTAATTACATCCCAACAACAGATTCAACAACCTATTCACAACCATTCAGTGGGACTTGGCAGCAGCTCTGGAGTGGACCGATCAGACAGTGCCCAGGGCAGCTGTGCAAATCTCTTGAGTTTGTGAGCTATGTTGCAGTCCGTGCATGAGAGACAAATCTGGGAACAAAGTGCTGGCAGAGCAGGGTGGTGATGGTTAGTGAAGGTGCCCTTGCTGTGAGGAGGCCTGAGGTGGTACCAGTGGGTACAGAACAGAAGGAATGGTCACTACACCAAGTTCTGGTTTGATCAAGTCTTTATTGATCTGAACATTTTCTAATGAGGAAAAAAGGAAGATTTCATTGTTATAACGTATTACTCTTTGACAGACAAACTGTATGAAGGAGAAACAGTCTCTAAATTACCTCAGAAATATATTTGGCATTTTTGCACTGCAACTCCTTATTGCCCGCCAACTATGCAAATATCACCCCACCAAGTAGAACATTAAAAAAAAAACTAAAACATCATGTAGTTATTCATTAAATATCTGAAAAATATCTGGTTTAGAAATTATTCAAGCTACATATATTACTGAATCATTGACAAATACTCAATATCACATTTGGAACAAACTCTCTCTCTCTCTATCTCTCTATCTCTCTCTCTCTCTCTCTCTCTCTATCTCTCTCTCTCACACACACACAGCCAAACAGGCAGCGGTTGGTCACTGTCCTCGAGACCTTATTCTATCTATAGAAACAGCATTCTCATTAGGGTTCAAAAGGTCAGCTGCAGGCATCATGTGACCTATGTCCTCATGACATCTCAACACCCTCATGCCATCCCTCCACCCCATGCACCCACACATAGTCCTGACAGCTATGCTTTAAAAATGCACCTGCAAGGCAAAATGGTGGGTGAATATTCTGTGCATACAAATGGACAGGGAAATGTGGTGGGAGGAAAGGATGGATCTCTACAGAGCAAAGGGGACTAAAGAGGACAAAATGCAGTCTAACAGGCTTGTATTAACAGCACTATAGAGGACTGACTCAATTAAGTCCTCAGCCATCCACTTACTCTGCCATTATATTGAACAATGATAAAGACACTGATCTGCAGTGCCTGCCAGGCAGTTTTTACGAGGAACAAGATGAGATTTTCAGATTGTGGCAGACTCTTACTTAAGGTGTCTGTATGATTCAGTTCGCTAAATTTAGATGGAGACTGAGTACTGTGCATGAAGGTACAGAGGATCACGACCCAGACAATACGGTCTTCAATCCACACGGCTGACACACACCGACATATTGTGCTCGTCCATATAGATTTGATCGTTAGATCAAGCCCGATGCTGTGTCTTGTCTCTGGTGAAGGCGATACGGGTGACAATGGGACAGAGAGGATGGAGACAAAAGCACCTCTCAGTCCCTTTTCTCCCTCTTGCTTTTGGCCGCCACAAGGCATTGTGAGGCTCTCTGCTCGTCTCCAATCGACACATCTTGAAAGGGAAGCAAATCAAATTCTTCCTGCAGGTACAAAGCCCCTCGCTCCCCTATTCTCTCCCCTTGGTTGCCTTTATTTTTTCCCCTCTTATCAGTGGGTATATTTCAAGCCCCCAGTATTCTCTTCAGTATTTTGTGAGGCTGGTGTGTGTGTGGGGGTATGTTTGTGTACAAGTGCAGAAGTAACAGCATAAGAGAGAGACAGAATCCATAGCAGCCTTTATCACTGCTCCCACATGATTCCCTGTTATCTATCCTGGTCATTCAGACTTTGGTTTGTCTGTCCTCCCCCTCATCACTCCACCCCTGTGTGTGTGTGTGTGTGTGTGTGTGTGTGTGTGTGTGTGTGTGTGTGTGCGTATCCGAGTCATCATGCCTTTGTCAGTCAGTCACAGTAGCATCGCTCAAAAACCAAGAGCTCTCTCAGTCCTGTTATAATTAAATAAACACCTACTCAGCCTGCTCATGGTCCACCTCTTGTTACCCACACAGGAGAGCCCTTCACCTCACAACCACTGAAGTTGCTCCAGATCCTGATCACATATAGATACTAAACAGCTAAACTCTTAACCTGAGTTGTTACACTAGTTCTGCAAACTCCAGGAAGCTTTTAAATAATTTTTGACTCAATCAAGTGCTGTAAAACATGTTCTACCCTGTTTTCTACTCCTCAGCAAGCCCAGTTTGGGGGTTTATATGCAATAAGATGTTGTGAAGACAACACAAGGAACAAACGATTGAAAAGTTAAAATCATTTTTGGCTATATTGCAACAGTGGGGCCAGGCCTTTCTTTAAACCAATAAATGTTGCATTCCTGTTCTCTAGTATAGATAAAGAGCTTCAATTTCAACTTTCTTTGATTGGTTACGACAGTTTACAGGGGGATAGCAACAGAGGAGAGAAAGGGGGTATGGCATGCAAGACAGTTCCCTAGCTGGAATCAAAGCAGGGATGTTGCAGTTATGTGGTATACAACTTAAGCATTTGGCTATCAGGACCTCAATGGTCCAGTTACTTTTCTAGAATGAGAACACTGATGGTAATTTAATGGCAATGTGTAAACAGATCCTTAATGTGTCCTATAGTGTGGCTATTAGGCACCCTAGATGAAATGAAAAGGGATGATTTACTGAAATGAACCTCAAAAATTTTCTCTATTCTTATGCTTGATCCATGTTGCATTAGGGAATCTTAATTTGAAGCTCTAGGCAACATCTGGCCTGGTGAATAATGCCCCACTCCTTCTGCTTCCTCTCTTCCACAGTAATGTTACCTTTCTTTGAACTCACTGTAGATCAGGTCAAGCCCCAGACACTGCTGAGGCCCAACTAAGACATAATGTTCACTGCAAAACCGGCAGTCATCATTAGCCTCATTGGAATCCAGCTTATGTAAAGTAGGACATATGAAGGAGAGAAATATGGCATATAGACACGTAGGAAACAGATAGAGGGAGAGGGGAGGGGAGGGAGTGACACAGAAGCGAGGCAGAGACAGAGAGAATAAACACACAGGAAGCTAGAAAAGAATAATGGAGAGTGAGACAGATGGAAGAAGAGTCTCTGCAGCCACAGAAGCAATAGTCCCAGCGGTGAGGCCAGGCCTGTCTGTCAGCACCTATCTGTCCTCCTGAGGCTTAGAAACACAAACCAGGCGCTTGCCTCAAGTCGCCACTAACATTTATATAACCACACACACAATAGTGAAATGACCTCCGACCTTCTCCTACACTGCAGGATGGACCCATGTGGGCTGCTGCTTTAATGTTTAGCTGGAGGAGCATGGTTTTCCTCCAGGCAGCTCACGCCAAGCTTGTTTAACTCCAAACACTGGTCTGGCATTTAGCCAACACACACACACACACACACAAACACACACATATATACATTTTTCTTTATATATCTGAAGCCATAGTCTGACGCTCACAAACAAACAGTATTAGGATGAAATCGAAAATGTTCACCTAATTTAAAGATCAGAGACAGTCCTGCACCATCATCCAGCCCTTTCTTCATCTTGGCATCTTGGTTTAATGTAGGACCCTAAACAAACCCCAAATAACATCACCTGCCAAACTACAGCCTTGTTATTACTGCAGTCCATCTGCTGCTGTTTACAGGATTCATGCAGTGCTACTTTCACAGCTCACCATGGTGTGTGTGTGTGTGTGTGTGTGTGTGTGTGTGTTTGTGTGTGTGTGTGTGTGTGTGTGTATGAATGCTTGTGTGGTTTGTAAACACACTTCCATTGTTGCTTCTAAATAACCGATCACTGTGTTTCCATTGAATTTAATTATACACCTGTCATATTAACAGGTCAGTAAGAAAGGGGTACAGCTCAACAAAAACAATATCATACACGTAAAGTGTATTTTACCAAGCTTTGGTGTGGACAAAGCACATCTGTAGGACATAGGCATGGCCAGATTTACTGAGCTTTTTTCTCCTCATTTCAGATTCAGTTTCAGATTCTGATTCTGAAAATGTCTGTGTTACTTATCAAACAGGTGCACCAGCCTGAACACCTGTCACCCTGCATGTTAGCCAGTGAAGTGCACCTCTCTCCTTATGCAGTGATGGAGGGATTGTGCAACTAACAGGTGAAAGTAAGTGTGGTTGACTGTGAATTCTGTAGGATTTACTAAGGATAAAGACCTGGAACTATGGAGAAAAGACATAAAAAGCCATTGCATGTAGGTGTAGCAACACCTAGATTCAGAACTCAGTCCTAAACGGCAAATATTACACAAATTCAAACTACAGAAAAGATGACACATCTTCTAGTGCTACATTTGCTTCTCATCTCATTGTATGTTATAGAAATGCCATTGACAGATCAAGCAAATCTGAATGTAAACACATAACGTATTGAAGAGATCAGGTTAGACAACAATGCAACTATCAACACGCCATGTGCAACCAGATAAAACCAACTAACATTTCTCAGTAGCAGAGGACGGAAAGCATCCCTAATCATAGTGAATGGTCAGTTCTTACCACTAAAAAACAGATGATACAGACATACAGTAGTGACTAGAAAAACATGACAAATTTCACCTACAAGTGCCTACTCAATTAATTGTTAACACTATATGCTCTCTGCCACACCACTAATCCCTGCCTCAGTCCCCCTGAGATCTGATTTTGTTCTTTTCTTTCAGCCTAAGCAGCCAGCAGTGTCGTGGTTCATACAAACAAGTGCATTGGTGAGTGACTATGTCAAGAGGATGATGGTTCACAGTTACAGCTCACTGGCTGGCCGGCTGAATGGCTACACTCGGACCTCTGAGGCAATGAATCACATTCACACATCCGCCATCTTGTGGTCCAGTCAACAGCACTAGCACAAATAAAAAAATGCAGAGGCATACACATCTGATCTCATGCATAGACACATGAGTACACCCTGGTACACCACTGCTCCAGACCAAGGACGAAGACAACGCCTATGGACACTGTCAAAGTCAAGACAGATGATAGTTATCTATAGATTGTTATCATCCCCTAATGTATATGAGTGCAAAACCACAAAGTTTTTGCACTCTCTTATATAATAGTAGTTTTGACACATGCCAAGTTGTGGGCATGTGTCTATAAATGAAAGAGTGTTATGTAAGCGACTGCTGTTGTCTCAGACCATTTCCCATAGCTTGACGTGATAGCTCTGATTTCAATATCATACAGCTGAAATTTTAATATAGTGTGGTTTAGATAGGCCTGGCAGCAGATAAGCACAAACAACTACCACCCCCATGTCTTTACATTTCCTCTGACACAGCACTGAATGGAGGAGGAAGCCTGTAATATGTAGTCATTCACTGAACCAGAACCTCCGTTTGCTGACTGTCTATCTTTAGCAAATGTGTCTTTCATCAGTAAGTTTCCTAACCTCTATTTGACCTCTGCTCCACAGCAATGATTTGACCTGGTGAACTGACAGCATTGTTGGAAGATACGCATTGATAACACAGATGAAATGATTGCTGAGTAAGACTGTTCAGTGTAGGTTCTCTTTCTGAGGATTTAAGTGAATTTGGCATTTCCTGCTAACCATCAAAGACAAAAGAAAGGCCAGCTTGCCTCCACTTCCGATCTTCCCATCTGAGATGGAGGAGAAGTGTACCCTTGCAGTCTCTGCTGGGCTTCTATCCAGCACAAATCAGATGAGCCTTGTGCTCGGGCCTCATGAAAATACAAAGAGGAGCTGGATCCTTGCTGTGAGCAGTAAGTGAACAGCCAAATATTGGCTCTTAATTGAAGGCAGCAGTTGTCTGTGTGCACAGGCACCCCTGCTGTGAAATTGTGGACAAACACACTAGGACACTAAGAGGCTACTTCCCCTTTTGCTCCGATTCTCTTTTCTCAGCACTTTCTACTGTTCCCTTCAACATCCCTTTATAAGCCGTGACCTTGCGCTTTTCCACTTTTAAAAATTTCTTTAAAAAAAACATTTTTAGTTTCCTAGACAGTTTATGGTAGACAAACATGACAAAAAAGATAGGGCTGAAGTTGTTAACTGCAACAAATCAAGATATAAATTTAAAAAAATGTAAGTGTATGGTTTCATCCTCATCTCTAATCCCTCACTGTCTTTCTATCATTACCTCTCCCTTGCTATTCCTTGTACTCCTGCCCAGCACAAGAAGAAGAACTCAGAAGAAAAATGGGTGCTTATGAAAATCCTAATGAAAATTCAGTGTGTCTGTAATTGAATCCTGACGTCTGAGTCCTGACAAGAGGGATTCGAGCTGCAGACGGGATAAACGTGCCTCGCCTCCCATTTCTCCAGCCTCCATCAATCATCACACATCACCACCACGACCAGGGCATCGGCCGTTCCAGCTCAATAAGAACCCATCAGTGAAAGAGAGGAAAGACGGGACTGAACAGTGCAAGGCAGAAAGCAAGGGAGAGGAAAAGAGCACTCAGATATTCACAGGGAGAGACAGGATAAAAGAACATGTTGTGTTACCCATCATGGTGGAGTTTTGCGTAACTTTGCATATTCAAATGTATTCAAATAAACAAATGCTCTGAGTGCAGCTGCAGAGACCATTTTAAAGTCTGCTGGCAGATTTTATAGCTACATTATGCACAGAACAGAAATATGTGACTGTAACCTAAAAGGGCAACTACATTACATTGTAATTGCTTTGCTAAAATAAACACTAAGAATACCCAAACCATGGAAACTATATACACACAAATACACAGTGGGACACACATCCACTGTCAGTGCTTGGGCTACAGGAGAACCCTGTATCCAATTCACTCCTGAAACAGACCAAAGATACATTGTGCTTAGGAAGATATCAGACTACGTTTACAATCCAAACGTACACATGACACCAGGTGAATGGCCTCAGCAGTCCATAGTTTAGTCCATTGTGTAGCTCATTTTGGCTTTCAGCTGAGAACATAAGCCAGGTCAGTCATAAGACACCATGGTGCTCCATTTACCAAATAGCTGGATTTAATTGACTGATGAGTCATGAGGGCTTCTTTATTCAGTTTGCAGCAAAAAGTCGTGAACCCACGAAAGGAGGGTATGCTGTTAACAATGTAATATTTGCCAATATCGCAGGGTTTGTTTTGGCAGTGCTATAAGCTCTGTACCCCATTTTTAGTCTGTAATGACACTAAAGTTCTCAGTCTAAACAAATAAAATTATTCTTAAACCTCGAAAGCATGCACATAACCTTTGTATTCCCGAAGCTCCAACTGGCAGATATGAAAAACAGCTAGCAAGACAAATCTTTCCTAAAGCTCATTAGAGCCTAAAGTGACAGAACACAGCAGCTGTGGTCTAAAACGCTGGCAGCAGAGGGGCTGTAAGGACATGCTGTATAGATATAAGGAGGCATACAGACTGAAAAAAACAAAACAAAGTAAGTGTCAGAGAAGAAGAAGAAGACAGAAAATAACTGCTGGTGGTACTTTCAACTTGAGACAGAGACAAAACTGAAAGCGGAGGGCAGAGACATAGAGATGAGGTTCAGTTCCTCCAGTGGAGAAGGGGCAGCTCTAAACTCAGATGGGACTTTTTTGCCCTGCTTGCAGTGTCAGAGACATCATCAGACAAGTCTGTTTCAGATATATCCTGTCAACTCACTGAGAGACCCTGTCACGGCCTCCCCTCCCCTGGGTGACAGTGAGAAAATAAAAAGGGGGAGGCCAAAGGAATCAGAAAGGCAACTAAAAGATGAGGTGAGTAAAAGGTGACATGAGAAAGCTCAAATTATTTTGAGTTGTTTTTCTGTTTATCAAAGAAAAATAAAATAGTATTTAAAACTGTGTTTGAGGCTCTAAAAAAAGTCCTTAAAAAAGTATTTTCCCCACTATAACAACTCCTATCTCTTGGGTTGTAGAGGGCAGTACTGAAACATTAACAAAGAGAATGAAGACAGTATCCCATTTGAAAAAGTGACTAAAAAAAGAAAAGCAGAAAGAAATGCTGCTAGACAGTCACTGTAAAATCTGTCAAAGACAGCAAAAAGTCACAACCAAGGATGGACAGATATATGGACAAAGAGGGGAAGGAGATGGTGGAGGCAGTGGCAGTAAGACACAAGGAGCACTAGTTTAACGGGCTAACTGAGCCCTGGTGTCCCTCTGTCAGGGCAGTTCAGACTACGCACAGAAGCAGTATTATAGGGCGGTGGGTCTGGCCAAGAGAGAGAACAATAGCTCCTGTGTGCCGGAGCCTCTGGAGCATCCTAACAGCTGGGAGATAGGAGGTCTGTCTGTGGCTCCACTAAATGGCACGTAAAGGGGCGTTGCACATCGTGCACACATAGATTTTCTCTCTCTGCCTTTCCCAGAATCCCTGGCCCACCTTCTTCCCACCTCCTCCTCCTCATGCCAGACAGCCATCACTCATTTTACTCTCTTTTTTTTTCTTTCTTTTGCTACAAGCTCTTTCATTATGGCCTCTGTTATTCTGCAAGCCCTCCTATCCCCCCTCTCCACCTCTGTGGAAAAAGACAAAGGGGAGATACAGAAAGAGAGATATTCTTCTTGCTAGCATGAGAAAGCCGGAGACTGGCAGAGGATCAGAGCAATGTCAACAAATAAGAGAGGTCCAAAAGCCTCCACAGGAGGCATGCCAAAGCCCTTCTATCACGGGGGCCTCTGAAACACAGAGAAAAACATGAGAACTGCAAACTGTGCAAGAATGTCATCCCTCGCAGCAAAGAGTTCACAAACAGCATCAGATAAAACCATGGCAATATGTTTGGTTCTATTCTGGGAATACACCTGTAGGTAAAGGACATTCACTGGGTATAACTGAGCATCTGCCATATAGATACATGTATCAAAGAGCAAGTTATATGGCTAGACCTTCAACTTTCCTACTTTGCACCTGTGTTTCATGTTTTTTTGCAAGCTCAAAAAATCTAGGTATAATAAGAAAAGCCCATGAAGTCAACTGCTTGCATGAGGACTGGGGGCAACAACAGACATACTTTAGCACACATCCTCTCAGAGCCGATCGAGGGTGAATTTGTTTCACTGGTTCAGTAAATGTCATTTTGGGAAGAGACACTGGATAACGTCTTGAAGCTCACTTCAAATTCAGCCAATATGTCCGCTGTTTTATGCATAGGGCCTATACATAATCCCTTAGAGCTGTTGTGAAGTCTAGCCTATAGCCTCCACTCAGTCATGTGATAGTGTAGATGCCACTGTTGCAGACTGATCATTGTAACAGCTGCAAGGGGTCTCATTCTATTTTGTCCAAGGAGTCAGAGCTGCTTTCACATACAGTACCTTATATATTTTGCACATTAATCATTTCTTTAAACAACAGGCTTTTCTGGAAAGTGTGCACATTTTGTACAAATTATGTGCATCAAAATGTCCTTGATTTAAATTATTATTCTTATTGAATCTAGGAATCTCTTCCCTATGGATTTCCGTGTATATGGTCCAGACGGTGTAGGTGTACAGAGCTGTGTGGCTAATTTTAGTTTAAAAAATCAGCACTTTTTATTTGTTGATGTTGACATGATGTCTACACTAAAAGAATTTCTTCTTTCGAGACTGTAAAGATTTGATCTGAAGTGACATGAAGAAAGCAATTAATAACCAAAAAATAAAATCATTGAGCTCATACACTTCACATGCAGCCCCTACTGCTATCTACACCCCACTTAGCCCCAGTTTGTATCTCTTCTGTATCATCAATATAATTTTAGTACATCAGAGAGACAAACCAGACCCATTACTCTACTGTCAAAAGCAGCAGGCACAGCAGGGTACATAGACTTTTATCAATGGCTCTGCAGCTGATGTTTCCAAAGGTAATTCATTCATCACTAATCACTGATCAGAACACAAATTTCTATTACAGGCTTTTCTCAAGCTTCCACTATATTTAGAGAGGAAAACCATGCTTCACTGTAGATCAGCATCCAAGGACTCTCTTCTTAGTGTTATTTTAAATTGACAGGATGCAGAAAATATGATCGGTTTAATGTAGCAGCACATGAGTTGGCATCATGTAATGCAACGAATATCTTCACGCTGTTATCAATTATAAAAGGTGATCAATACAGTCACTAAAGGACACTGCTCCTCATGCCCACTTTTTTGCTGCACTTGAAGTAGTACAAAGAAGGTTTCGAATTTCACAAAGCATGATTTTCACTGGGCTGAAGGCTACCATCCCCCATGACTGCAAACCAAGCTGGCTGGAATAGACCCCAGCTCCTATCCTCCTCTCTGAGGCAAGTCAATGCATTCTTAGTGGGAAAATTAAATCACGTATTGCCGATGCCAGCGGTTCGCCTAATCATACTGTACCAAACTGAAACTCCACAACACACTGGCGGATAAAAATCAGCAAATATAACATATGTGGCATTGTCTATAGCGTTAAATCATTTGCGGAGCATTGCAAATATTTGCTCTCCGGTTTCTCACCAACATGATATTCCTGTCTGAATATGTCAAGACGGTGCTGCTGCAGGAGCTCATGCAGATGTGGAGCATTGCAATTTATCACCATTCAAGCAGTCCCGTTACAAATTCTGACATTAATATCATCATCATTAATAAACCTACTACCGGTACTTTCAAGGTTTTGGCCACTTTGCAATCATACCGTTGTCAACATTGCCACATTTGTCACCTGTGTACTGGGTTAATGTGGCAGTCAGCGATGGCCAGGCAGTGTTGAATTACCAAGACCGTTATTATTCAAGCAGCTCCAGTTTAAGGCGAACGTTGCAACATGGTGACTCGGTTTTAAGGCAGTTAGTTGCTTCTGTGGTAAGATGCAATAAGGTTGAGCTAACGTTACTAAAGTCATATTTTCAAGTAAAAAATGTAACTTGAGTACACTGTGTTCGAAAAATTACCTGATACGTTTCTTAAAATTCCTCTTTATTTTCTTTCCATCCTCACTGAGCAGCAGAGCATGCCACCGTGTCCAAGGTTTTAAATCCCCGGGTCGGATCCATGATTGTACTGTCTCTGATATTAAATGTACTCCTGATGGAAGAGGCGGCGGCGGCGGAAAAGAACCCAGGCACTTTTTTCCAAAGGGATTCTCTGGCAAGATATTGGTGAAACTGACATCAAACCTGGTCCAATCAAGCTAACAACAGGTTCCGCAGCAAAATAAAATATCCGATAGACTTACTCTTATATGACATATGTGTTCTTTCCAAAGGAACGAATGTGAAATTTTGTTAATTCGCAGGAAAATATCCCCATTATACTCAGTGATAATGGTACGTACCACTCTATTGTTGGGGCGCGAGAGAGCGTCCCATGCAACTGATGTGTGCTCGTGGGAGGCTCGCGGATAACGTGAGCGCTTTCAGTATTGGCTTGTTAACTGAAACCGTCAGTGTGCTGTCCAATCGATTACAGGAAAGGACGTCGATTTGATTATTGCAACCCTTACTGTACATAAAAATCATATCATTACAAATTAATCGATCTCCTGCGCAATGATTGATTATATCATATAAACTACATTATACATGATTTCATACAGCCTACTTGCTATTAAATAGGGTCAAAGATACTGACTAACTTGGAGACTATGGTGTTGATTGTGGTTTGTTGTTATGTACGTGTATGGCTCAACGTGTCTATAAAATAGCACAAAGAAAGAAATTTGGATGATTTTTAGTGCTTGTTTTGGACCAGAAAAGAGTCAATTTAATTAAACGGAAAATAAACGGGCAGATCATCATATTTAAGAAGCCGGAACCAGAAAATATTTGGAATCTTTGCCTAAAAATAATTAAATGAGCAATAAATAGTCAATTTTCTGCTGATCGATTAATTGACTAATATTTCAGATCTTGTATTGTTTCTGAAATTATGGCATGATTTTTTTCATTATCATGCCTTGAGTGAGTAACGTTCTATTATCGTCCAAATAATGAAGGCTGATCATTTTTTTAATATTTTATTTATTTTATTTGTTTACAATAACGGAAGTCCCGCCCTCCTGCTTCCGTCCAATTCACAACATTCAACATGTCTGCCGCCATAAGTTCCCTCGTTTCGTACGGAAGCGATTCTGATTCAGAAAATGAGTCGGAATCTAATACTGGTGCCGAGAAAGTGGACCAGGTGGGACCGGACGCCACGGCTCACCTCAAACCTCTTCAGTCTGGACACACGATGTCTTTGGCTGTTCTCAATTCTGCTCCCGAGGTCGCCGTTAAGGTAAGCTAACCTAGCTAGCTACCGTTAGCTTAACGTTATAGTTAGATAGTTAACATACTGTTGGGCGCACTGTGCTTAAATGTTCTAAGAAGACCGCCGTTTCAATAAAGAACGCAAAATGATTTATTATGCAGCGTCAAGAATGGTTGATAAAATGAAAGTCGTGCTACACATTGAGCGTCGAGCGGAAAGATGCTGTATGTTAATCTGGACCTATGCTAAAGAACAGGTTGCTAATCATTTAGAAAAACATCAGCGATATGTTTTCCTTTATTTTCATACACCAAAACTCTGATTTGTACATCTTCATGTTAGGAGTCCGTGGAGACTGGCACACACCTGGACCCTTCGCTGAAAGAAGTCACTTACAACCCGACATTTGAAACCATGTTTGCACCAGAGGTAATGTTGTGACTTTGATCTTAATCATTTAATAAGTATGAGAGATACTGTAATGATTCTAGATTAAAAGCGGCATTTTGTTCATTTTAATATGTTTATGCATCCTACATGAAGGCTTCCATGAATCATATGGCTGAGCTAAATTAAATACTGAATTACTTTAGTTCCTGGGCCATCACATCCGCATTAACTAATGAACATCTCAATATTAAACATTTGTGTGTTGATGATGTGACATCCTCATGTGTCATCATATTTGCATTACTGAGGTGTTTGCTGAAAGATTTGGTAATATATTTTATGTCCACATCAACCAGCTCTGATGTAAATACTGCTATGTGAGTTAGAGTGATTGTTGTTGTGTTTGTTAGGTGTTAATTATGACTGGTGTGACTGATTGGTTTGTTTCATGATTTATTGTTTCTGCTGCTGTACTGCCACAATTTCTGATTGGGTGTGATAAAGTGCTCTATCTATCTATGTATTTATTTATCTATTTATCTATCATCTCATTACTATTACATGAATCAGAATGTCGTGTTGTGAATTGTGAGGGTCCGTAAAAGGTTAGTACTGTTAATGATTTTTTATTGTTCTCTCCTAGTTTGGCCCAGTGAACCCATTTAAAAGCCAGCAGATGGCTGCCCCTAGGAACATGTTGTCTGGCTATGCAGAACCTGCTCATGTCAACGACTTTATGTTTGAACAGCAAAGGAGGACATTCTCCACCTACGGTAAGCCCATCTCTGACCCCTGTCATGGGTTTGGTTGATGTGCTCAATAAATGCACCCTGTTAGAATTTTAATGACTTTTTTTTAAAACTCTCTCCACTCTGCTAACAGGTTATGCTTTAGATCCCTCTGTTGACACACACCATGTGTCCACTAGTGGCTACATTGGTGCAGTAGATGAGGCTGAGAAAAATAAAGGTAATAATCAACAATTTATTCCTGAATGAACAAATCTAACTATATGTAGAATTAAATATTGTTTTAAGGAAAGTCTGAATTATAATCTCTTCTGGCTCTTCCGTAAGGGTTAACTGTGTTTGAGAGTGGACATAAGAAGTCAGAGAAAAGGAAAAAGATTAAAGGTGGAGATGCTGGAGAGATTGACAACTTCCTTGGACCATGGGCGAAATATATAGATGAGAAAGATATGGCCAAACCATCAGAGGTAATGTTTTTGTTTCTATATATGATATAGGATATTGTTGAGATTGTCACTTCCTCACATGATTAAGTTAATCCATTAACTCCAGGGAATACATTTGAGAGTAAACTCACTTCAATTTTCTGAGCCTTTGTCTGTCTTTATAGCTGTATCCAAGAAGATAAGTGTTTTGGTAACTACTTTACAGGAAGAGCAGAAGGAACTGGATGAAATCATGGCCAAGAGACAGAAGAAGGGAAGGAATGAGGAAGAGGCTCCAGGAGAGGAGAAGACCATCCTCCATGGTACTGTGGCTTCTCTAATTTAATTTCTGAATTAATTTGAATAGCAAATGAAAATTTCTGAAAGTGAAATGATCAAGTATTTAAACTATTTATTTGAAATTTGAAATTAGATTTTCTATTTTGAGTTTAGGGTAAACAGAGAATGAAAGTTCACTGCTGACCTTGGCAACAGCAGTTGTGAAAAAACCATCTCACCATGAGGTCCATTAGTTGCCTCTCGAGCTTCTAATAATATCACAAGATCTTCCTCAGCATAGGTTTGCTGATTTGTCGTGTAATTGGCATTTTCTCAGCATTTTAAAGGAATTCTTGTTGACGTCTCAGTTATGATATAGTCTTTGAGTATGATATAGTCTTTGAGGCGCGCAGAGTGGTTGGTCCCTGCTGGTCAAGGATTTAATTCCATAAGAAACTTTTGCTAATGGCCTCTGACAGCCTTGGCTCCTTCTAAAAACATGTATACAGATGCTCCAGGAGTTTTTCACATGCTATTTTGCCTCTGTTTGTTCTTCCCACAGTTAAAGACATGTATGATTACCAGGGCAGGTCATACCTCCACGTCCCACAGGATGTTGGCATCAACCTGCGTTCTGCGGAGGTTCCGGACAAGTGTTACCTGCCAAAGAAACAGATTCATGTCTGGTCTGGACACACCAAGGTCAGTGGGAAGGGAAATAGTTCTTTTATAGTCTTACTATATGTGAATATCCCTTTATCTCACCAGTTAAGAAATCTTGCAGCTGTAAGTATTCTCTGCACAGGCCTTGCTGATGATAAGTTCTAGTACTGCAGTATTGTTTAAAAATAATTCTGATATGCAAAATGAGAGCTGTGTCACATAGGAATCTCTGTATACATAGAGAGAAAATTCCATTATGCAGTCCTTGTAAGATTTTCTGAGGCAGTCAGTAAAAACCTCCTGGGTACCTTTGAATAAAATGATAACATAGTATACGAGCCGCTTGCTCCTGACATATTCGAGATTATTCTGTCTCATTCAAAACACCATCTTTATAATTCAAATGTAAAGGCAAACACTGGGTTATTCCAAGAAAGATCTGATTCAAGCTTCAGATCTGCCAGCGTGCTTCAGGGAGAGAGAAATCACTCAAGTTTTAAATTGGCTCCTTTCCACTTTGTGCAGCAAGTTACAGCCTTCACAGTCTAATTTGAAATACAAAGAGGTTTGAAAAGATAATAAGCGTGTGGAAGTGCTGATGTCGAGATAATAGATGGGGTTGGCCCATACGGTGTCACCAAAGTTTTCTGCCATATTTTGAAGAAAGCTTGGTAACTTGAAGAGAGTCATCATAATTTCTGTAACTGTTACAGAGGCATTGTGATCTGCACACACACTCTTTCTGCCCTGGTTACATAATGGCTCAACTGATATCTCCCCCTAAAGCTGCTTTAATAGGCCATGTCCAAACAATGTCAGCAGCTTAAACATACACAGTATTTTATATGTGGAAAATTTAGATATAGTACATCTTTTGCCTTTTAACTCCTTTTAGTCTAGAATAAATATAACACTACAATAAAATAATAACTTAAGTGTCTCATGATAAAGAGTCTAATATGGTTAAATTAATCACTTTATTTTCCAGGGTGTCAGTGCTATCCGTCTATTTCCAAGCTCTGGACATCTACTGCTTTCCTGCTCCATGGACTGTAAGATCAAGGTAAATACTCACAAAGAGGTGCCATGAAAAAACTTTACAGAAACTTAGGAATGGATGTACACACATTTGTTCTTTCTTTTTGTAAGATGTAGTTTAATAATTTTATGGTAGTGGAATAAGATGACTGGTAACAATGTCAGCTGTGAGTTTTGAAATTTTATCATATTGCTTTTTGGCTGTTTTTGAGAAGATTCAAAGCTAACCTCTAGGGTCATACTGATGTAATGTAAAACACGACAAACAAAATATGTTGATACCAAGGGGGTTGTAAACAAGGTTGGTTTGATTGGCTAGCTTGCACTTAGTGTGGTGGTCAAGACTAAATGCAAAGCTTTGGTTCAAATAAGAATTCTGCTAGCTGAATTTAAAGTTGTGCTGCGGCAAATGTATTTTCACTTGTCGTTTTATCTCCTCTCCACAGCTGTGGGAAGTGTACGGCGAAAGGAGGTGTCTACGAACATTTATTGGTAAGTAATCCCATTAAACATCTCCAGTCGAAAATTATATCTTAAATTGTAATAAATGTTGACAATCCACTCCACAAAACGGTATCATGATATTGTGAAATTCATCACCAAAGTATAATCTCTTATATACAATAATGGATCATCAGCAAACATGCTGACATGAAATATGCTGGAGGTTAAATGCAACCTGCCTTTTGGGAAATACACAGCAGTGACAGACTGTGAGCTCAGCATTACTGGAACACTAATGACACGTCTGCTGACCATTAACAAAAAGTGTGGGGATTTTTAGAGTCTGGGATGTTTAGGCTAATGCATGCAGGTCACTCTTACACACTTCCAGGAGACAGTACACTGTCAGAATAGAGATTGTTTGCAGCTGTGGTTCTGCTTGTCAGCTCCTTCACAGTATATCCATAATTCAGCAGCCCAGGGGCTGAGGGGGAACATGGGGCAAGGAAGAGCACAAGACGCAGGGAGGAGTGGGGATACAGGAAGAGAGAACACAGTTTAGGAGTGAATAAACTGACAGAGCAACTGGCTGGGGGGGTTGTGAGTAGGAGAAGCAGCAGAGGTGTAGATGATGATGATGATAATAATTTTTTTCATCAGAGCAGTGTTAAAAGTGCAGGGCTATGTTGTAGAGAACATACAAGGTTTTCATTTTGTTCGCTGCAGTGCTTTCAGTTTGATCATCTTTTATCTGGTATGTTCATGTTTTTATAACAGCATCATAAACGATTCTGTTTTCTTTTTGTTCTTATTTTTTTATTTTTTTATCCCAAGGCACTATATTTTACTTCTTTATTTTCTTAAGTATTTGGATGACCTTGAGATCTTTAGAAACTAAACCTTTTGTTTATATCAGTTTTTCTTTTCATTTCTCTTCTACTTAATTTACAACACAATTGTCTTTTAATTTACTATTGCTTGTCAGAATCACAAAAAAGCAGGGAATAGTTAATATGTTGGGGGTGGTGGGAATGAATGAACGAGTATGCATATCTTTATGTGTATTTTCATGTTTGGATGCCATCTGAGACAAAGGGTATATTTCATGAAGGGTGCCCTGCTTTCAATAGTTTGTGTAGTTGTGTGTTCTTGCATAAACACACACACACACCATCAAGGCTTTCTGCAGCGGCGGCGTTGCCTTTGGTCTGCCAGCAAGCAGGGTTAGAGCAAGCGAACAGGCAGACACTTAGCCTCAGTGGGCTCTGTTATCGCCGTGGAAACAGTGTAACCCTGATAAAAGCCAGCTTTAACAAGGGAGGCATCTGCACGCACCGAGCCCACTGGGACCTCAAATCTCCTACGCTGTATGAGAAAAAGCCAAAGGGCTGCATAGATTGGGATTAGGAAGAGAATAAGGTGGAGAACGATTGAAAAGACAGATGGAACATGATTCTTTCTCCTCCAAGCTCATTTAAAGATTTCAATCCCTCGTGTCCCACAGCCCACTTCATCTTTCTTCCGCAACATCCCCTATTTCCCTTAACTAGATTTCACATTCCTCAAATGAACTGGGTGTCAAAGGAAAGGCAGCTGGGGGAGACTTGGCAGCAAGACTGGGGAATGTATAAAGTGATTTTTTTTTTTTTTTTTTTTTTGCACATATTTGTTTTTTTGTAATATGTGTGAATTCTTCTTCTCTGTGTGTTAGGTCACAGCAAAGCAGTACGAGACATTTGCTTCAACAACACTGGGACCCAGTTCCTCAGCGCTGCCTATGATCGCTACCTTAAACTCTGGGACTCTGAGACAGGTATGCTGTGCCACTGTCTTCAACTCTACAACTCTTTCCTGCCGTTGACAAAGCCGCTTGTTATGATTCTTCAAAAATGAATTAAGCAAGACATGGATATCTCTCTCTTTTGCCTATCTCAGCGGTACTTTTAGATTGTGTATTTTGGGGTGGTGTTAACATGCAGGCCAAAAATATTTAATAACATTGATCTCAGAAGCCATCAGATAATTGTGAAAAACAGCAGTTTGCTCATTTGCCCTTTATCTGCACTGTTTAACAGCACACATACTTTCCAGGTCAGGTTTTCTTTGTCTTTAGTGATAATAAGAAGAATATTTTTTGGATTGTGAACTGTTGTTCAGATAAAATAAGAAAATTCAAGATGTCACCTATGGCTTTAGGAAATCGTGATGGCCATTAATCACATTTTTATGGAATAAACGATTAATTGATTAATCAGAAAAAATCAGTAGATTGATTATGAATGAACATAATTGTTAGTTACAGGCCTTGCCTATGGATGGTTGTATTTGTAGAAATCCAGTATTCTGTTGACATAGAGTGTCAGTGTAACATGAGTCCCCAAAATAGAATGAAGTCACAAAATTCCACAATAATACAAACTATGATCTTCTGATCTTGCAGACCTGATAAAGACATATTGAGAAGAAACATACAAAACCCTTTATTTAAAAATGCTGTATGTGTATTGGAGACAAATTCTCTCATGGGTTTTCATGTTTTTCCTGTTTCTATGATAGTATTGAATTTTTGAATGTAATTTGTTGTCTTGCTTCATACAGGCAGTTAAGGTCTTTAAATAAAACCAAATTACAAGTGATCTCCCTGTTATCTTTCCCATTTGCTCATCCATTTTTACATTCACCCCTCTCAACTTAGGAGTGCCAATCCAGCAGAGGGCAGAAAAGATATAAATCCCCCACTTGTTGATAACAGGATCCCCTTTGTAGCCATATCATCCAAATACTTCTGTTAACCAAGAGTTAATTCCCTACACAGATTGTTAAACGAAAAGGGTTCTTTACTTTTCCTATCAGTTGTTGTGTATTTGTTGCTGCTTTTTCCTGTAGCTGTACAGCAATGATGCGTAGGGGGTCATTTTAGTATTTTTATTCCAGATTTGTCCCAGTTGCAGTTTGAGCACTGGATGTAACACGAATGATGTTTAATGAAAAGCCTTCATTCTAAACTTAAGAGCCTCTTGATGTTGCAGTCATTTTAATTTCCTGGTCTCTCAACTGTAGCAGCGGTGGTACCATCAGTCCCATGGTGATTCATCTCTGCTGAATGAACACAAAGAAACACTGAATTTCGTGTGTTATGGCTAAGCCGTTGCTGCCTGCAGGGACAGAGCGTACAGCACTGAAAGTTGCAGACTGCCCTTAAAATTTAAACAGCTTGAGTTACCTTTCTGAAAAGCCACTTTGGATTATTCTGGAGCTCTTACTTTCAATTTTCCTCCCTCAACAGGCCAGTGTATCTCCCGCTTCACCAACAGGAAGGTACCATACTGCGTCAAGTTCAACCCAGACGAGGACAAACAGAACCTTTTTGTGGCCGGCATGTCGGATAAGAAGATTGTTCAGGTAAAGTTGGCATATGCTGCACTGCGAGCAATTCAATTCAGCTCCCACCATCACCTGCATGTATTTCCCCAGTTGACCAAGCAGATGCACTCATGAATTTCTGTGTATAGCCCCTGTGCCCACAGCAGCATGAAATACACTCCCTTCTCAACTGTCAAGCACTATTGTGTGTGTAGTTGTGTGTGTGTGCATGACAAGAGTTTCACAGGCTGACAGGACTAGAGCAAGTCATCAATCACAGACAGCATTAGGGTGGAAAAGAGGCGACGAGAAGAGAACAATCTGTGATAAAAGTTGAAAATTCAAGTAGACAGTTTTCAGAACTAGTAGCCCTGAACTGATGAGGAGAGGAAAGTTTGGATCAATGTGGCAGTAACAAGCTGTTAAAGCTGTTTACTGAATTGGGAATATGATTTTATTTTCCACAATGGGATTGACAAAAATGCAACAGTTTATTTTTATTTCATTGTACTTTCAGTCCAGCTTTAATTGAAGATATGTCCGTATATCCAAACCATAGTCATTATCATAATATCTGGCTCAATAATCAGGGTTAGTATAAAATCATGCGGCTCTGTTCTGGGTTTTGAGAACAGATGGCTGTTCTTGTAAGCAGCCGAGGGGTAAGAGTTTGGGGAAAAAAAGAGCATAAGTAGAATTGGATTTAAAATCTGTTTGGTCCCCGGGCAATAAACAAATATGACTAATTTCTGTCCAGTTTTATGTGGTTGTATTTCCTTTACATTTTAATGTGAGAAAACTGTTCTAAAAACATTCATGTTCAAGACTGAGACCCATTTTATAGTGAATAGCTGTCATCACACTGCTGCAGTTAGTCATTTCACTCCAGTCTCCCACAGCCCCATGACATGAATTTCTAATTTCGTTTTTTCGCGACAGTAAGAGAAGTTGCATTTATCTTGGTAATCATCACTCCACAAGAGACTGTGCCGTGAAACCAGTTGTGTTTACCTCCTCTCTGTCTCCCTGTTTTTATTTTTCACCTCCTGCCGCTCTGACAGTGGGACATCAGGACGGGTGAGGTGGTTCAGGAGTACGACCGTCACCTTGGAGCCGTCAACACCATCACCTTTGTTGATGAGAATCGTCGGTTTGTCAGCACATCAGATGACAAGAGTCTTCGAGTTTGGGAGTGGTGAGTACAGATTAGTTAAATCAGCCTTAAATACTTGAAGGAGTATTTGGAATTTCGCTGTGCTGCCTCGTAGTGTTTGTTGCTCCGCCTCTGAGCAAGGCATATAATCCCACTCCCCATTACCAAGTGGTTAATAATGAAAGACTGGTTGCACTGGGCAGCAGCTCAGAGAAATTAAGAACATGATGATGTTCAGTCATTCAACACTTGATAAATAAAGGATAAAAAATAATGAGACAAATTAAAAAGACAGCTAAAAGAATTACAGCAGGGCATTTAGTTATGTGGTTGCCAGGCTGTGGCAGAGACCATTTTACTATTTAACAGCCTCATTAAGGTGCATCTTGCTGACATCAAGTGTCTTTGTGTTTTGTCTCGTCTGTGTAAAAAGAAAACTGAGGACAAAGATTTAAAATACACAAACTATAATTTCTGTCCTGGACTGTTTCCTGAAGAATTCACAGTCTTGCACTGCTCCTTTCATTAGTCGTTAATAAGAAGAGTAGATGTCAACAATCCTCCAGACGACCCTGTCTTGGACAGTTCACCCAGCTGTGCTGCTAATGTGCTGAGTCATAGCCTCTGCCACAGATTGCCTGCTTTACATGCATCTGTTACTCTGGAAGTCTGTTTTTTTTTTTTTTTTTTACCCTGGAGTTAACATTGTTCTCTGACAACGCTCCAGCAATAACCCATCTAATCCTGGTCTCTGTTGCCAGTTGTATATTTTAATAAATAAGCATTTGAAATTGTTCCACAAAATATATTATTTGGAAAGACTTGGATGACTGGCAGGTCAGACAAAGTTCAAAATTAATTTTCATTTTTAAAATCACCATTCCTGTCTTCTTTTTTTCTTTTTCTCTTCTCTTTTTCTTGTCTTGTCGACAAAATCACATGTTTTTTATAAGCTTATTTATTTTTAGAAATCGTCATCGCATATCTTACTGAAGTCTGTGCTCTCAGTGGCCAATCAAGAGAGACTCAACAAGAACAGCTTAGCCAGTGTTGCTGTCGTGATAAACATATTCTGGTATTTGTTGCTCAGAGATGATAGATATTTAAAGACCAACTGATAAAGGAAGACCGGGTACTTCTTATTCAAGGGTGACCATTTGTGTATGTTTTTGTTCCCTTGTCAGAACTTCCCAGCTCTTTTTTTTTTTTTTTTCCTCCAGAGTATGAGAAATGGTGATTAACTGCCAACTCAGAGTTGAAAGAGATAATAAAATGTCGGCAGAATAACGTAGGGCAAAAGAAAGATATCCCAAGAGTCTACTTTCTACACTTGTTTGGGAGGGGGGCTCCCACAGGCTTTTTTAGTGCAGCGTGGGAGCGAGCTGGCGAGTGGTATGTCGGGCTAAAGAGGGGCTTTACGGTCCCTCTTTCTCCCACAGACACCACCTGGCTCTTGGCTCTTGCCTCCCTCCTTCCTCTTCAAGCTAACACCCCTTGTGAGAGCTGTTACATATCAGCATTAGGCTGAATTTACCAGAACAGTCTCATATCTCCAGAATAGAAGCGGAGGCTGGCAGAGATGGGCAGGGTGGGGGGGGCGCCGGATGGTTAGAAAAGATTGTGAGGCAGCAAATCTACAAGTCATTGACATCACAGCGCAAACGCCCACACATGATTCGAATTCTATCCTCGTTCTTACACACATATTCACGATTTTTCTGGGGAGACTACTTTATCTGCAGCAAAGGTTTGTCATCAGCTAGGGCATAGTCGCTCTATGCGTTGGAGGAGGATTACAATCAATATGAAATGTGCCATTCTGTGCCAGCGAGGGGAATTAGCGCTTGATCATAAAGGCATCACTCGGAGAGCGATGAAACGCTGGGCTTGGAGGGTCATTTTGGATGATGATGGATTGAGAAAGATGAAAAAATGCAGGGCACAGACTAGTGAAGGACATTGTTGGAGTCACACAGTATGGAAAGTGAACTGCTGTCATCCAAAGACTTGATATTCCTAATTTATTTTCAACATGGTTTTAGTTTATAGTCTAATAAAAGGCAATCTGGAAAGCTGTTTGAAATGAATCTTCTTTCAAAATACCCTTGAAGAAAATCCTCCTGCAACCCAAATTGAATCGGGCATTATCTAAACATTTACTGTTCCAAAGCAGCGTTGTGTCAAATATTTGAAAGAAAAAAAAAAGTTCATTTATTGGGTTGTCAATAGTTATTACATTTTGTGAAATCCTTTTTTCACATCACTTCCAAACAAAAACCAGTGTTGGTCTGTTTCATTTCCTTCTCAGTCTGATTGCAAAAATTAACATAAATCTCACTACAGATATTATGCCTGACAAACTAAAGATTATATTCAAAATATACAAAAATGCTGTTGTAGATCATTGTCCCTGAGCTTGATTGACGTGAAAGACCATCTAATATTAATGAGTATCTCTTGTGTATAGATTGTTTTTCTTTTCTTCCCCTCCCATTGCTCTCCAGACAACAAAATATTCACACTGGTTATTTCTGGAGCTCAGAAGAAGAGATCTGATGGTCTTGTTATCTCTTCAGAGTTTAGCTTGGCTTGTGTGCAGACATTGGCTCCGACAAACCCCGGGGCCCCTTTAATCTCTGACTGTGTGTGCGCACATGTGAATTCAAGAGTGTTTTATGTGTACGTGGAATCTCATTTCTCATTTTACTATTGTCTTTAGTTCTTCGAAGACCATTTTTGGTCTCGTGTGTGTGCAAACACGGTGCAGTCACTTTGCTCCAACTGTTACTCATCACAGATAGAGACAGAGACATGGCCTTGGTTTAAGCAGATAGCAAGATGAGTTGAGGGCTATTGCTTATTAGCACTCATTACACACAGAGTAAGGCAGAAAGACGCATGCACTTAGTTTGCAACAAGTTCCAGAGGTCAGTAGAGAAAAAAAAACGGAAATTGGTATGCTGTTATCCTGGCATACACACACACACACACACACACACACACATAAACAGCACACTGTAAATTTGAGTGATCTTCTGCAGACCACTTAAGATCAAATAGCCAAGTTTCCTCACTCTCCCAAAGCAGAGAGACAGAGAGGATTAATAAGTAATTGGTTGCCGGTACAGTCGGCAGTGCAGCATCAAAAGCTTCTTTCAGATTGCGTGGAATTATTTACATACTGTAGCTTTAATGGTGATAGCGCCTGGTTTTTCATCGCAGCTGTTTTCTCTCTAGTAACAAGCAATTTTGAGATTGCTTAAGCAGCTGCAGTGGTAAACAAACTATAGTGTTGTGAATGTTTTCTTTTTGGAGTTCTTGATCAGGTTGTGCTCTCATCCAGTGTTTAACCCATCTTCAAATGTACTCACAATGCTTTGTGCTTTTTTTCTTTTCAGGGACATCCCTGTGGACTTCAAGTACATTGCTGAGCCCAGTATGCACTCTATGCCAGCTGTGACACTCTCTCCCAATGGTGAGTGGTCAAATCATGGCACAAGAACACAGTACAGGGGACTCTTAAGTGCATAAACCTATATTACCAGATTGAAGTTGTTGGCCCTTGCTCAGCAGAATAAAAACAAAGACAGGCTCAGTTCAGCTACATAGATGGATGGATGGATGGATAGATGGAGAGAGCACTGTTTTAACATGAGGTGGTGCCCGAACTTGCAATTAATGAGATTTCAGTGTGCATCAGTGAGGGATGAGAGGAAATGCAATTGATGAACAATAATCATTTGGTTGTCCTTCAGTATTAATTAATTTCCATGCTGAAGAAGAAGAGAGGCACTCGGGTCCTCACAGATATTAGGCTAATAATTATTGGGCAATATATTAAAGTAAAACTAAGCAGGAAAACTGTGATGTAGACAATAATTTGTTTTAGGAATGGTTTGACATTTTATTACACTTATTTGCTTTCTTGCCAAGAGTTCGATGAGAAGATAAAAAAATACTGTCATACCTCTACTGTAAATATGAAGCTACAGACGGGAGACGGTAACGTTTGCTTAGCTTAGTATAAAGACTCAAAGCAGGGGGAAAGCAGGTTGCTTGGCTCTGTCCAAAGATGAAAAAGCTCCTTCGAGTCCTGTCGTCATCCTGGGGTTTGCCAGATGGAGACCTCACCCAGCCAAGACACGGCCCAGCGTGTAGCGGGCCGTAAAATTACAAACAAGACAGGGACAAAGAAATGTGTGACCAGGAGATCCCTTTTTGTGAGTGTTCTGCAGACACGTGACTCGGTGGGAGATGACAGCGGTACACAGATATGAATGGGATGTGAAGAAACCAGTTTCTGACACAGTAGACAAGCTTTGTGAGCAGCACGCGCCGCAGCTTATAACAGAATTAACAGACGGTCGTCCTCTTCAAATGTAACGCTTCTGTTTGAATCAGGAATTCCCTGTTGTACCCAATCAGCTTCAACTGCCATCAAACTCAATTCCTCTGTCCTCATCTGTTCCTTCCCTCACTACCTACTTTGATTCTCCCTTTTATGTACTCTCTACTCTCTTTCTTCCTCTGGGCAGCGTTCTTATTTGTCCCAACATGATTTGTTTCTCCTCAGCATGTGAATAATGAATGTGTTCTCAGTGGGAAACCATTCAGTTTTCTCTAATGCCTAAATGGCACCAACCTCCCCACCCCCACCCCTGGCACCACATCCACAGCCTCTCTCCTCTTACCATCTTTGCAAAACCGACAGAGCCTTAGTCCCCTGGCAAAATTGGTCAAGCTGTTGTCATTCTCCTGAATCTATCGCATCAGATGTTTTGTGGACAATAGTGTCTTTTTCATTTATGTTTTATGATGGAGGATGTAAGAAAAGGAGACAGACACACACACACACACCAACACTCGAGCTCTTTCTCGTACCACATTAATAATTTCTATCATGTTTCCTTTCAAGAAGTGCACTGAGTCGTGTAATGCTTTGACACTGAAGCGTTGCCTCTTATCACTGTGTAGTGACTTCAAGACCGCAGTGTTGTCAGGAGCTGAAACGCTCTGTAAAGTAGATCTCCACGGAGCAGTGACTGATGAAAAACCTCTCTTCATTTTTCACTAAATTGCCCTGCATATTTCCACCAATTACAATGTACCTGTCGTTAAAAATATTTCACTCTACTTGATGTGCCACTAGATCAGAGTGGTTACACTGGCAAGGTTTGAGCACACTAACACGGGCAGGCAGCATCATGAAGCCGCATCAAAGATACTAGTGGCTGCTTGTTAAACATTTGGCTGTACAGAATCATGCTAATGAGACAAACTAGCAAGTTAATACACACTTTAAAACTTGCTGTGACAACCTTTTAAAGCTTAGATGTGTTGAACACTTCTGATACCGCGATACTTTAATATAATCATTTTTTTCTTGCTCATTTGTAAGCATTTTGTTTTACGGTACAACATCAGTATTGTGTAGCAGTCTGCTATAATACGGCTTGCCTGTTTCGCACCCCAGGTAAATGGCTAGCATGCCAGTCCATGGACAACCAGATTCTTATCTTTGGAGCCCAAAACCGCTTCAGACTGAACAAGAAGAAGGTCTTCAAGGGCCACATGGTGGCTGGCTATGCGTGTCAAGTGGACTTCTCCCCAGACATGAGGTAAACCTTTACTTTGTTACTCCATTTTCTGATGAAGAGTTTATATTAGTGTGACAGAAGCCAGACTCTGAGCTTCTTACAGCTCATTAATAGTTTATAAATGTTGATTAGTAAATGCTGAGTTGTTTGGCACCGAGGAATGTAAACCAGCCAGAAAAATAAAAACAGGTCAGAAGAGATTAAATTCCTGTTTTTGATAAGTTGTAGAGAAAGGAAAAAAGAAAAAAAAATGAATGAGAAGCAGAAAGAAATAGCGTAAGCATGCAAATGAGAACAAAATGTAAGAATAATTTTATTCTAGTAAATGAAAAAAAAAAACAGGAAAGAGTGGTTAAAAAAAGGCTCAAAAAGGTGACCTTATACATTTATCTGTGCTCGAAAACAGCCTCTTCATATTATCTACTGTGTAAGCTCCACAAGGAGAGCTAACTAGGGCAGTCCAACAGCCTAATTTTAGCCAAAACACCCATTAAGACCTGTTTTCTCCCCTCTTCTCACCCACCACCACCCACGTCTGTGAACAGGTGCCCTCACTTCCTTTCAGTATCCATGGCAACACAGCAACTCCCGGCTAGACTAAATACCAAAAATTCAGAGACTCCCACTTTTTGGCAGGTGAAGTGGAGACAGAAATAATTTTCAGCAAAGTGCTAATCTTTCCATCCTCGCCCCCGCCCCCCTCTCTCATTTCTACCAGCTATGTGGTGTCAGGTGATGCAGATGGAAAGCTGAACATTTGGGATTGGAAGACCACCAAGCTTTACCACCGGATCAAGGCTCATGACAAGGTTTGCATCAGTGCCCTGTGGCATCCACACGAAACCTCCAAGGTCATCACCTGCGGATGGGATGGACAAATCAAACTCTGGGACTAGAAAGTGCTCGGGTGCGTCTTTGGGGACAGGGGTTGGGATTTGGGAAATGATGGGCAAAACTGTTTGTCCCGTGGATTTTGTGAACATTTTTAAGTGAAAGCCACAGGACTGGTATCCAGTCTTATTGTAGCAGTGTATTTTTGTATCCCGGCATGAGCTCTAAATATTAACTCGTGTAATATCTGTACAAAGAACACAAGCATACTTTAAAAATAGTTTCTACTGCAAAAGGCGTATTAGAGGGGTACATTGGCGTTTTTTTAAATAAATGTTTTGTTATCTTAATTGGCTGTGTCCTGTGTAGTATATACTTCTGTAATTCTTGCTAAAAATTCTTTGTTTTCAATTGTCTGACCATCCCTTTGTGGAAATAAACATTCTGTAAAATGAAGCATTGTTTCCTTGGAAAAAGTGTTTCTACCAATCATAATTCTGCACAAAATCATGAAGAGAAGCCCCAGACCATTCTTTCTCGTTTCCTTGCTTTATTAAACTTCATCAAAAGATTTGGCAAATGAGAATAGTTTGATAATTTTTTTTTCATGTTTTTCAAAAATGTTTTTGGCCTCTTGCTATATTTGGAGATGAAATTTGTTGATGATTATCTGGTGCATCGCCGATAATGAAGTAATGCCAATTGAACACCAGACGAACAAGGGAGGATAAAAAGACCTGACAGTTACACAAAATGCTTCTTTGTGTAGATCTGAATAGTTTTCTATTATAACACAGGGAACTGCAATATGCAAAATAATAATAATAATAATGAGTTCTCTTTCTCATCTTTCCTTTGTCTTTTTCGCTCATTTTCGCCCACTCATGCTCATTCAAATATCCATCAACACACTGTGTACAAGTCTAGAGACATTACAGTGCAGTTCTTCATATCATTGTTGCGTTTTGTGTTTTTTTAACGGTCATACTAGGTTCAACTGCAGGGAAGCGCCTATTCGTCCAGACAGTTATCATCTTCCACAGATCTCGTCTCTTTTCATCTACCTCAACCCCTTTGACAACGTATATCCATTTCCTTAAATTCATGTACTATTTTGATTAGCTGCAGTCTCTGGTTCTGTGTAGACTTAAGTTGTCTGATACCAGGCAGGAGCGTCTGGCTGTGAGCCAAGTTCAGACAGGACCATGATGACATGGGTGAGTGTGACTCAGAGGCTGACCTGCAGCCAACAACACAGTCTCTATGAGGTAGAACACAGAGAGCCTCTGGAGGCAATTACTCTGCCCCTCTACACGACTAAGGTCATTACAGGCCAGGAGAGGGAGAGCAGGACGATAAGTAGGAGCAGGGATTTTAGCTTTACAAAAAGGTCAAACCAGATAAGAACAGTCTGTTGGAGAACAGTCGTGCTGTAGCAAGAATATGTGCTCACTCTGAAAATTTCATGCTACACAAACTTGCGCATTTCAATTCAGATGCCGACCCTGCCAAGTTCTAGTTTTTGGCTACACCTGTCTGGTATCCCTCAAGGCTTCCACTGTGTGTTCACCCAGCTCAAGGTGTATGCACTGCTGGCATTGAGGACATTCTTATGCAGGAAGAGGTGCGGTTTGGCTGGATCGTTTTGCACGTGGAAGAGGCGGAAGTTGTTGCGTTCCAGCTCCTTGAGCAGGCTGAACCAGTACCGCACCACGGACGGGTCATCGCCGGCCACCTCAAAACCCGCCCAGTGCAGGTGAAGCTCCAACAGCAGCTGACCCACTGAGTCCAGAACTCCCTCCAGAAGCAGATTCTCCAGAATCTTCCACTCTGCGCTCTCCATATCTGCCTTCAGTACATCCACCTACAACAGAAAAAAAAAAATCACTTTAGATGTCGTTTTTTTTTTTTCCCCCTCTACAGGTAATAAATGAGTTCTCTCATAGCGCTGAAATGACACTAACTGTGTGGAATTATTGAACGCAAAAGCTATTAAAAGATGAAAAAGAGTAAGTGAAACTTGGCCTTTGTTCTTGCTTTAGTGATGTGGATGATGGATTGAGCGAGAGAGCAGACTGACGAGCCTTGCTGTGTTGGAGCAGAGAGGAAACGCTTCGTAAGATGAATGTTAATCGCACCCTTAGGTTATATTCATGTAAGGAGACTCATGCATGCCCAAAGTTTAATGCACATCCTCGGGATCTTGAGGATTAGTCTTGACTCTACTGGGTTGCTAAAGATGTGCATTGTCTGACCTTTATGTGTTTAAAAGCCTCATTGGCGACAGCTATTTTATACCGTCTACTCTCGGCAAAGTCTCAGCATTTTCTCAGCTAGTACATCATGTAGCCGCTAAATTAGTCGTGATAAGACCTGAGGAGAGATTCAGATTACAGGATTTATCAGAAAGAGGCCCAGGGTATTGTCGAGGATTATTTCATTAATCCTTTGAGATACTAGCTAAAGGAAATTCATAGTTCTGTGTTTTTTGTGGAAAATGTTCCACAACTCAACCGAGAACATCATCTGGCGCCATGACAGCATAGATATTAAAGTGGCCATGAAATTCCTCTCCAACTGATGCCTTTGGTGGTGCTACGGAATTCCCAGGCCTCATTAGTGGAACTGAGCAATTCTCAGAAACTCTCAGAAAACTCTTATCTGTGGAGAAGAAGTCCAAATGCTGTCCTCTGTCCTCCCCATGGGTCCCAAAACTCCCACAAGCGGAGATGTGTTCTTTAATTGGAAGGAAACATCCTAATGGAAAATGATGCGGTGTCAAAAGGAGGTGATGTATTTACTTGGTTTTCTAAGAGAGAATGCGTTTGTCTGAGAATATGCGAGCATCATACTGTGTTTGTCTGCAATTGTCAGGAGTAAGCGGCTCATACAGCTTCAATCTGTCTTTGATGTAAAGTCTGTTCATTTTTCAGTGTACTTGATCTAAATTGCCTTTCTGTCTCTGTGGTCCCTGATTCAATGCTGCCAATATCAACTCTCTCTGCAGGAGGAGTTACAAGCCCTGGCAAGACTCCTGTCTGGTCTCAGCGAAGTCCATATGGTGTTGGGGCTTTGGAAAGATGACTTTTGCTACACTGCTGTGCAGAGTTAGCCACGCTAAGTGATCCTTAACTATGCTGGAAGGAATCGAGGTATGATAAGTTTCCTTGTGGTTGGATAGCAAAGTTATTACATATATTTCATGTCAAAAACAAAAGTAATTTGGGCGAAATACAGCACCGAATAAAAGCTTTTGGCATGTTAGATGTTTGACTGATGAGTATTATCCATCCTGCAATCCCATCAGGGTGGCGTTTGATGGCTCCCTGATTCCTTTCTGCAGCATGACAACAACCCCAAACATACAGCCACAGTCATAAAGAGCCATCCTCAGGGACCAGAGGAACATTGAGTGCTGCAACAGATGGTCTGGCCCCCACAGAGCCCAGATCGCAACATCACAGAGTCAGTCTGGGAGAACATGAAGAGATAAAAGACATTGAGACACCCTGCATCCACAGAGGAAAAGTGTTAAGTTCTCCAGATGCTCGGAAAACAAGCAACCCGGTAAGAGGCTTCAGAAACTGTGTGTACGAGTACTGAGGAGAACTAGTGCTGTTTAAAGGCAAAGGGAGGTCACAGGAAATACTGATTTGATTTAGGTTTTTTCTGTTTACTGCACATTGAATGAAATTAATTGATGAATAAAAACTATTCCTGGCATTATTTTTTTTAAAAGAATCCTCCCTTTACTTTTGTGCCTTTGTATAGTAGGTACCGTATAATGTCAGGTGACCAGCGGTGACTCCAGGAGGAGAGTGAAGAAACAGACCGACACAGACCCTCCTGCAAAGCTGCAGATTTTGTTTTTTGTATGAATTAAACAAACAGGATTTAAGGTTGTAATTGGTAAACCTTTGCCCAGTTCCAGGTTATATTTCCCCACTGTTTCCGTCTTTATGCTAAACTCAGCTACATATTTATCACACAGCCGTGAGAGCAGAATCGATCTTATCATCTAACGCTTGGCAAGAAGACAAATATGCCCATTTCCTAAGATGTTGAACAAATTTTCAAGCAACTTGTCTTCAGTTTAAGCTCATTATGAATCTTGAACTGCACTAGCAAACCTGTTCAACCTTCCTGAGCGCCAGCATCTTCTTTATGCAGTCCAAAAATCAAAAGTATAACTGCAAAGAGATGACCGTCATTGTAACTGTCTTGTTAAAATTCTGTAAGAACTCAAAACAATCACAAACCAAAATGCACTCTACAATAACAGAGCTGATCTCTCTGTATGGCCTCTATAGAATATTTCTTGTAAAATGACTTTGCACTCTACAAAAAAATCCCTGCCTTCCACTGCTGAAAAATTTATGAGAGATTTATGCAAACAGTTTTTATTTATTTATTTATTTTTTTTTTTATAACCAATAAGCAAATATTTCTTCCCCTCCCAGTGACTCATGCAGAGTGTGATCAAAATATACTTGGTAATTATTTCTGTGAAGCAGTTTCTAGGATTAGGCAGCACATTGGGACAAATTTTAATTTAGAGATGCTTTTGATGAGAAGTTGTCTGAGTCTTTGTAAACAAACAAGTCTGCTGATTTGAGGAAATAACTTTAAATGGAAGTTTACACTTTGGTTTGGTAAGTGGCCTGGAAAGTGTTTATTTCCACGGTGGGCAAATCCAAGCTATTAACAAGACTTTTATTTATGTTTTCCCTTTGTTCCAAATGACCCGTCTTATCTGAACCGCTCAACTGTTTTTGCACACCCGAGATCCAAGCATCACAGCTTACCTAATCTTTATTATGTTTTATGTTCTTTAATTAGTCAGCCTGCCACTCGAGAGCTGATCACAATTAAAGATATTTAATTACATCTGAGAGGTTTGCTGATTCTGTGCTGTTAGAAGCTCTTCAGCAACTGCTTCGGCATCGAGACGGAGCCTCCCCGAAGGCATCTTGACAGAGACACACAATAGGAGCCATCTTCATATTCACCTGTGAATTCAGTGTTATTTTTCCAGACAGTTTATCACATAATAAAGACTAAAAAAACCAATCAAGAATCCATGATTGTCGCACTGTTTTACTGCTGTGATACACACAGGGGGGATCCTATCTAGAGGATGTCGCCCTCTCAGAGACAAAACGCATGTTGTGCTGTATATTGTGCTTTTTTTTCTATGATTTATAATATGGCAATACCTAGTTTGATTCAGTATGGAAGTACGCCTGAACAGTGCTGATACTGTTCCACTGTCCAGTTACCGACGTGATCAATATGCAGTCGCTTTCAATAAATGAGATGTGACTTCCTGCTACTGACATTTGTCCCTGTGGTGACAGTGTCTGCTGTCTCAGCTGGTCACCACGGAGCCCCGCTCAGTCAATGAGTCATCGGTGTTGTTATTTTAACCAACACAGATAAGAAATGCTGCACAAATGCACATTTCGACCTTTCCGATCACTCTGTTTCATGACTGCTGCCTTTCTCGTCACAGAGTCTGGGCGAGAGCCTTCGAGAAGAAACAGTCCTGCTGCTGCTGCTGCTGCTGCTGCTGCTGCTGCTGCTTCTGCTTGCTCCTCCGGCACATTGTGTACTCACATTAAAACACCATTACAAGGATGCTTGTGTGGCTCTGCATTTAAAACAGGTGAGTGCTGTCACCTATAAAACAGCATGATAAACAAACCCACCGTCACGTACATATGCATATGTCAACGTTTATTTGTTCACGTCTTACTGACAACATCTTCATATCTACAAATATATATAATAGGTAAATAATAAGTAAATATAAAAGGCTAACTTGTCATACAGAATAAACCAAGGGAGGGACAAAGTTCAGCAAACAGCCCCTTCGTTAACAACAATAAAAAAAAACTGTTTCAGATTGTGGTGGAAAACAATCTGAAGGTCTTCACGCAACAACAGAATTTACACAAAACATTTTTTCCTTGTCTATTTTTTCTAAAAAAAAAAAAAAAAAAAAAAAAAAAAAAAAAAAACATAAAAATCTGCAGGATACTTTAATCACTTAGAAAAACTACACATGGGCTGTGTGTATAAGTTTCCTTCTCATGAGGAAGCGATAAGAAGAGAGCTCGTATCCCTCTCAGCTGTGATGCGATTACTATGTAAGAGAAGCCAGACTTCTTTGACCTTGAATTATCATTCAGTTTGTTCCTAAACAGGTATGTTCACTGATTCTGTAACTGGTGTGTATTAGTATGCATGCTATCAGTGGGCTTGGTGTGTGCGCGCATATGATTCATCTTATATGCAGATCCATATCTGATGAGCTGGACCACAAACCCTGGGGGGCTTCCAAGAGCATTCAGCATGATAATATTTAGAGGAGGAAAAACAACATTATATATGGGAGTTTGTTCACCTGGAGTCTGAGAGGAATGAATCATAATGAGCTGTGTTATGTTGGGATGCGCAGGACAGGGCCTGTGTTTGCATGTAGCTTATAAAGTGAAGCTGACACAGTGAGAAAAAAAAAAAAATCACTTTCATATAGTTCCATGTGGTTTTACATTTATGACAGAACCTATGATTTATTCATAGATTCACAACATTAACTCTCACCTGTCTGTGTCCAAAGTCGTTCAGGATGGTGGCCAGTTTCTTGGTGTTGGCATACTGACGCTGGGCGACGATGGCGGGGCTTGGATCCCTCCAGTCCACAGAGAGCCGGTGGAGCCACATTTCAGCCTGCTGCAGGTGAGGCTGCTTCAAGCTGGGATCGAAGCAGTGGACCTCACACCCCGACCGGGCGAGGAAACGCTCCAGGGACCGGTCATCCACCCCCAACCTGCAAGCCCACACAGGACAAGATAATCAGGTTGGTTATTGACCCTCAATACTTTTATTGGTACTAGCCAAAATATGGACATAGTATATATAGAGTAGCGAAAACTGAAACATCGAGTAGCTAATGACATGTTTCACTCACAAGAAAAAAAAAATGTCAACGTCGTGGTGGGTTAGAGGAAAAGTCAGGGGGTTACCAATGTCATGAACATTCATCCACTGGATGTACCATAGTTTAGTTATTGAGTCTGGATCAAAGTGGTTGACTGACCGACCGACAGTCCATAGACTGTGAGAATGGTTTGTACTACTACTACCACCAATAACAAATACCCAATAAATTTAGCTTTATAACTTGGTACAGCTACAAATGAGATCTGCTGCATTTGACTGAATAGGAATGGGAGTCCCATCATGCTGTCATTTGATGGCACTGAGGGAAACTGCTTACAAGCACAGAACAGGATGAAGAGTTATACTGTTTTATTCTAAAGTGCACTGAGCTAAAAAGTTTAAAACTGCCATGTGTTTTTAAAATAGAGAGAAAACTTTCAAGCCAAGTCCCAAAGGTCTTCTTTGTGACATGAAACAACATCAGCAGCAGTTGTCACAAATGTCAAACGCAATAGAGAGGATTCTAGGAATAAAATGTTACAGACAAGTGACATATCAAACATCTTACAGTCACTTTGCGATCCAGACATGACCTTTTCACTTGAAAGCCAAAAAAAAATCAATAATCCATAAAAAAAAAAAATAAAAAAAAAGCCTTTTGGCCGGGAGATACGTCTTGTTTCTGTTTCTCTCTAGTCTCTTTTGTTTAATGTTTTTCTCTTTTGTTCTCCTCCTCTACCTTTCCTCTTTCTAGTGGCCCTTGTCTCCATTTTGAGATATGATGTGTGTAAATGAAAGAAGACAGACACATTCCCCTGTATTTCTGTCTCTTTCATGCCTCTCCCTCTCTCACTGACTGTTCTCTCTTTATCCGACCCCTCCCTCCTCTAATTCTGCGATTTTCTCCTTTTCTTCCTCTCTCGGTCGCTGTCTCCGCGCTCCCCTGTGTCTTGTTTGTGCTGCGGCTGTATTCTGTAATTGCGGCAGAGGGAGTACATTTCACAGTGCACGTCTTTAACAGATGAGCCACCGGGTCCCCGAAAGCATACCACCTGCAGGGAGATGAGAGATAAGTGTATGGGAGTGATTGAGATGCAACTAGACGTCTCCTTTCACGGCACTAAATATTTCATTGAGAGTTTCTCATTCTCTGGTGAGGTGTTTTTGGCTGGGAATCACTACAGTGACACTTACAGACGACAGGGATCAGGGATTACTCATAGAGCGGCGGGGGGGGGGCAAAAGGGGGGTCACAGTGCATTAGAAGCTGTTCTGGATGACAATGCTGATAAAGAAGGATCTCTACTAGCTGTAATATCCTCTCTCATGAGACTACAGAGTGCAGGAAGGGTAACACGCTGGATGAATGGATATGTAGATGTGAGTGTCATAGTGGAAAATCTTCTCCTTCAAATGATGTGGGTTATAAGGGTTACCAAGAGATCCCTGTTGACTAGGTGTCGTGGCAACCAGATGTGAACCTGTGTGTGTGATAGGTCACAAACATACAGTAGATTGTAAATCTGATAAACAGATCCTAGAATCTGCCTGTCCTTGCACTGAACTATTGTGTCAACAGACTGTCTGGATGTTGTGAGGCTTGGAAGCGAGACTGCTTAACAAACGCTGGGTGGGCTGGGAAGCTATTCGCTGACAGGCAGTCTGTTTCCCCTCCGGATTCTTTTCCTTTTTACTCGTATATATACAGTATTTGCCACTGCATCTTTTCTTTTCTTTTCTTTTTTTTTATTCCCCTTTGCTTCAAATACCATGGTGTTCTCAAACTACCTCTGTCTGCACGACTGTTTCTCTCCCTCTGCTATGCTCCTATGCCTCGTCCATCTCACACTTTGCATCACATTAGCATAGCACGATTGATGATTGATGAAATGCAGGTATTTTATAATTCCCCCGCTGCGCTTTAGCCCATATTAGAGCTCTAAATTTGAACAACCGCTACATGGCCTGCAGTCTGCAAGGACAGTAGTCACCAGTGGACCTCTTTCAAACTCAAGGAGCAAAACTCTTTTCAGCATTTTCTGGCTGGCTGAGGGAATCTTTTCTCCTTTTTTTTTATTTTTATTTTTTTTTAACATAGACGATACAAAGAAGACAGACCCCTACAGACATGGCAGACATTTTACCTGTGGAAACGCGAGAGGCATAGGCCAATTAATAACATTTATTGTAGCTCACTTGCATTAAGTGTCTCAGTAAGCTGTTCCAATGGGCCAGCAGGCACAGTAGGCCTCTTTCCCAGCAGATGTGTACTGTTCAGGATGTTTAGATACCTTTACTAAAGGATCACTCACAATAACTTTTGTGCAACTTCAAGGACACAGACTGAGGTACGCTCTAAGATAAAATGAAATGTAACTGGTGTAACTTCATTCTCAGTCAAACATACAAGCCGGCCATAAATCACCTCACATTTTGTCAATGAAAGAAATAAATGCTACAAGACCCAGTTAGAACTAGTCTTTTATTATAGCTAAAAGGGTTATTTTTAGGGAATAGAGATAAATGTCTCCTCCTTGTTTTAAGGAGTGACTCGATGATGTGGGTTTTCTCGCTTCATTTAGAAGACATGAGATATTCCTCGTCTGATTCCTAGTGTACATTTGTAAAGATTTGGGGTCACTTTACTGATTATACCAGAGAGTAACTATAGTAATGTATGGTGATCTGTGGGGCGTTCATTTAAAAATTAAGTTACTGTCTGTAAATCATACTCACTGAACAGCTGAACATACCAAGATGAAGCGGACATTTCTCTGTTACCCTGGCAACCCTTTTTTTCAGCTTTTTCTGAGCCATATGTCAGCGGGTGCATTTGGAGAGGGGGGGTGGGGGGTGGGGGTCTTCACCTGTGTTTTTTTCTCACTTGGTTCTCGTTTCATATTTACTTGTTTAAAAAAGGTCAAAAGAAAATGAGAAAAAAAAGAGAATGGAATTCTAACACTAAAGGTGATAATGTTATCAGTCCCTGAACAGAAGCTTGGCAAACTTTCACACGATAGAATTGTTCAGAACAGCAGCCAGAGTGGCAGGAACAAGAAAAGTGGTAATAACTTCATTTGACTTAGAGTTACACTTTAGGCACAGAGGGTGAAAGGGCGGTTGGGCAGCGAAGCAATATTCATATTGCTGCTGTGGTGACAGCATCACACATGCTTATGGTAAAAGTACAGCAGATGGGCGCATGCACAAGCCTGCTTCAGTTGGCCAGGATATGGGCTTTTTTTAAATTTTTTTATATAGCAATGGATGACTCATCCTCAACATGCTCATATTGCTCATATGCTTGAGTGAATGAGGAGAAAATAATAATCATGATCAAAAAGACGAACTGAAACTATAAGAGGAGGAAGATGGAGGAGGATGAGAGATGGAAGTTTGAGTAGGAGGTGGTGGTGGTGGTGGTGGGGGGGTGTAGATAATTGGACTTTCATGTGGAAAAACATCCTGCAACACCCCCACACCCCACTACACCACCCCCACCACCATGTGACAGACCAATCCGAGAACAGCTGCTCATCCTGCCCAGGCACATCCGTCCACGGCTCGTTAAACAGCACGCAAATGAGATGTACCAACTGTACACACACACACACACACATACACACACACACACAAGTGTACATACTCAGTAATGTATGGCGTTCAACAGTCTACACACGTGTACTTAATAGTATTTGACATTTCTATTAAAGCCAGTCTTATGTGCAGCAGTGGGCTGGAGTCGAGGGTTTTTGTAATTCTCTTGTACAGCAAAGCAGAACCCTCCTGAGAATAGGATGCTGAGAATACCTGGCATAGAGTCAACCGTATGACCAAGAAGTCTATATGTGTGTGTGTGTGTGTGTGTGTGTGTGTGTGTGTGTGTGTGTGTGTGTGTGTGTGTGTGTGTGTGTACATACCATGAATCTAGGTCAAAAAGGGGGCACGGGGAGGAGAGAATCACTTGGCGTATCTAGAGGACTGGAACTTCAGAAAGCACTTTGACTTGATTAACTGTTACACTTGGCGCTTTCTTTTGTCGCTCGTAGAGTTTCTGTTTTCCATAGGATTTCATTATTTTTTTAGTCAGCTCACTGTTACTGCATCAGCCAGAGTTGAGGGGCGACTTTGCATAAATTGAATTCATTCCAGAGGTCTTAAGGGATCAGTTAGATAGGAGGAAAAAATGGTAATGCAGCTTTCATTGACTTGAAAAAAAACCAGAGCTGTGAGTCACACTTTCCCAAGCTGATATTCAGGTCAAATGTTAAAATGTTTGCATGAATCATAATAACATTCCTTTTATTTTTGCCGCATGTCCATGTGGCTTGTCTGCATGAGTGACTTTCCATCAGTCAGCCAGAGGAAATCAGAACTGTTTTCCTCCTATCTCTCCGTTTGACCCCCTGACCTCTTCTCAATAGCGAGGTATAAAGCCAGAAACAGCCAGAAACAGCCCCCCAACCGCCTCCCTCCCGCATCCGTATCCAAGCCCTGCCTGCGTTGATGCCAGCACACCTGTGCTGTCTCTCAACAGTCAAATTAATAAGCTCCCTCTCTCCTGCAGCCAAATCCCTTCAGACCTTTGCAGCACCTCAGCTCAGCGGAGGCCCAGCAGGGCAGGAGGGGGCCGAGCTGATCCACAACACAGAGCCAACTGGGAGTGATTGACTCTCCAATGTTAAGAGGGTCAAATACCTCGGTGGCCGGGCTGATTTGGTTCAAGATTACTTGCCACTCAGGGAGACGGAAGCAGAGGTGGAGTGGATGTGACTTTCCACGTGGCTTACGGGGGGGGGGGGGGGGGGGG
>NW_019523057.1:0-63982 GCF_002814215.2 Seriola lalandi dorsalis | reverse complement strand
GGGATTATCTTTACTCTCATTACAGTGTTACTCAAATAGTTTGGAAAGAGTTGTCCAGAATATTAATACAAAGAAACTAAACTGCTAGCCAAAAAAACTCAGCGGAATATCTCCACTCTGTCGGAGAAAAACAGATCCTGAATAAATACAGGCTCAATAAATCACTGAAATGAGTGTGGAAAATAACCAATAGCCATTTTTTGATGAAACAGTGAATGGAGACCTGAATTTCTCTTCCCAAATGACAAAGAAACAAAATCTAAATTTTCATTGGTGAAGTGACAGCAGCCGCAATTGAGACTAGCTATATCACAGCCTGTCACAGAACCAGATGCTCTGCGGCATCTGCAGATGACTCGCTGACTGCGAGGAAATCAGTGCTGTGAACAATGCCGTCAATTGTTCAGATGCTGTACATGTCTCAAAGCTAATGTACAGACTGCAGATTTAGTTGTATAAGTGATTACAATGAGGATTAGATTTATACTCTAGACTAGCATATGTGAGTGTTTGTGTGTGTCTATACGCACCCAAAAGAGTAAATCCTGCAGTGTTTGCTTTGTATCCTGTGGGCCAGGCTGTACTTAGGGTCCAGACACACAACCCAGGCACCCGTGGTCCCCTTGGACCCCTCTTGAGCAGCTTCTTCACCAGCCAATGGTGAACATGACACCTGCACACATGAAATATGCACATATTCAAACATTTTTCACATAACAAGGAGCAAATCTTCTTGCCGAAGTTCTGTTATGTTCCCTGGCTCAGAATGGAATGACCCTGCATTGCGGATATAATGTAAAGTCTGAACCAAACAAGTTCTATACTGGGAAATAGAGGAATGAGTTTTGTTGTTATTTGACATTTTCCAGTGGTGACACAATACTCCTGACCTCGTGCTTTTAAATCAAGGATGGCGCTCAGTGATGCACAAAAAGCAAATATTGCTTAACAAGTGTGAGCATCTGAACCATATGAACTGTCTACATTGAGCATACAAGGCCGCCAATGTGGTGTGTGTGAGTGATTTTGTATATGTAGCCCATGAGTTTCTCTTCCATACAGCATGTATGGAGGAGTATAAGAAGTTGAACCAGGCATGAATAGGAGTGCAAATTTTGTTCTATTTCTCTGAAAGTATCAGTGGAACTGTTTGTTAGGTTTAGCCACAGCTACATTTGAGTTCAAACAATCACAGCAGCATTTTAAAGTCAATAGTGGCAGCTTGGCTGATGTTCTAAACATCTTTTTCTCCAGATAATGTAACGTAAATCTTGGAAATCACTGGAAACTGCTACTGAATTTGACCCTGCACTGGTGTGTGTATGTTTGGTTTGGGCCTCGGTGTTGAACTACAACATGCATACTATTCATCATGATGCGCAGCTGGAGCTGATGCATCAGCAGTCTCTGACTATTAACAGCACAGTGAATTCAACCACTCACAAGGGGGGAAACTGGCTAACACTGTTTAAACAGTTCTCATATAATGTAGCAGGCTAATACTTTCTGATATATCCTGTCATACATATTAATTTAAAACTTTATAATTGAAAACACTGACATTTTATTGTGGCATTTGCATGATACTATTATTGAAGAAATAATATTGTACAGTAAGTATTGACTTGAAATTTTCATGACTTCTGAGCTGTTGTCAACTCAGCTCCTGCTCAGCCCATCTACTTATACAAGTACCAAGAGGTTTAGTGATGATGTGAGGTTCTGCATGTTGATATAAAGCATGCACCTGCATAAACTGTTTACATTAATGCAGTGAGCGTGTGTGCACATGTTGATTTCGTGTTGTACATCTGCAGTTTTTTTCAAGAGATTCAGCTTCAGCACTGGAGCTGCTGCTCAAATGTTTGTTGTCTGCCGTAGAGATTCAGTTTGCTGAGGAAGGAACAATATTGGCTCAGGAAGGACGATGTGCAACATAAACCTGTGCGAGCGTCTCCACTGTACGCCACTCAAGTGTAAACAAGTCAGTGTGTGTGAATGTGTGTGCGTTATAGCAACGTCAATGTGAAATAAAAACAATGAAGAATAGATCAATTATTGCTGCTCTCCAAAAATATTCTTGTGTCAGGGAACAGTGAGCGCTGTGTGCCAGCCTCTTATAAAACCACCTCTAGTGTTCACTTTTTTTTTCTTTTTTTTTTTTTTTACCATTTGAAACGGTTCATGTTTACATTCTCAGGCCATGTGAGTTTCATTTTCACGCCTCTGTCTAATCAGAGCTTTAAGTGACGGGACAGGCAGGAGGTGACCGGCTGAGTCAAGTGCAGCGACGCCGTTTGAGAGGGAATAAGAGTCACCTGATGTGTCTTTGTTATAAAAAGCACCAGAACCGCATTGTACGCGTGGGCGGTGCAGTAATGTATTTAAATGAATTAGGAACACGCTCCGTTATGCCCGTCATTGTTAATGTGTTCCAGCTGAGAGCATTCATCAGCACACGATACACACTGTGTAATGAAATGCAAAATCACTCTGGATTATTTGGCCACTTCAAATCTGCAGACTTACTGTTGGTGTTGAACTGCTGACTGCTGCTACACTGAATACTGAGTGGTAAAAATTGACCTGAAAGAATGTTTTCATTAATAATACATTCAAATGAATGAAAAGTAATGATTTATTGTTGTTATCAGAGAGAATTATCTACAGCACATTTCAGGCTGTTAAAAGTGCTTCTACAGAAGAACTTTTCTCCCATCTCTGTGTGTGTGCTGGTGCATATAAGATACCCTGACTGCTATTGATTGGACAGTTGTGTCGCACGCCATCACTCTGAGTAGCAGCTCCACCAGGCACTGTGTCAGTCAGCATTACAGCTGCGGATGCTGCTATGCCCCCACCAACTCCTTCCACCCTCGCCTGTCACTGTCTATGATGGACAGTTCCCTTCAACCGCCTCCCACAAACACACACTTACACACACGCTCGCTCAGACAATCTCTTTCTCTCTGTTCTTGTCCTTGTCCCATCCTTTTCCCGCACACAAATACACACCAGTGGCTGCATATATGTACACACACGCACACACACACACACACACACACACACACACACACATCCTGGGGCTAATTCATTATGAGCTGAATGTCTGCTTTGTGAAAGATACAGAACGAGTGCTTAGTCATTTGGAGTGGAATACTCTGTGTTCTGGCTCTGCTGTGTGAGGGAAAAAGATAAGTTACTGATTTATCCCCAAGCCAATTTCATTACAATAAAAACCGGAGCACATGTAATCCAAAAAATGTCCGTCTATGTTTGGGACTGAAAATGAAACTCTGTCTTTGCAATACCTTCACAATAGGGATAAGGGCACAGAATTCCAGGCTTAGTCAATCCCTCGATATTTTTCAAATTATGAAGCTGAACATCTTAATCGATTTGCAGTAATTTAATAGTGACATAGACCAACAAACGAACCACAACATCTCATTGATTAAGTATGACTAGAGGGGCCTTGAGTTCCATCTGTATGGTAATCAATAGTGTAATGAATTATGCGTGTGCTCTCGAGCAAGACAAATACCGTTCGGCTGAGCTGAATGTGAAAGAGGTGCCGGTGTATCTCAGTCATGGGCTGACACATCCAGCCTCGTTCTAATATACGTAACAAAGAGCTGTCAAAACAAGGCTCTTCCTGGCCTTCTTTAGCAACAGTTACTCCAATTTATCTCTCTTCACACCGCTGTCATATTAGTATATTTTTCTAATGCTCAAGTAAAGTAAAAGTAGCTCAACTTTGTTAGTATTTGAGAATATACACAATACACTGCATTTGACCTCCAATTTATTTTTAATATTGTACTTGGTCCCTCACAACTACAGGAATGTATTTAAATAAATGTACAGCAACTTCTCACTTTAAGAGCCTGTGAGATTTCTTATGATTATGACTCACTTGTGGTGTTGTGATGTAGCTGAGGAACCTCTTAGCTTCTTCCTCCAGAGAATGACTCTCACTGGCCCACGGCTCCAGGTCTATGTGCCACCGAGGAGTCTGCAGTGGAGCACACACACATAAATATGATCATTAACAATGAAAAGAACACAAAAAACTGACAATTAACTGACATCAAAGTAGGCCACTGAAAAGAAATCCAGTACAAGGACAACAATAACAACACAGGAAGCCTTATTCTTTCAGGTATTATAACCCACTTGTTGCACAGCCACTGATGGAACTAGGTCACAATGTGCTCGGTGGAGGATTTTTTTTCCCACCTGTGTGTTAGTGACAAATAAACTGCTAAAGTTCATTTCCATTGTTATTTTTGTAAAATGGTGGCTGCTATTTATTCTTACGCATCCTGCACTGCAAGGCACGGATAAAAATAATAATTAATCCAGCCCTGTTTGACAGTGGAAAAATAAGACTTCACCATCCGCTGGCTGTAGCAGCTCGGTGCAGCAGAGCCCGGTGAAGTGCTGCTGCGTGATCACATTCCTGAGACCTGGCAGAGCTCTGCCTTACAGCCTGCTTAATTTCTGCAGGAATGTGTCTGTTTATGATTAGAGGAGAGGCCATGATGAGATGGAGAGCGAATGAGAGGCAGAGGCTGCGATGATGCATTTGTTGGTTGCACAATCAGTAATCAGTTCTTGGGTCAAACGCTACAGCCAAGTGTTCATTAGCAGCTGTGGTATAAATCATCCTGGGTGATTTCACGACAGAGCGCCTCCCTGCAACAGACGCGCCTACCTCCATCAGAGTTTTTATGACCTATACAGCTTTATTCTCACTTTTTCCACAGTTCTGCACACATCATTTTTGGCTTGGCTAACAAGATCATGTTTGGGTTTGTTTGATGCTGTGGGCACATCTGGCGAACAGTCTGTAAAAAGGCACTACGGTGACATCAGTTTCTGAAAATAACCTTGTGTTGGTTTCCATGCCCGCTCTCATAGTTATGCCCTCCTGTTTAGCTTTGTGATTGCAGGCGCAACACAATGGGCTTCATAGTTCATATGCTGTGATTTGTAATCACCCTGTTGAGCTCAGCAAAAGAGGTTTAGTGTGATTTGCCAAGCAACTGGAGGTTGGGCTCTTTGATTATCTTCTAGATTGTGTACAGGTCGATTCGGTCGTACATTCATTTGTGACACACAAGCCAGTGGGAAGTATACATTTTCTCAAGCACACACAGATATACACAAACACATATTTACATCGTGTATCATACAAATCACTGCAATTAAGTGACCTTATAAGGTGTTATATACATGTGCACACACAGAAACTTTTACACGTATGCATTTACTGGATATGGACATGAACTTACACTGACAGCACTCTGCTAATACATTATCTAAGGCAGCAACATGTCCTCCCCCACTGATGCTGACCCTGGACCTGCCAACGCACAGAATCAGCTGTCCCCTTTAATGGCTGCAGATCTGGATTCACACATCACTATTCAGTGTTTGGCGTTCAGCCTTCAATCGATTTGCAGCGTGTCAAAACATCTGAATGCTTCTCGTGCCACTCCTCCCCTCCGCTCTCTCTCTCTCTCTCTCTCTCTCTCTCTCTCTTCTTCTGGCGAACATTCTGGGCCTCATTTCATTGTTTATCTTCTTTCAGACACCATCTCTCTCTCTCTCTCCCTTTCTCTCACTCTCTCTCTCGTCCTCTCTCTCTTCAGTTTAAAACAATTGCACCCATGATGCATGAACAACTTAAGTACCCTGCAGGACAAAATAGGGTGATGGGTGTTTCATGTGTGGGTTTCAGACCATAGCTTTAATTTTCTGCTGTTTGATTTTCTAGATTTGCCTGTTACATAAACAATACAAACACACACAAGTGCCACTCATTCATTCTGTGTCTCTCATCTTGGCAATGAAGACTGGTTAGTGAAAGGAAAAAGAGATTTATTAAGTGATCATTGTTAAGAGAACATAGTGGCTGGTGGATGGTGAGGAAGTGGGGAATTTTAAAAAGTAATTGGCATTGAAAGTACTGATTTCCTTATTCCTTTTCATCTTGTGCCCTAACTAACATGGTATAATCACTATGCATACTGTATGTAATACAGTTAGAATGCCGTTTAAGTTTGGTTATAGTGCGGAGAAAAGGGGTAACCTGGATTTTTCAGTGTCTTGGACCAGTTTACACAGTGAGGTTGTTTCTTTTGAGCAATAGCAAGAGAAGCTGCAGATTAGCATTTCTATTTTATGGGCTATAAGAATTTAATTCTCTCATTTATTTTGCTACATTTTTCCAAATTCAAATATGCAGTAGCAACAAAATAGGTAACATGGCACCACAGTCAGTAGGAAAACAAGGGCTGAGAAAAATGTTTGTTAAATATCACGTAAGGTTGCGGTTTATTGTGCTAGTGTAGCAATGACGAGCAATGGATTGCCTGTCATTATTAAGACTGAGCAAAAATAACTGAAAATCAGTAGCAGTTTTGACCATGATGCTGGCATTTGACCAGTTTAAAAGTGATATAAGATATAAAATATAAGATGATAAGATAGCCACACAGCAGAGTTCCCTCAAGTAAATGTATACACATTTAATTTTATGTCCTCATCATTAATGTGCTACAGAGCAGAACAGATACAATGTTTGTTGGATCAGTATTAACTGTGATGTCCTCTGGTTTTTACCTCTGACTCAGCCTCCATGAGGAGCATTTGTTGTTCAATTTTGATTCAGACCACATAGCAGAAATCTCTCTGTCAGACAATAACTGACAAAAAGAAGAAAACAGAAATACCAATTCCAATCAACATTGCTTTTGAAATGCGGCAGTGAAGCCAGGAGAATTTATATAGAGACAGAGAGGCTGCACGTCGGTCTGGGAGTCTGTTATTCACACGTAGACAAATAACATCTACCTTTCCGCATCCCGGGGACTCTGAAAGCTCCCAGAACTCTCCGTCTCCATGCTGCCCTTTTCATCTCCTTACTGAGTCCTCCCTGCAAAGCTTAGCTGTCAGGCCCCATACATCAGCCTGGTGCAGGTTGAGACAGGACTGCTGATCAGAGGGCAGATATCTGGGACAATGGACTCACTGGGAGGTAGCAGTGTATAAAGTGGAGCTGAACAGGAAGGAAGGAGGGAAAAGTGGAGAAACAAAGGACAGAATGAGGGTCGAAGGCACGCATGCACACACACATGCACGCACGCACGCACGTGCACACACATACAACCCGAACTGTACAAGAGAGAGGAAATTAAATTATTGGCAGATTTTGCCAATGGGGGAGGTTTGCATTCAAGAATTGTATAGTTTAAAGTCTTTACTGGAAAGAAATTACACAAGATATGTAAAAAAAATATTTTGTTCAACACTCCTCTCATACTGTGTGTGATGTGTATGTGTCTGTATTTATGCGCGCATTATACTATAAATGCCCATGAGCTCTTACTAACTGCTGAATCATCACGGAGCATTGATGAGATTAGTCTTAAGCCTCATGTTCAGTCAAGCAACAACAAGTCATCCTCACCTCAGGGACAGCAGAGGTAATCAGTGTTAATAACAAACACACAGAACATCACTAAGAACGGATGAGCCTCAGCCTTTAGACCTTAGCTCAGTGACATTAGATTGAACTACAAACCCAGCATGAGCATTTCAGGTAGTTGCCTTGACATGAATGGGACATTGACAGTATAGATTGGTTATGCTAGTAAGATGACATCGGGAAATAGAAAAGGCAATTTTTTCTGAGAAAAATTTACACTTGGAACATTTGAAAACGTATGAATACTGAAAATAGTTGAAGTGCCAGCTGGAACACAATGACTGAAAGAAGTGGAAGTGGCAGTTGAAATGGAAATGCTGAAAGATTCAGTTCATCGTACAACTAGTGTGGCAAAGTGAGCACTAGGTAAAGCTGTTGAAAGTGTTAAAGAGAGAGCTTGAATTTCAAGCGTTGAAAGGAGTTGAAATGCCAGTTGAAGTATAAGCGATAAACTGAGGACGCTAAGTTGGAGTGAAAGGTGTTGAAATAAATTGATCCCAATTCAAGTGTATAAAGTAGTTTGGTACAATGACACCAGAGACCAGAAAAGGCAAACATTTCCAAAGAAACTGTACGTCTGCTGAAACAGTATGGACACTGAAATAAGCTGAAGTGGCAGCTGAAGTAGATTTTTAAGGGAAACTGAAATGGCAGTTAAAATACAAGTGTTGGAAAAAAAAATCTATTGTGCAAACGCTGAATGAAGTATCAGTTGAACTTCAAGCACTGAAAGGATTTGTAATACAAGTGAAAGTGATAAGTTGAGCTAAAAAGGTCAGCTGAGGTGGAAGTAGATGCCAGTACACATGAATAAACTGAAAGGTGATGTCAGTTGAAGTGTGTTTAGGTGTAAGCACTGGAAGCGGATGGAACAAATAGTGTAGTGGAAATTAGAAGAGCTGAAGAAGTGTTTTTTTTTATTTTGTATGAAGGTGAAGATCTGAGACCTGAAATGGTTTGAAATGTGAGCTGAAGCGTGATGACTCTCAGGTATAAAATACAAGATGATTAATTGAATTCATTTTAGGAGAAAATTGATGGAGCTAATTTTACTTCAGGTGTAATTTAATTGAATTTTATTTCACTATACTCTTATCCTGATACATTATTGCCTTAACTTCTCCTTTTATTTCTTAGGGATATAAAAAGGATTACAAAAAGACCTATTTTTGATCACTCTGTTATGGGGCCTTTCTGCATGCTCTGCATGTCCTGATGGAGCTGGGTGTGTGTTAGTGGATCTGTGCCTCTCAGCCTGGGTGTGAGCAGCCAGGCCAAGCATGAATAATCCCTTGGGGAGAAGAGGATGGATGGGTGAACAAGAGATGACTGGATAAAACAAGAGAAGACTGTCTGCCAGAACAATGAAGTCGGGTGAGAAGAAGTGGGAGGTAGAGGGGGAGGTGGAATTAAAAAAAGAAAAAAAAGAAAAGAAATGGACAAACACACAGCCGGAGGAGGAACTGCACCTCACTGTGAAGGAAGAGGAGTTCAAAACCTGTCTACGGATTCACACTATGAATAAACAAAGCCAGTGCATGACAATTGATGACAACGTGGTCAGAGTATCTGAGAGGACAAAGCACAATCAGTGCCTGAGTAAACAAATTGTCATCAGCGTATCAAATGTCACGGAGGAGCCAGCCACAGGTGAGCTGTGTCTGCCCATTTGGAAACCATAAGGCGACGGAAGGAGTGCTGCCAAGTCAGCCCTGGCTGTTGGTAAAGTGCCAGGGTGGCTGAGTGGCAGACCGGCTGCTCATTTTTTGCAATTGCTCTCACAAGAGTCCAGACGCTTCAGAAAAATACCACCAAGCTGTGCAGTCAAGAGGCCAAAGCTTTCAGTTCAACAGTGTGTGGAATATGTTTTTTTAAAACACTGTGGGATGTCGTGAAGTTAGGATATGTTCTTTTGACAGGCTACATTTTTCTGACAGCTTGGCTAGAAACTCAGCTGTGTGCCAAATGAAGGTCAAGACATGCAATGGACAAGTGAGCGGGCAGACAAGTTGTGGTTTAATGAAACAGCAGGTGGCTGATTGACATTAACCTCCCTCTGTTTTATAGTAGGTGGTGAAACCCAGGTGAGGGAGACCGCAGACTTGTGCTCCAGAGGCCTGTGCTAATGTGATTTAGGGAGAAAAAGCAAAAAGATGCTGTATTTTATCAATGACACTTAGGACTTTGGTGCAATGCAACAAAACACTATCATTATATTAAAATACAAAAGCAAATTTCCAGTATTTTATTTTATTCTCACATACCTGCAGTAACAATCATGAGATATTTCACTTGATACTTGATATAGATGAAAAATGACATTTTGTTCTCCTACGTCACATGACTCTACTGCTCAAACCAGCTGGCTAAAAATAAGGATCCCGGGGGGAAAAATGTAACTACCACACTGCAAATAAATCTGCACATAAAAGCACATAGAGGACATTATTTGCAAATAGTGCATCGTGATGATATTACAATAGATTGGATTGTTTGTATCATTATAATGACATGAATGTGGGTGGTGATTGGTGTAACCTACAGAACATGGGGATATCATTTATCTTGCTTTCATTTCTCTTCACCTTTATTTCTGTCTTATTGTCATTTGACAGGATTCTAAATGTGATGATCATTGATCATCATTGTCATTGCAGCACTGGTGATGTTTACTGTAACTTATTCAAGTGAGAGATGATGGCTACAAAAGACGGAAGATTAGGTTTTGGTGTAAATAACACTCATTGTTTCCAAAACCGTTAGAGGTCAAAAGTAACTGTAGTGAGTTTTTACATGAGATAATGAGATGCGGAGTGATTGCTAAAATTCTTTTTATTTGTTAAAGCTTGAACTAGTGTAGGTTTAGTCTTGAATGTTGTCACTCATCACTCATTCTTAGTATAATAGCTACCATTGACCAGTGGTTTGAGATAAGCCCCCTAAGAAATTCTAGACAAATGCTTCAATTCTTTCACCACCCATGAAGGATTTGTAGCCTGTTATTCTATATCTATAAGCTAACAATGTGCTGTCTGTGTCCCAACACTTTCCAATTTCCCTGCCCTTGGCTAAGTTATTACCTCAAACTGCTGGGCAGTTGTTGTTTTTTTTTTTGGCAAAAATGATTCAAACAGGAATTACAAGTGCATTTATTGGGTACTATTTTTATCTGCGGATTAATACACACATAGGGAGCTACTCAATAATTATTGTGCCAGGATGGGGTATGTTGACTTAGCATCAATTCAATAATGGTTTTGGTCTTTTCATGGGATTTGTAGACAATAAGGACACATATAGAATATCACCAGCCTCATCCTTTGATTTACAGTTTAGATCTGTAAAGATTTGGTAAGTATTATGTAAATTTATGGTCAGACAAAAAAATGCATACTGGGGATTTAGAACAGCAAAAGTAGAAGTTTTCATAGGTGTATATTAAATGCATATTGTGTTATATCAGCGGGTAATAGACAGAGTCTATCTTTCAGGATTATCAAGACCATAATAAAAAGTGTAAAATAAAAGGATTTATAGGCTCCCAGTATAGCATGACTATATGATACACACATTATAATCACAAAGAATCAGCCTTACTAAGCTCTATCATTCTGACTAATCTGGGAGATGGGGAGACTGGCAGCTGTCTCCACTTGCTGCAGTCATCTCTATTCCCTTGGCAGGCCCGGCTCATCGGCCAATCCCAGCTCACTGCCAGAGTACAGTGAGAGACAGAGAGGGTATAACAGAATTAAAGCGAAGGATTACGCTGATCTTTTTTAATAAAGGCAGTAATCTCTGAAGAGTTTAGCCTCAGTCTCAAAGGCAGAGCGATGCTGTGGAAGAAGTCTGTGAAGGAGTGGAGGGGATACATGAGCAGAGGGGGATTGTGTGCGTGAGGGAGAGAAAGATTGAAATTGGAGGCAGCGGCACAGATGGTGTGGACGGAAGATGAAGAGATCGTTCTCTTTCTCCACTCCACTGTTTATCGATTGAAGGAGAAATCTAACAAACACCACGTCTAGTATATGTTTACTGTAAGAGAGAGAGAGACGATGAATGTGTGTGTGTGAGAGAGAGAAAGTTGGAAAACATCCTAAGCAATCCTAGAAAGGTTTATTGTGCAGTGGTGGAGTTGAATTAACCTCTGAATATTCTATGACATTGACGCTTTTCAATTGTGCTACAGCACACACATCCTGCAGACTACTCGGCAGTAGCGCTGTCTCTCCATGTGTTGTAAATCAAAGTGGACTGAAAACCTTTGCACACCCATTCTCACTCAGCAATTTCTGCCATTTCCTACATGGCAGCAGCATTTTGTGTACATCTAGTTTAAATCAAATCTGATATCCTTAACTCTCTTGCAAACGCAGATCTGCATTTTCCTGTTTATTGTTCTTTTTCACAGCCACATCTCAAACATCCTCAATATACTGAACTAAACCCAAAGAACCGAGACTGTCCTCCTTTAGAAATGGCCCCATAAGTCGCTGGTGCAAGCAGCTTATTACGACCCATAGTTACATTTTATTGCTAAGTGTCATTCTCGCGGTCGTCTGAGACAGCATTGGTCTTTGACTTTATGTTCAAGTGACAAAGCCCTCTAGTGGTTGTAGTAATGGGTACATAGGAGAAGATAAGGTGACGTTACAGAGCGAAAGGTTAACTGTGGCGTACCTCTTGCTGCTGATAGGGACGCTGACCGCGGAAACGCTCCAATGGGTCGTATCAGAGGGCGGGGACGAGTGAACTATACGTTTGTTTAGGTTTGGAGGACTTGAAAGAACTGCATCCCTCTCTGCAGCCTTGAATTTCATAAAGAGTGGCATGATAGAGGACTTATGACAGAGAGGAAGACACTTCACACAGTGGGAAATCACGGTTGTTAACAGCCTTATAAAATATACCCAACACTGCTCACTTCTGTGTGTGGTTTTAAAAAGAAAAGGCAGCTGTGCGTGTGCATGCGTGCGTGCGTGTGTAGTTTGATTGATTCCTGTAGTCATTTGTGGTTTCCAGTCAACTCTCTGTTGCTCTTATAAGAAAATATACGATCTTTCTCCCTCTGTCACGTACACACATACGTACGTACCCACACTCCCACGTGTGTATATAAAAACACATACACATCAAAGTCAGTGTGTTCTTTTGACTTGTCCTGGCACATGCCATCAACTTAAATCTCTCTAGAGCTGCCTGTTGCCTTGGAAACACAGTCCCCTTCCAGTCACATCATGGTAACTTCACTCATGCGTGCATTCATAAATGCATGGAGGCATACACAGATGCTTCCATTCACCACAGTGTGGATTGAAGTGGTTTTGTAGGAGATGCAGCTTGGTTTAAAAAAGAAAAGAAAAAAAAAAGAAAAAAGATTGATACCACTGAGGGCACATTGTTGTCTGATATGATCATATTATGTTTGAATTGGACCCTCTTGGCTAGCGTCTGAGGAGACGGATGGGGGTCTTATTGTCAGCAGTCTTGCAGTTAAAGCCCGTGTGTGTGTGTGTGTGTGTGTGTGTGTGTGTGTGTGTGTGTGTGTGTGTGTGTGTGTGTGTGTGTTGTCTGAGCGTATGCATTTATCTACTCAAGTGTCTTCCTGGACAATATCCCAGATATGAGATCTGTGTTTGATGTCTAGTTGGGAGGAGCAGAGGGAGCACGCTGAGCACCATATGATGCTTCCTTCTGAGAGTGACAGCGAGATAAACAAAGGGAGGTGGTAATTTTCTTTCTCAGCTTATTAATTTACTTTTTGCCAATTTGTCTGTGTCTCACACATAAATGATTACTGAATATATGAAGGAAGGAAATTGAAAGAGATGACAAGGGAGATGTATATTTCTGGCCATGTCATAGCATGATCGATAGTGTTCATGGTTGTTTTGTGAGATTAGACGCCAACGTTGCTTCTAATATCATCTCCCTACTCTGTACGCTTCCTCTCCATATGTTTTCCATTCTCATTATCGCTCAGTATCAGCCATCAAATAAACAAAACAGCTACAGAGCAACACTGACAGGCAGAGAAGTATCTTTGCCAAGCAGGGGTGATGTGGCAAAGAGTTTTAAACAAAGGCTTAGAGCAACAACAACCTCTTTAAATGATTGTTCTTGAGGTTCACTGGCCTTCTCTGCCTCTCTTGGGGCTAAGTGGTCTTGGCTGTGTGTGGCTGTTGTCTTTGTAAGCAGACACAGGTAGCTAAAGTGCATGTCAAATATTACTGAAATGGGTTTCCGCCACACAAACAAAACCTGAGGCATTTTCGGCGACACACAAAAGTGCCGTTTGCCAGAAGCAGGTATTCACGCTCTGTGTGAGCGCCTGTGTACATGGACGGGGCAGTGTAGGTGAGTGGCGAGGATGAGAGCGAGGGTGTCCCATTTCAGAGGTCAATGCACTCATTCATATCAGCCGGGAGGGAGGCTGCAAACTTTCTGGAATGTTCCAGACAAGGCGTCCATGTCTGAGGGGAGTATTGTGTGATTGGGGCTCTGGACTTGACAGTTTGACACTGACTTTTCCCCCCTCCAGTGGGCGTCTTTGTCCGTTAGCTGTTAGCACACACAACAGACCCACTGTTTATTCAGTTAATAACATAAAGAGCATTTAGCGGTCTGTGTCTCTCTATCTGCAACATATGGTTTTGATCATCTTGCTTTAGGAAAGGTTTTTTATAAAACTACATTTAAAAGTCAGGATCACAAGCTTTCAGGTGTCAGCTAAATAGTTTTCACACACAGTCACAGATTTGAAAACCGAAGTTTGTTTTAGGGATCTTTAGTGCTCCTATTCATGATACAGTGTGTAAGCACTCACGATTAAATAATCCGATTTCTTAAAACTTTGCAGAGCGGGTGATTGATTATCTGAAAGGTCCCTTTGTGCTACTTCCCCTCCCAAGTTGGCAAGGATTCCCAGTCGGCCTGTTTTCTTTTGGTCTGACTTAGATACTAATCTCACTTTGCGCAAGCAAAGCTGTGCGCCTGTGTACAACTGTTTACTTCTCCGGGGTGGTTAGTGTGTACATAAAGAGTGATACGTTCACACTGTGGTTATGTGTTGCGGCAGTTTAGGAAATCAAAGGGCTCGTATATCTTCACATGTTTATTTCCCTGCTCTGATTTCTTCAGCCTGGAGTTATTGTACTTTGCTATGTACGCTTTTTTCCAGGTGTTTGTGATCCTACAGTGTGAGGTGGTTATCCGGCTCTTGTTGTGCCTAGAAAGAGTATCAGCCATGTTTTTCATGATGGAACCAAGAAATAGTCCAGCATATAACCCCCTTTAAAACTGCAGTTTGTCATTTTTATGTATCTGTTTTTGTACAGATTGAACGAGCAAGATGTAATATGTTAATGGAATCCTTTTTGTCTGTATTATTTCAGTTTTACCTTTAGCATTCAGTTTTATAGATCAAGACTCAATACAAGCCTCACTGACAAAATAAGCGCTGCGGACTATATGGTGAGTAAACATGTACATTTTTGCTTGAACAAATGTCAGTTCAAAAAAGCATTATTTTTTCCTGTGTTTCAGAGACTACCCTTTGTAGAATCAGTCAATATAAATGTATAAATAACCCAAGCTCGGGAGTGCCGCTGCACTAGACGCTGTTTGTAATGGGTAAAACTTTTAGCTCAAGAGTGCGACCCAGGTGACATGTCAGTTTCCCAGCTGATGATTTCTTGTGATTCCCTGGTTCCCCAGATGCCCCAGCTAGAGGTTAAAGATGCCTGAGAACTGACTCCAGTCACACCTTTGGGATTACAGAAGTCAACCCCGCTCATTCTTTTCTAACAGCCTCTCTCTCCCCCCTTTCTCTCTCTCTCTCTCTCTCTCTCCCTCTCTCTCTCTCTCTCTCTCTGTTGAGCCGAGGTCTTTCAGCTCTCCGAGACATGACCAAGGTCACTGGGTTTCTGCATATGAAATTCCACTGGGGGCCCAACACTGGCTGGCAGTGGTTGGCGCAGACAGCACAAAGTGGCCTTTTCTGTTTTTTCACTTTATCCCAACGCCGAACTAATCAACGCTCACCAGCACAGTATTCATTTGGAATCACACTGATGCTTATTTGAACAAAAGTAATTAATACTTGCCTTGCGGAGAAATGAACTTATGTCCCATCTAATTAAAAGAAATCATCTCAGTTACAATACAGGCTGCTCTGGCTTATTAGTGTTTCTTTTGGTTGAATCAATTAACGTAATCACAAGTATTCTTCTTTATTGAAACAGAGTGAATTAAAGTTGATTTACAGGGCCATAACAGTGTTTGTTTTAATCCCCTCCACTGGGTTCCCGTGACTAGAAACATCTAGTTTGTATTTTTGACGGTTTGTCAGTGTTGCCAAAATCAACAGGATAATAAAGAAAATGGATAGCTTCTACTAATAGTCACTATCTCCCATGCTATGGATGCGTAAATCAACATAAAAAAGATCAGCTATTACATGGGGTTGCACAGATTGCCTTTTTGTCAGCTTGACATCCCTGGATGATCATTTCAGCCGTCTGCCTCCCTGTTTCATGTTATAAAATCTTCAAAAACTACAAGGCCGGTCTGAAAGGATCCATGGTAACACTTTTCTTCTCTGTTATGAGTGCTGCCTGCCTATGGGCTTTGAGGTTGAGCGCGTGTGACACGTGAATGACAGCTGGCCTATCCGAGAGAAATCTCTGACTCTGGGAAAGAGATCCTGTACAAAATCTCTCACACTCACGATACCTTCACTGGGAAATGGGACAATGTGGGGCGAGGGCGTGGAGAGTTGACAAGATGGATGTGCAGTGAAGGGGCTATACACGTAACAGTTTAACATTAAAAATTCATTTTTACATTAATTTTGGAGACCTCTGTCAGTGGTAGGTATGTGCGGAGCGCCTTAAGAGAAAACTTAAGAACAAATCACTTCAAAGCTGCGAACTGAAGATCCCGTCTTCAGAGGAGTGAGAGAAAAAGAGTGAGAGTTGAGCTCGGGAGCAAAAGCAGCAGTGAGCAGTATTCTCTTTTATGACGGGACGGATGAGAAAATAGGCCTTAAATTTAAGAAAGGTCCTGTTTGTATTTTCATACTGTATGAAAACACTTTGCAGTTCAAAGATAACAGCAGAAAGAGGAATGAGACACTTGTTGCAGTTCACTGCTGGGTCGAGATGCTTCCTATTGTTGCTGTATTTGCCAAACTGCTGCTTAAGGGGCTGTGAACCATGTTTTCGAGAACTACACATAAAACATCATAAAAAGTGAATATGTCTGATGAATATTAATGGGTTTTTTTAAAATAAATGTTTAAAACCTTTTTTTCACTCTTTCATAATAACAGTGTGTAACTTAAGCTTTTAATTAAATGCACAACTGAAGACCTCAATTCGGTCAGTGTAGCTTTATTATTACAGCTACACATCTCAGCTAATTGAATGTTCAGACATGGGAGGCAGGAAGTTGCATAACACTGAAATAACACAGAAATCCTGGGAAAACAGTTAACAGTGAAGTCAAGTCAAATTTATATATAACCCCAAATCATCATCCATCAGTTTGTCTCAGAGTGCATTCCAATCTCTACAACATTTGACACCTTTTATCTGAGGACACTTTGTCCAGATAAGGACTAAATCACCACAAAAACACCCTTAGGCAGGAAAAGACACGTGGGGAAAAGAAACCTCAGGAAAAGCAACAAAGGAGGAATCTCTCTCCCGAGCTGGACAAACATGCATTAGTTGTTGTACAGTATGTACAGAGTAGACAGAAATAAGGTGATGTCCAGCGTGAACTTACACTATATGATTGTGAATACAGATCGGTTGGTTTGTTTCTTCAACTATAAATTGGACTCACACTGTGAGCATGTTAGCATGACGTTTTCAGCTCAAACTGTGCCTTCATACTCCTCGCACAGCTGTTAGCGTTGCTGTAGATGCTTTGTCATGTCATATTTATCCTAGATTTTTATTTGTGAAATAGGGTAGAGCATAGGGTATTAGTGGTAGCCTACTTGCTTCTCTTATCCAACCAGTTCATAGCAGAATTTTTCCCCTTCTACCAATGGCAGGAGACGAGTGTCGGAAGAATACTCATGCAAATTGGCATATGGCGTCATCTGGTGACTTCTGGTGACTTTATGAGCATCCAGCAATTAGTTGTCTTTTTCAGAGCTTTCGGCTAGAAAATTGTATTAGGGTGTGTGTGTGTGTGTGTGTGTGTGTGTGTGTGTGTGTGTGTGTGTGTGTGTGTGTGTGTGTGTGTGACTTTAGGGCAGTAGTGTGTTTATTATTGTGTTAAAGTTAGCAGGCTGAGTCATCAGTGAATGCCATGTCTGCTCTTCTCTGTCTTTCTCTCTTCCTGCGTGTATCTCTCTCTCTCTCTCTCCCTCCATCTCTGCTGCTGTTGTTTGGCCCAACACGCTTCATGTCTGTCTATGTTTAACCAACTCATCCCTTTCCTCTTTTGCCAGCGTGGAATAAAGCCTGTAAGAGGTAGATGTTTAAAGAAAGCTGAACAGGCAGTTCTAGAGAGATTTTTAGATTGGTTATTACTAAAATAGACTCTTAGGATTCCTCTCTCTCTCTCTCACACACACACACACACACACACACACACATATATATATATATACAGTACATACTGTACATACACACACAAAGGAGACAGAATTTGTCAGCCAGAGTCTTTGTAACCTTTCTACACTCCAGCTCCTTGAATGAGTTTCTGAATGATTTCTCGCTTCATTTTGCTCAGACAAAGCCTCAAAGCAAAAAAAAAAAAATCTATAGCTTTCATTTCAAACGCCAGCAAGGACGACAGAGCAGCCTGTGAGTTTATTAAGTTGTGTCACCTTGTAGTTGTTGGTATGCAGTAAAATGTCATCAATCAGTTTGTGTGAACATGGAAATATTTACCGAAGTGATGAAGACAGAGGATGTGGCATTGTCCGCCAGACAGGCGTGGAGTTTCATTTGTGTCTCAATCCTGATGTAGACATAAACATACTGTTTAATACCAAAACTGGTCGAAACCCTAATCAACCTTTGTGCGAAGCAGAGAATAGAGAGTGTCGTCAACCACAGTGCAGGTGATGAGTTTAGTGTTTGTGCCAATCAACCATACTGATGGATTACATTAAATGAAAAATGAAAATACATTAGCTGTGAGGTCAGTTCAGTGCTAACAGGAAAAATAAGGGGAGGCGAAATTTGAATGAGTGCACACAACCCTCATTACGAAACACCAACATTAATAATAGTGTTGCATTAAGATCATATATCCCATATATATAAATATGAAATCCTCACCAACAACTCAACTGTGCACAGCTGGAAATAATATTTAACATAAAAAGTCAGATTCCCTCTGAGGTGTTTCTTCATTTGCAGTGTTTATATACAGAACACAAGATTTGATTTGTCATGCACTGAATATGTAACATGACATTGTAACATTTTATACATTCACGAAATACAGTAGATGTCAAGGTGCATGACCTCCTGGTTTATATGCAAAATCAGTAGAACTCAAGTCAATAAAATGTGGACATCTCTGCCATTGTCCTTCTGAATGTTTGATTAATTATCTAATCAGAGGATAAGCTGTTTGTTTTTTTCACTAGATGTAGAAAATACAAATGTGGTCATATGTTCAGTTTTATTGTTCTTATCGAAGACCAACCTCCAAATATAAAAGACTATAAAAGGTGAATGAATGAAGAACTGAATATCAGCTTCCTGCAGATGAAGTTATGACTGTTAGAAACTGCAGCTCATAAATAGAAACCAGTGAGGGGCAGCTAACACTTTGTTTATGCTCTGCAGCAACATAAAACTTCAGTCCTTCCCCAGTCTGTTGAAAGCACAAACACTTATACTATAGTTAACACGCCAAAGGGGAGGGGAACAAAAATATAAAATACTGCTAAATGTTATGTTCCAAACTGTGCGATCCCTTTTGGCCTAAACGCACTGCAAGTACATTTTACACGGCATGCCAACCACCTGGACTGGGGGAAGGCGTGCTGACTCTCAATTTTACAGCAGTACACTGCAACTCACTAAATGCCAACATAAACAAACCAAATAATAAAATCCAGAAATTCGCAAATCAGTAAGTGCTTCGAATAGCATAAGCACTGTACCAAGCTTCACCACAATTAAGCTTTTACGAACTAATTTTCACCTTTTTCACCTTGCCCACTGATAACTGAGCTTCTTCTCTGAAGTCCCCTCATTGTTATTCATCAAGGTCGCCGGAGGCGTCCTTGTCATTTTCCTTGCAGTGCAGCAGTCCTGCTTTCCTGCCCATTATTTCATCTGCTATGCAGGAATATGTGCAGGGAGCCAGCGAGTGAGCAGGAAAAAGGAGAAAGAGAGAGAGAGAGAGAGGGACAGAGGTTGAAGGAAGGGATAGAAACTAAGAGAAATATGGGTTAGAAGTAGGAGGAGAGACTGAAATTTCAAATTGAGACAGACAGGAAAGATGAAAAAGCAAAAGTAAGGATGAGAGCACGAAGAACAGGAACAAGGTAACATGAGAGAGCGAAAGAGCAGTGATCTTCAAGATGAGAGACCTAAAGGGAGAAAAGGCGAGAAGAAATGTAGGCAGAGAGAAAAAAAGAGAGAGAGTTAAACAGCAGCAGCACATGACACAGAAATTTTGTTGCGGGCCCCTCCAGGGCGTCGTATGTGACAAATTTTGTGTTAAGAAGCAGGGAGAGTGAGCATATGGTGGTATGTGTTATTGATGGTGCATGAGTGCTGATCGCTCTCAGTGTGGCATAATAGCCCTGCAGTGATTTCCATGGCATTTAAAACTCAGTTGGTTTAAGTCATTAAAGATTTAAAGACAAACGCGAGCATACAAGCATATCTTACCCCAAAGTACCAGAAGCAGGAAATGCAACAGAGAGGAGGACAATAGAGAAGAAAGCAAGATTAAGAAAAGGCAGATTTGTTGTGGGTATGTATTGGTGGTGGGATAGTTGGTGGAATTTGGCCGTGAAAGGAAACACAAAAAGAGAGATGGATGGACGCAGACGTCAAATGACAAAATAAAGGCTACTGAGATGGAGAAGAGAGCAGAGATGAATCGGAGAGAAATAGAAAAGGCACAACGAGACAGTAAAAGGGAAGGAAGTGGGAGTTTTGTTAAAGCTGATGCTTCAACACACCCTTCACAGGTCAAGGGTCAATCCCCTGGAGTGTGTGTGTATGTGAATAGCTGTGTTTGCTCTTAAAAGTCATTGCATCTGAATGCTCCTTTGTTAAAGCAGACTTTGTATAGATTTGCTACTGATACAAAAAGCCAGTGTTAGTGTTTTATTTGTAGTTTGTGTTGAAATTACACCTGTTTAAATTGTATACATTTATCCAAAAAAAAATTGATTAAAAAAAATAAAATAAATGCAGCTTTGCATGTGCCAGAAACTGGTGACAAACTCTCTTTTTCAACTTCGAAGCATTTCAGAAGCGCCCAGTGAACATGCATTGACTCTGCTGCCTGTTCTTCCTTCATCACCCTCCTGGGATTACTGAGATTTAAGCCAGTGACTCACAGAGATGGAGTGAAAGCTCCTTATTGAGCTGCTCTGTCTCCTACTACACTGATTTAAGATCAGATAACCTTACAAGAATCTTAATCGCAGCAATTAAGAGCTCAAACGTTGATGGGATATCAATCTGAAACATACCTTTCTGTGTGGGTGGAGAGGAGATGAGGGGGCCTCTCTGTTTTCATCCCTCTTCTTAGCTGGACCGTCCTTCTTCAGTGTTCGGACGTAGGAGATTCTCCTTTTAATGCTCCTGTCCTGCTCCTCTGTCTCTGCAGAGACCCGCTTGGTTCTGCTTTGTTGCCCCAAGTTCTGCCTAGACTGGATGGGATGTTCAAATGCCAGGGGTGCAGGTGCTCTCCGCCAACTTGTGTCCAGGTAAACATGAACACACACATACACAGTAGTGAGCAGAATACCCAAACGCAGCAGCAACCCCAGGGTGAGTCGCTCTCTGCCCATGTCCAGTCACTGTCTTGTCCTGTGTGACTCTCTGGCTCGCTTCACTCCATCTCCTCAACTGGAAGTTTTGGTTTGCCCATTGATTTTTCTACTCCGTTCTTGTTGTCCTTCTCTTCTCTTCTCTTCTCTTCTCTTCTCTTCTCTTCTCTTCTCTTCTCTTCTCTTCTCTTCTCTTCTCTTTTCTCTTCTCTTCTCTTCTCTTCTCTTCCAGCCTCTCCTTTCCTTCAGGTCCAAAGTCCACCATTAGACAGAGGGAGTTAAGTTAATGAAACACCAACATGACAAGAGACACCTCTGCTCGTGAACCAACATGCATGTGCGTGCCTGCATCTTAACCTGAACGACAGCGTGCATGTTGGCGTGTGTATCATGAGGCTCTGCAAACACATCCAGAAGTACGATGTGTGCCGCCCTCTTTGAAAACTTTGGGAACTCCTTCCTCACACTCTCAAGTCCCACACACACGTCCCTTTAATTTGCTTTCTTTTTCTCTCTATCTGACTCACATCACACACACACACACACACACACACACACACACACACACACACACCCCTCTGTTGCTTTGCCTCCTCCCTCCAGTTGCCTCTCCCGCCCCACAGACTCTCGGGTTACTGTGTAACTCTAGATATGGGCAGGGCCTGCTGTTACAAGCGCCCATGCAGTTCTCTCTCAGCATCTGCATACAGTTAACTCTGTCACAGGGCAGACTCATGCTCAAATAAAATTTTTCTTTGCTGCAAATGTTTTATTAGCTATTAGGGCAGGCAGATCTCTCGTCCCGCGTGTGGACTATAAATCCACCGTCATGGACTGCAGGTGGTTGTTGTTCTGCTCTGGTGCAGAACTGGTACATGTGCTGCTACAACAAGCTTGAGGAGGCAGAGCAAAGACTGCCATCGCCAGCTGCAGTTAGCTGGCTAGGTGTTTAACAGTTGACAGCGATGAGAAGTGATTGAACTTTAAAATGAAATGTCTGAATGTAGGCATATACATATGCCTAAGTAAGATTCCCCACTCCTGTTTGTGGACATCACTTTCCAAGCTCAAAATGATTTTGACCCTAAATTGAGCCCATACTTACCCCTGCTAGTAGACAGGGGGGCATGCTGGATTCTGGAGCTGTATACTATTACTTAAACTATTGTAATGTGGTCGTATTTGCCACTAAATTAGAATCTAGAATTAGACATAACACCAGGCGCAGAGCCTCTTGGGAGCAAGCTAGCTGCAGTGGGTGGCGGCTAGCTTGCTCCCTGGCCGGTTAGCTCATTCTTTCTCTGTCTACTTCACCTCATTCACAATATGACTCACATTTTAAACTTTTTTCACTGCTTAGTTTTTGCATTCTGCATCCGTTTTCGCCCTTTTCCATCTCTTAATACTACTTGAACTACTTATTAATACAAATTCAAGACAGCAACACAGTTAAGCTTCAGTTTATGCAGAAACCAGTAATCCCAGCACAATTTCTTTAACTTTGTAGTTAGTCTCCATGCTCAGGTGTATCTTCCAGCACTGAATAAATCTCTTAATTGCCTGTCACTATTCAGTGTGGCCTTGAAATCTCTTGCAACATGCTGAAACTAACTTCTGTGCCTTAATTCTTTCTGCCAGTAATTTAAAAAAAAAAAAAGTATTTGTACGCTAACACTGTCTTCTCAAGTCACTTCATTAACTTTGTCATTGATGTCCCTCCAAAGACCACTAAATCCGCTTTTGTTTATGAACAAATTAATAATCAGAGCCCCTTCTTGTGCACTCATTTATTGAATATGCTATTGATATTTTAGACTAAAAGAGGAGACGCCATTTATCCGGACTGCCAAAGCGGATTGTTTTTGGACAAAGAAAATCATCACTCGGTTTCACTTAAAAGGAAATTACACTGTAAATCCTAATTCGTTTACTCAACTTAAACGTTTGTTGATAAGAAATAATTGTATCAAGTATCATGACCTCTGTCTGACTGGAAATTTATGCCTTGCAGCTTGCTTGGTGCAAGAAATTGACTTCTGGTGATATGAACATAAAAACATTTAGTGCATACTTTTACAAACATTTTTGAGTTAATTCAACTATCAAAAATATAAGCCTGAAGCCTAAAGTCTTGAACTAATTAGGCTATATTGACTTTATTAATTTAAGTAAAATTAACTCAAAAATCAAAAATTGTTGACCTATCATAAAACAATTATGTCAAGCTTGCAAAGGATAGGGGTTTGTGTCAAGTGAACATAAAGGTTGTATGTTTCATTTAATTTTATCAGTCTTTAACATTTGTGTATCACAGATGGATTGGGATTTACAGTGTAGGATTTGTCTAGCGTCACATAACATTCTCATATAACTATATCTAAAAAATGAATGCAGGACAATGATAAAGCTGCCTTCTTTAAGCTCTTTGGATACAATGACAAAATTTTGTATTTGGATAATTTATAATTAGCTCTCTACTGCCCCCTTTGTACTAGAAATAATAATGAATGAAATGATGTGATCAGTCAATCAAGTTGTCCTCTGAGGACGATAAACATATATAACAACATACATACAGTATATATTTGTGAAAGTAGACTTGGCTGGAGAGAGACATAGTGACAGGGTAAGTTATATTTTGAAGGGCATATTGTGGACAGCAGACCAGCATTAACACGGCCCTTCACACACTGGCTTTGCTTTGAGTGTAAAGTAACATGTGACAGGTTTAAAACGGTTACACGGTTTTATAGACACTGAAGGAATAATACGGTGGTAAATGGTAAATTGCAGTAATTAGAATAAAAACTTGATAAGACCAGTGCTATTAGTCCTAAGGGAAAATCAAAACATTTAAAGGTATATTTAGTTCACCCTTCTGGAATCAGAGCCTTTTCTTGCAATGTAAGAAAATGACATTAATTTAGTGACACGTTTAGTGAAGTTTGGGAAACAGATGTGAAGAGATATGGCACTGACAATCTCTACTGCCACCAAGTGGTCTGTCATGAACATTTAAGACCATATGGATTGGATTAGAAGTCACTTTAAGTCTGTGAATGTCTGAAGTGATGTAGGCCAACTGGTAATGTAACTGATAATGGTGCTGGAAGCAATGAGTGAATGGGGAAAGAATGCACCCCTGTTAGACTGACTTTAGATTCCTGTAGAAGTTATTACATGAAGTGAGGCACGATACATTTGAAAGTAGCTCAGATTCTTTGTGTATTTGTACACATGTTCATGTATTTTGTGTGACTGTGTGTGCCTGTAGCTGATTATGTATGACTCTTTACTTATAATCCTTTATGTGCCTTTGTGGTTACACATTTCAGATCAAAGTCTGAGAAACAGGCTTTCTGTTGAGGCTTTTTCAGACTGACCACAGGAAATGTTTTTCTCTCTGTAGATGGCATTACACATATTGCAATGATTTGTAGGGATCTGCCCAAAATCTGCTGCTTCATGGAATGCGTTTTTGTAAGTTTGCGTCTCTCTTCCCTCTCCTCTCCTCTCCTCCCCTCTCTTCTCCTCTCTTCTCCTCTCCTCTCCTCTCCTCTCCTCTCTTCTCCTCTCTTCTCCTCTCCTCTCCTCTCCTCTCCTCTCCTCTCCTCTCCTCCCCTCTCCTCTCCTCTCCTCTCCTCTGTGATCAATCAGTGCAAAGGTCAAACATGGTCATACAGAGGCCGACTGTTAACTCAACAGATAAAGGCATCGGGAGTTAGCTGCTGTTAGATTTACAGTACATAGCTTGGCTTGACCATCTGTTGATACCAATACTCAGTAGAAAATACAGGTTTTAGAGGCTGAGGAGAAAATGTAAATTGAGCCACCTGGGAATAAGGAGTGGAGGACAGAGGAACAAGACAATCAACACCTCAACTACAAGAAGAAAAGACAGACAAACAAAGAACTGCCACTTGTAATGATAGGCTATGAAAAGATGGGGTGAGGTTTACAGATTAGAAAAATATTTTTTAGCTTTTGAAAGAGAGCAGCTTTCTTGCAGGTGGGATGAACTTGATGCTATCTAGTAAACAAACAGCAACTCCTCTGTCACATGTGCTGTGGTTTCTGCAGGTTTCACAACACGGCAGGGAGAACTAGACTAAACTGGACTGAAATAGTTTAGCATGCAAAGGAAAATAAAGACCTTTTTTTTTCTGGTTGAAACCTGGGTAAACTTATCGAGGCCTCGCTCGGTGAGAAGCAGCCAGTTGTGACAGGAGTAGGTGAAGGTCAGAATGTGTTTGCTTTTGCCTGTGGCCACACTCAAACCCCAGAGTAATCCGCACTGACACTTTTGTCCACTGTCACTGTGGTCAGATCACAAACACGAGAAACCTAAAACTTAAAATCCAAAAGCACAAGTAAAACACAGATTGATTCGGTAACTCCGGACTTAATAAGAGTATCTAAGGTCATAAAGCAAATCTGTCTTTCTCCCACACCTTCAACAAACAGCAGTACAAAACAGAACATAACAGGACATGTACAAAAACAACCATTCACCAGTCAACAAGGATAAACGCCTTTTATCCTTAATGACCACATGCCAGAAAGTTTTATCAGCTCCCCCTCAATATCTTTGAAAGCACGTAAGGAGGTGGACAGCAAATAAAAGCTGACAGGTCAGTGGGAGGAGAGAGAAAGAGGTTAGTCAGCAACACAGCCCTCCAAAAAGTGGATCAATCTCCAGCCAGTGTCAATAGCACACACTGCATTTTGTTCTCCTAAATAGCTAAAAGTGCTAGTCTATATATCACAAGGAATAATTTATAATGTATAAGCTATAAAATTATATTTACCAAAACGAATACAACTTTACAGTGTAGCCTTATAGCACAACAGCCTTGCATTCATGTGGAAGACTTTACTTTCACTTCCATCCTCTTATTTATGGCAAAAATATCTATTTGCAGAATAAATCAAAATCCCAGCCCAGATTGTAAAAATGCAGTTAGGACAGAGGAGACTGATGTTCCACTCAGCTGCGTTTGTTTATGGTTATCAAACCTGCGTCTCCTCAATAATAGGTTTTGCTGATGATATTGCAATGCTGTTAATTTCAAGGTTACACACCGTTTATGAATTGTCACTGTCAGTTTGCGTAAATTAGGCTACCTATTTCAATAACACTTCTCCTGTTTGATGATTTCCCATCTGAGGAAGTGGAGCAGATGGCAAGTCAGTGTGATGGCAAAAGCAAACACTGTCATAGTTATGATGAATCCGGTGAAGGCAAGTCGCAGTAAGTCAATACAGCCACAGGTACTTTAGATTATCAATCATTAATCAAAGGCTCCAATAGAAACACTTGCTGAAACAGAAACACAAAGAGGTTGTTTTTTTGTTTTATTGGGGTTTTTCTTTGGGGGGGGGCTCAGGGTAGAAAAAGCAGAAAGAGAGAGGAGGAAAAACGGGAAAAAGACAGAGGTACACTAACGTGATGAAATGAATAGTCTATTGAATTTGGTAGTTACCATAGATACGGTTGTTTTTGGAGCAAAGTGTTAGTAACGTGGTTTGCTAATCAATAAATAGCTAGAATTGCTTGTAATACTCACACAGAGTTACAAAATTTGAAATGAAATTGTTCATTTACGCTGCGTGCCATCTTCATTTTCTCCTAGCCAGTAACATCAAGGCTGATGTCTACATGTATAACCTTCAATCTTCTTAATCTGTCAAAAGAAAGGTAACACTTGTGAGATTCATCAAGAGGTGAAAGCATCAGCCTAGATGTCACTGGCTATGAGTAAATGAAGATGGAACACAGCATTAATGAACACTTTTGTTTTAGCCTAACAAAAACTAAACTTTCAGAGTGAATATCCCTTTGTAATTATGGAGGGCCAGCCCAAAACATCTACCATACCATACTACAACATCTGAACATTACGTTACAACATTAAGTCAAATTTGATATTGATAGTGAAGCAGCGCAAAACTAGAGAGATTTCAGTAGAGGCATTTCTCTGTGAAATCTCAATCTCAAAATTTTCCACCCCAACCCTAAATAAAAAGTTCTAAACACACATATTAATAAAATTCAAACATATCTGATACATAAAATACATATAGACACACTGTGAATACAGCTGTTTCACTGAGTTTAGTAAATCTGTGTCAGTACTAGATAAACCCACCAAACAGAGACAAAGCCCATGTAACACTATGCAGACATGAACACAGACGGCTGGATCGACTCAATATGGAAGCGAAAAACTAGCGGATTGTCGGCACCAGACAAAACTTTCCCATGTGTGCTGGAGAACACATTATGCAACTACATTATGCATATTGCATTTGCAGTTAATATCTTTTTTTTGTGCAATCATTTTTAATGTCTTCTTTGTTTTCTTTGATATCTTATTTTGTGCAATGTCTTATTTATATTGTATTTATAATTTTTGGCACTTGTATCTAATACGGTTTTCATTTTGTGGGTTATTTTCTATTCAAAAGAAATCAAAATCTCAAAGACAAACCTATGCAGTTTCTGTGTGAGTGTATGAACATTGGAAGCAAAATTGAGGGGGGCGCCAGCTAAAACCTTTAAACTAAACATAAATGCATGCACACTTGCACGGATTCAAATGCAATCTGACACGTTTTTAATTTGATGCACACATAGACAGAGGTGAATGTTATACTACAGATTTGAACTAAACCTGTGTGGTTTTAATGGCCAGAAAAGGTCTGATTTACCTTGGAAGACAAATGCTCATACTGCCCGACTGGCACACAGAGTTGCAAACACACACAAACTCAGTAGAGCTGAAATGATTAATCAATTAATTGATTAAGTTGATCAACAGAACTAAATTAACTATTGGAAAACAGCACTGGTGGAAAGAGTAGCAGCTGCATTCAGACTTTGAGCCACATGGTTCACTGTTCAGATCTCTTAACCATGACCTTGGGATGATTATGAACTCAGCAGCTCATTACCACTACACTTAAGTGGCACACACCAGGCGCTTTTGTTTCACTTGTTTTTGAAAAGGTTGACCCTGACTGGGGTAACACGTCAGACGAAATATGGCTCCATGATGTCAGAGGCCTAGTCTTACACTTGCAGGATGTTATGCAGAGGGGGTCTGTTTACAAAGGAGTAAACAGCCCTGCTTCCAGACTGATACTGTCCACATCACTTAGGAGCTCTTCAGGCTGTGCTTAGGTGATATATGAGTTTATCCACAAAAAATGTCTGTGAAGTGATCAGGTTTTCAAAAGTGACTTTATGCCTTGTCTTTAATCATACTAACCTGGCTTTCACTTAGGAACCCACTTCATTGTATGAGAAAGATATAGGCCTAATGATAAAATCAATATACTGATATGATCAAGGGCACATTCATCATGACCAGAAGAGGCCAGTTCCTGTCAGAGAACATTAAAGGCCTGATCAATGAAGTCTATACCTTGATCTAAAAGGCTACAAAATACAAGTGAACCCATCAGAGAAGATACAACAAGCAGCAGAAACTTTCCAAAACATCATCGACTCCAGTCAAAGCGCCTGTTTTCCACCCCTGATTTCGCGTTTGAAAGCGCGTGTGTGTGTGTGTGTGTGTGTGTGTGTGTGTGTGTGTGTGTGTGTGTGTGTGTGTGTAGACGTGTGTGTGTAGACGTGTGCGTGTAGACGTGTGCGTGTAGACGTGTGCGTGTAGACGTGTGTGTGAGTGTGTGCGCCCCTCCTACCCTCACTCGGCTCCGTGAAAAGCCTCAGTTTATGACTTGAGAATCCGCTGGTCGCCGGGGAGAGAGACGCTCAGAGCCGCCGTCAGAAAATGAGCGTAGAAAGAATATTCGACGAGCTCGGACATTTCAAGAGGTATGGAGAGATTTTCTACTATTCTCCAGACTTATGAAGTTTGCACATTTCCTCTTGTTCTCTCAACGAGTTCGGGGGTATTTTTTATGGTTTCATCAATAACCAGTTAGTGTAGCTTTTGACCAGTAACCGCTGAACGACTGAAGTTATTTTTATAACTTCAGTTATGCCATTTTTAAAACAAATACTTCTAACAACAAGAGGTTTTTTACCATTTACATTTCATTAGTTGTGTGCAGTTGTACTTTTGGATGCGTTCATTATCACAAAATGCTTCCCTGTGGGACGACAGTGAAAAGTAGGCTCCATAGAAAAAAGATGTTGTTTTTTTGATGTGCAAGATAAATATAATTTTCTCATATTTTAAATCTGCTGCAAAGTTACAAATGCCAGAACGTGGGCTTTGCTGTCTTGGGTTTGCCTCCCAAACCTATCTTCCCACTTTAAAGTCATGGAAATTCTTGAATTCTCATTTAATTCTTTTAATTTCTTCATTAGTTAGGTTTTCTCACAGTGATTTATAAAAGCACATACTGAATGAATTTGTTTGGTCTTTTGTAAGTGTAACAAAATATGATCGTTCCCACCACCACGTTTTTTTTTTCTCGACCATGTGGTTTATATAAAGTTGCATTTTACATTTCTGTGCAAGAGGATGTATTTTAAAAGCTAGAATGACACTGGTACCTCCGCCAAGGCCAACCTCAAGGAAATTGTTGAAAAATGTCCAATCCGATAATGTTAAGGAAAGAGATTTTAAATAGAAATTCATGGCTCCACCCCTTTAATTGGTTTCACACCTAAATTTAATGGGTTGGTCCCTGAGCCATGCCCCATCCTTCCAACAAGTTTGTTGCAAATTGGTTCTGTACTTTTTGTGTAGCCTAATCCTTCTGACAAACAAACAAACCAACAAATGTGTCAATAAATAAGGAGATAATAAAGGGATGAGATAATTTCACATGCTCACAGGACACTCTAACCTGTCTTAAGAATTACATAAAATCTAATGGCATCTTTGATATGCACTTGTTTTTTGTTGTTGTTGTATTACAATTACAATTAATGCAATTATTACAATCCAAATGCCATACAACACATGTATTCTATATATATATATACATATATATACATATTTGAAATGTATTTTCTTTCTCTCCAGATTTCAGGCATGTCTATATTTTGCAGCAGTTTTCCAGGCCGTAGCCTGTGGGATCCACTACCTGGCCTCTGTTTTCCTGGTGGAGACTCCAAACTTTGTGTGCAGTGTGCCCGGCAACATCACTGACGTCCTGTACGGTAACCTGACAGTCTCAAGTCTGGAAGAGGTCCTGCCCGTCTTCAAATCAGGGACTGGGCCCTTGGTGGTGAGGACGTCTGAGGGAGAGCAGTGGGAGCTAAGCCGGTGCCGCTGCGCCCTGCGCATCGATCCCAAAGGGTTTACATATGACTTTGACGGCAACAAAACAGTGAAAGCCTGTGTTGGAAACTTTGTTTACGACCGCTCTGAAGTTCAGCAAAGTATTGTGACGGACTGGGACTTGGTATGTGAGAAAGAGTGGCTGGCCAAACTGTGCCAGCCCACCTTCATGCTGGGGGTGCTGATCGGAGCGCTGATGTTTGGGGACATTGCTGACAGGTAAGCAAGAACTGCAGGGTGGAGAAGAAGGCGGAGGAAACTTAAAAGTTAAATTATATCATGTGAGACACATGATTTTCATCATATAAGGAAGTTGTTTTTCATGTGTGCATTGAAAGGAGCGTGCAGGTTGAGAGGCTGACTTTTTAATCCTGTACACATGCAGTCATAAATTCAGGAGACACGTCTGCACTTCTGCCTCAGCATTAAACATGACACTGTCCTCTCTCATGCTCAGTGACGGGTATGTGAGCGAAGGACTGAGTGCACACCCGTGGTTGCCTCATAGGCGTGTGGTGTAGGAAAGGGAAGGTGAGAGTGACAGGAAAAGTGGATGATAGATGTGAATGATCGGAGAAAGAAAGGAAAGGAAGAAGAGATGCGAGTGGAAAAAGAACATCAGGTGTCATCAGGCAGATCTGGTGACCTGGCCACACAACAGCCAGCTGCTGGGCTAGAACGGAACTTAGGTGGTCAGCATTTAGAAGTAGGACTTTTGCCTGATGAGGGCAGAGTCGACGGGGCACTTGCTTTGATGTCTGCCCAACTATCTCTTATTATGGATCCTGCTAACAGTTCAGACAGAGGAGGTTAGAATTAAATGCTTATGGCAGTAGTTATTTTGGATGGGTTAATCATTATTTTTATGCTTTTTATCTGTGCACTTACACTGGTGTGGGCACTGTCTGGTAGCTATGGCTCACATTGTGAGGTCAAGTTTTGCTGGCGTTGATCCAAGAGCGGTTGGTCTACAACCAAGTCCAGTTGCCCTTGATTCAACCTGTTGTGGATAACCATGACCTGGATGACTGCCTGCCAATGAATTACACTGAGCACCCAAAGGGGATGTGGAGCATCTCTCCCTTATTAAAAGCAAAAATGATGGTTTGTACAGAATTGGATAATATTGAGGTTAGATGTTGTACAGGTGCTCAGTGACGCAGATCTGCAAGATATGAAATGAAGCCTCATTTACTCAAACTTACTCAGACAGTGAGCATCATGATTGTTCCACCAGTTTGACCTTGTAAGTGGAACCACAGAAAATAAGTTTATATTACTTTACAACATTGCCATCATCACAGCAAAAACGTCAAACATTTGATTGTTTCAGGTTCTCAAATGAGAATTTTTTTAGTCTTACATTGTTGTAAACTGAATATTTTCAGTCTGTTGGTTCATTTCATTGCTCTACGATATGTTAATGGGCATTTTTCACTATTTTTTGATGTTTTGTCAATTAAAAAAATCATTGATTAATTGAGAAAATAAGTGGCAGATTGATTGGTAATGAAAATAATCATCATTTGTAGCCCTGCAGCTAACACACCTTGAAGCAGAACTTCACTTGTCTTAGAACTGGATCACATTTCTTTATCCAAGCGTGTATCATACTCGTTGCAGAATTTGACCAAACTGTTGCAAATGAATGATTCCCTGTTTTTTACCTGAGCATACTGTATAAACTCAATTACTTTTTCCTCTGTCCCTCTGTCCATTTATCTCTCTCTCTCTCTCACCCTGTTTTCCTCTCCCTTCCTCTCACCTGTATGTTTCTCTCTCCTCCAGAGTTGGTCGTGTGAGGATTCTGATGATCACCAGCCTCTGTCAGTTTGGGCTCGGGGTGGCCGTAGCATTCTCTGGAAACTACTATTTCTTTGTGGTGCTTCGTTTCCTCCTTGCAATGGTGAGTTCAACCTGTGCACACATGCATGTGCACTTCTGTACTGTGTATGGTTGTGTGTTTTTGTATGTCTGTTTTCTTTTCTACCGTGGATGGCGCCATTGAGGGAATGGCAACTTAAGTAGCGTGGATTAGGATAGTGGCCTCACTACGATATGAAATCCAAAGCAGTTCCAGGAACTTTATCTTGTAAAGGCAATCCAGTGTAGAAGTGCATTTTGAGAAATTTTTTCAAAACCCTAATGTCAGTGTGTAAATGTTATCATTTTGAAAGAAGTTTCTTATGAATGCATGCATTCTGGACTTTTTGCAAAAGTTAACATGGGACGAGGGAGGTGCCCTTACCTTCTACCTTCTCCTTGTAAAGGAACATTCTTCTTCAGGTTCACTATGTATCCGATTTCTGGAAGTTCCTCTGCAAAACAATCTCTCAGCCAGTTGCTAATGTTCTCTGTGAATATATTAAGAGCCACCTCCTGTTAGTCATTTTGCAGTCAAGCCAACATGCAAGCTAAGTCACAATGTTTGCTCCAGCTGTGTATAAAATGAATATAAGTAAATATAACTGTGTAACTTTAACTGTATGTATAATGTATTTCTGTCCTCTTACTGGGCGTAGTTTGTGATAGAAGAATTTACTTGGCAAATAAGTTAGAATAGTCTTTTCATGTGGTAATAGTTTTGAGAACCCATTTACATCCATATGCATGAAAGTAGCAGAAATGAGAGAAAAAAGAAATTGATATAGATGTTAAGGGGAGGATCTGTTTTTCTGCATGCCACGCATAGATATCTGCGTATTTATAAATATGACATTTACATATGACTGACGTTCTTGCTCAGGACTTTAGGAAAATACCTAAAATATGAGCATCAGAATACGTCTTACAAATTAAATCAGATCCTGTGTCCTGGTAAAGCTAAGTTGGTGCATCAGCTTAAAAAAAAAAAACTACCATATCCAAAGTAAAAAAATCATATGGAATATGAGGGATACATGGCAGTAAAGCGGCAGAGACTAAATTGGTGCCCTCAGTGTGTCTTTGTATAGTCAAATGTGTGTTTGTGTGATTTTATGTGCATAAAAGAACATGTTTACAAGGGAAAGGAAGGGAGTCATTACGGTTACAAGCCCACATGGCAGTAAAGTTGTCCTGAAAGAGCCCCTACAGTCTGCCCACTGTTTCACTCCTCGACGTCTTCTACCATCCCCCCCAGCCCTCCTCAGCTACAGCTGTTGTTTTTCACAGAGTCAGACTCTCAGACAGTGTAGGCCCATACTGCTCAGCCGCACTACACACAGTGCATATTCTGTCTTATAAGCAGGGACAGCTTACTGACATATTTATTACACTATGATTGAAATATTTCTCTTTTAGAGATCTGGCTAAATAAACAGAATTAAACATATTTACCCTTAAGTTGCAGATATATCAACATATTGCTGCTGTGAATATAAATCGTCCTGTGATTATGGTACTGTATATACAAATGACAAATAGTTGGTTTAGTAAAAAACAAAAGGAAAATGTAACAATGCCCATTTCAACTTTGTTTAAAAAGATAAAAAGCCACACTGTTTCTTTTACGAATGAAGAGTTGAATTAATATGTGATAAAATTCATCCTTTCTCACTTCAATGCATTCAATTTTTCTGCTACAGTCTGAGTTGGTCTGATTATGACTAGCAGCTTACGGTGGCTTATGTTTGCAAACTTTATATTTTTATATGTAGCTGTGTAACTGATTTTATAATTCCTTTTTACTTGTGCTACTCTTACATTCTTGTGACTGCAGTTGTTGCTGTTAAGTAAAAGTTGCAACTGCTGGATATATGGCCTAAAAAAATAACAAACGCCATTTAAAATTAAAAACTTAACACTATGCATTCTGTGGTAACAATACTGACACAAAGTGCCCATAAATTTAGTTCAGCATTTCACCGTCCTCCTTCCTTGCTTTGCTCATGGCAGGTGTCCAGTGGCTACCTCGTGGTGGTGTTTGTCTACGTTACCGAATTCACTGGCATCAAGGTACGCACATGGACCTCTATGCACGTTCACGCGGCCTTTGCAGTCGGCATCATGGTGGTGGCTCTGACCGGTTACCTGGTGCGGGTCTGGTGGATCTACCAGATCATCCTCTCCATATGCACCTCGCCCTTCTTGTTCTTCTGCTGGAAGTTCCCGGAGACGCCTTTTTACCTGATGGCCAAGGGCCGCTACAAGGACACTCAGACCCTGCTGGATGCGATTGCCCGCTTCAATGGCCTTGAGTGCAGGCTGAAGGCAGAGGATCTCCTGGAGCCAGAGGAGAGAGAGAACGGCAGAGCTCTGCTGGAGAAGGAGGCAGAGGAGCGGCCATCGCAGAGTGAAAAGAAGCTGTCCATCCTGGATCTGTTTGGAAGCTGGAGGATGGCGGGCCGCACATGCACAGTGTGGGCCATCTGGTTCATCGGCAGCTTGGGCTACTATGTCTTCTCTTTAGGCTCAGTCAACCTAGGTGGAAACCAATACATTAACCTCTTCCTTGCTGGTAAGTGATTGGCTAATGAGGAGGTAATGCTATTACGAACCTATAACACGTCCTGCTTCGGCCATTCGAATGTAGATACCTTTGTGTTTGTGAACTGTTGTCAACTGCTGAACCTCTTTGGATTTTAAACGGAAATCTAATAACAGATCAGCCTTTTCTCATGTAAACAAATAAGGCTATTAGCCCTGAGCTTAGTTCAGCCCTGTTTATCAAATGGGGCAGAATACTAATAAAACTGTCTTTGCCATAACGCTAGTTCTGCACACTATCAAATATCATGTTCATCCCAGGCCGTATATCACCTGGGAGAATATTTTGTCGTTGAGAAGGCAGTAAGATTCTTTGCTGTTCACCATTGTGGCTTACTGCTCTGTTTCCAAGAACAGAGCAGTTTTCTGTATGCAGCAAACCACAACTACAGCTCCCCACCACAACTACAGCTCCCCGCCCCAACTAAACAGTTTTGCTGTTGCTTTTTTATCTAATTAAGAAAATAAGATTTGTACTGTAATAAACATTTTTGTTGTTAAACAAATCTAAAACCGATGTACTACTCATGCAATGCTGATATATGCTAATGCTAATATATAGTGAATTATTATTTTCACAAATGTACATCATAAATACCACATTTGGTAGTATTAATGTCTGGGATTTCAATTTTAGCTGTTCAGCAGAAGATATGCTTGTTGCAGTGTTTGCATTAGGTTTACTTTGTCTTCCTTTCTCTTTACACATAACAGAAAATGCTGATTATGTGCTTCCTTTAACATCCAGTAGGAACATTTATAATCCCCACTTAATTCCTTTGGAGACTTACAGTAGAGCACATTTAGGAAGCTGATCTTTGCCAACATTTTAGAAACTAGTTATTTAGGTCCCCTGGATAGAATGTCACAGTGTCAGTGTGTCATGGCCGTGATAACCTCAGACTGAGAGCTGCTGTGATTGGCTGTTTCCAGGCGCAGTGGAGCTCCCCTCGTATCTGGTTGGCTGTTTTGCAATGGACCGGATTGGAAGGAAGAAGACTTGTGCCCCAGCTCTGCTACTGGCCGGGGTGGCTTGTATGCTCATCATTGTGGTGCCTGCTGTACGTGCAAAAACTCTGTGTGTGTGTGTGTGTGTGTGTGTGTGTGTGTGTGTGTGTGTGTGTGTGTGTGTGTGTGTGTGTGGGAGAGGGAGAGAGAGAGACAGTATATGTATATGTTTCAGAAATTTAAGTGTTGGTATAATTCATGTTTTTCTCCTTTGTTGCAGCCATAGATGCAGTCAACACTGTTATTGCTTTGGGATTATAAAACTACTGGTGTCAGCACAATTTTTAGTGGCTCCATAAAAATAGTCATAGATATGAGTAACAAAAATTCTGTCACAAACTTTTGCACCTATATGACCCCAAATTTAGAGGAACTAGCCAGACACCACACTAATCTTCGTGTCATAATCAATGCAGGCCAATTTTCATTCAAAGAATGTTTATTTTAACTTTCTCACAGTCATTTGTAAGTGCTGTCACTTCCACTTTTGTCAAATCCTGATGTTTCACTGCATTTGGAGCATTACACATGTGACAGTGGCCCTGTTCAGACCTGGCATTAAAATGTATCTTGGGGGATCCAATCACAAGTGGACAGCTCTAAGTACAGGTGTGAACGCTCCTAAGATGCATTGAGGACGCATTTGAGACCCAATCACTCAAACATTGTGTGAACACAAAGGCGCCCTTGGCCACATTGAAGGACCGCCTACTCAACTGACATCTTCTGCCACAGTCTAGTTAGTCCCAACACAGTTTCATAATGACACTAAAATGTTTCAAATGACTACAAGCTTATTTTATTGTAGAGCTGTGTACATTGCAATGATTCACTTAATCCCTCATTGCTCCGCTCTCTCTCTCTCTCTCTCTCTCTCTCTCTTTCTCTCCTTCTCACACACACAAACACATACACATTGATAACAGACACGTCTGTCATAATCGCATTGGCTAAAACAACAATGCATACATGTGTATTTGCATATAAAGCAGGGAACTGAAACCCGATCACAATCTGTCACTAGAGACGCATGTGAAGACGTATTCTGGTGCTAGGTGTGAACTCAAGTGCTTAGAGCCGTCAACTTGTGGTCAGACCCTACAGGTTAATGCCAGGTCAGAACAAGGCCAGTGACTCCAGTGTCAACAAGGTCTTTCAGGGAAAGCCAGAAACAGAAACAGGCTTACTGTAATATTTCTTAAGTATTTTCTGCAGTGGCACAATCTGTCTGGAGTTTATTGTCCTGTCCTGACGTTGCCCCGGGCGGTTGGACCACTTTCACTGTTGAGCTCTGATATATGACACACTCAGCTCCCAGTGTGTGTGTGTGTGTGTGTGTGTGTGTGTGTGTGCGTGTGTGTGTGTGTGTGTTTTGAGCTATGACCCAAATTAGTACTGCTTATGGCTGGGTTGGCTAACAGCTGGTACTTAATGTCCAAGTAAATATGACCTTTGACCTTGAAAGCCTTTTTGAACAGAGCAGTCAACAAGTGTGACGTGAAAAACAAGCGCACGCAGACAGTGGAAACAGTGGAGACAGCATCTTTCTTTTTTTCTTTGATTGTGTCACTGTAGTATCTTCTGCAGGCCTCCACAGAGAAACACAATCTAGTGAACTCCCTCTGCTGACTTAACACACACAGAGTGTCTGTAACTTTCTTTGGTAAACTACATTGACTTATACTGTATATCTTACCTTGGTAAACATGTCATGGTCTCTAATGTATGAGAGAAGAGGAGTAGAAGCAGTATACTGTATAAGTATACTGTACAAGAACTTGATTTGGTGACAGTTTCTTAGTGACAGGATTTACATACAACACACACTCAAGTCTGTACAGTAAATATTAAGCTACAGCCAGCATAGGCTTAGCTTAGCTTAGCATAAAGACTAGAAACGCTCTGAAACAACTAGCTAGCTCCTGTCCAAAGTTAATGAAATCTTCAGATTCTGTTGGTCCCTCTGTTGATCTTTGCACGATGTGCTCTTCTGTTCTGGGCTTGGGTTTTCTTTACATACTTGTTAAGTAGTTTTCTTAAACTTTCTGAAGATTTGTAATGCTGGTGTTTCTAACTCTAGCAGTCAAATCTTCAGTCTGTGTCTGATGCTTTAGAAAGTGTGTTTTTTTTTTTTTTTATCATGGCTACTCTGAGTGCTTTTACTTTTGAATGCTGTGTTTGTCTAAATACTGACACTGCACTGTATTAGTTAGGGAGTGACAGTAATTGCGCTCTAAAGCCAAACATTTATACTTATTTCAGTGGCTTAACTTGTTCCCTATCTGTATTTTGTCCACATGTAACCACTGTAAGTTTTTCTAAGCACTACACTCTGGTGACACATGACATAGCTTTCTGCCAAATCTGGCATCTGGACACGATTCTTTTTTGCCACGCAAACAGCCCTGTGTGTGTCATATATTCACATGGGGCTACATACTTTTACTACCATGGGAACACACACTAGCAGTGACTGATTAACAGCAAAAATATTTAATAAACAAATTCATAAATTACAGGGTAGTAAGTAAGTAAGTAAGTAACAAAGACCTTCACTTTCAGAGCACCCTAAAATAAAGCTGGTTCGTTTCAGGCCAGCAGTTTAAAAATAGCTTATGTGGATAGGATCACCTCACACAGCCTCCCTCCTGTCTCTGTGTATCTTTAGCATTGTCAGTCTGGGCCGGGTGTTGGTGTCTGTATCTATTGCGTCACAGCAGCAGACTCAGTTGTAGTTCTCCAGGTGTTGGTAAGAGAAGCCGTAGTGGCTCCTTAGGTCACAGCTCACTTTCCAAGAACAGCTTTTTCTTTTTTTCTTTGCCTGTGTACCGTTGAAACACATGACAAACACACATTCAGATATGAAAGACATGTATGTGCAAATATTAAACACTCAGTATCGTATCTATATCTACACTGCCATGAATAGAAATAGTTTTGTTTAAGTGGTTCCCATGCTACAAAGTTTAATAATGAGGTAAATTAAAAGTGAGTGACTGAGGGAGCAATCATCCCTTCGCTTTATTAGATCAGTTTATTAGAAAATGTAATCGAGCAGAATTGAGTCAGCATGAACTTCACTTCACCCATCCATGGAGGGCTGTAAGAGTCTCGTGTTTAAAGCTTTACTATTAACAGAGTCAGTGGTCTGATGAAAAGTCTTAAGGTCAAAAGTCAAGTGTTAATGACGTTGGCTGTAATATCACATGCTGCCAAAATGATGTCCATGACTGTTGAGCTCACTTCTCACCCCTCCACCCCTTTTCCACAGGACATCGAGGTGCTGGCCATCGCTCTTTGTATGACAGGGAAGTTTGCCATCGCCATTGCCTTTGGTCTCATCTATCTGTACACCTGTGAGCTTTATCCAACCATCATCAGGTAACAACAAACTGAATCAAAACATATACAGATCCCCGAGACATAGAATATCTGGCCTAGAATCAGTTTGCAATTTGTCATTTTATAGATGTTTTAACCACCAGTAGCCTGTTAAAGCTGGTGTCATACTGACAAATAGTTAGCTTGTTTCCCCGAGCTTTAATGTAAAATTCCTGCCAACACACACTACAGCACAATTTGATATATATTTTAATGTAGTTTTGTTTACCTTCTTCTTAGTTCTCAGTTTTTTAAGCATTATTTAAGTGGAAACAAACAGGAAGGACGAGTCAAGAATGTCATCAACATTGTATGTGTTTTTGTATGTGTCTACCCCTGTCCACAGGATATCGTTATGGGCACATTAAAGTTGTTTTGTGTCTTTCCATGTATGAAGAAACAGCAAAGTTAAAAAAAACATTTTTGATCATACATTGACAGAACAACCAGTGTTTTATGTACAGCTGCATTTATGGTACACTTTTTGATCAAAAAGTAATGTTACTGTTCAGAGAGTTTCCAGTAATAGATTTTTCCTCTATTTTGGTGGTGGTAGGCCTTAGGTCTGTACCCTGATGTCAGGGTACAGACATAAGATTCTCTAATGTTGCTGACCTTGTGCATGATCTCCCTCCAGGTCTCTGGCAGTAGGTAGTGGCAGTATGATGTGCCGTGTTGGCAGTGTGGTGGCCCCCTTCTGTGTGTACCTGGCTGATGTCTGGGTCTATCTGCCTCAGGTATACATGTTTTCTTTTGGCCTGTTCTTGCAGAACAACAAATTTTTAATATTTAATTACCTGTTTTCACCTTGTCCATTCTGTTACCTTAGTACCCTGTTCATATTTATCATAGTTTATCTACTAGGGTAAGAGAGTAAATTCTAGCAAATTCTTTTTTTTTTTTTCCTTTTATCATGACCCCTGTGCAGCTCATCGTGGGAATCCTGGCATTCATTATCGGAGTGCTGACATTGCTGTTGCCTGAAACCCTGGGCAAACCTCTAACAACCACCTTGGAGGAGGCAGAGGCTCTGGGACGCAAAAAACAGGATGGGTTGGAGATGAACCAACATGATGTCAAGGCCTGAGCTGCACGCTGCTGGAAAAAGAGAGGGACACACACACCGAAAGAAGCTTTGGAAAAACAGAATGAGACAGAAGGAGCGAAGAGAGAGGAGATGATGAAACAGTAACACCATTGATTTATTGGATCGTCTGGAAAAAAGAAACAAGCTTTTATCAGAACTCTTGAAATGATGCTATTGTTCTCATTTTGTTCTGTAAAGTGACCACCAGGCTTCACTGTGTGCGTGCGTGTGTGTGCGTGTGTGTGTGTGTGTGTGTGTGTGTGTGTGTGTGTGTGTGTCTGTGTCTGTGTCTGTGTGTCTGTGTCTGTGTGTCTGTGTCTGTGTGTGTTTGCATAATTTCTGTGTCCATGGAAACATGAAGGATAGAATAGGAAAGGATCATTTCAGTTTATGACAACTTCAGTCTTATTTTGGTAGTTTTGCCAATTGTTCCTATTAGTTATGATAATGTTGAACTCACCAAAGTAATTGCAAAGGTTGAACACAGATCCACTGCCACAACAACAGTCAGAGTCAGACAGGCTGAAAGTAAACTAACAGTTTAGATTTATTGACACCATCTTTGTCTTGAAAATTGCGTGTAGAACTAAGGCAAGCACAGAAAGTCAAAGTTTGAACAGGAAGTCTTTAAGTTGCTAACTGCTAGTGTTTCTTTCCCCACTGGACTTCTTTCTTCTCGGACTTCCCCGATTTCGTGTTACTGTGGTGAGCACAGTGTTTATATTATTGATAGGACCAATGACTGAAACTACAAAAATAAGAGTTCCTGTAAAGCAAAAAGGTCATCGTGATTATGCCAAATGCTGCAGTCTGATTTAGTTACCTCATGGTAAGTGCCGATCATGGCTTTGTCTTGGTTATTTTACATTGAAATACATCCCATACATATTACCACAATCAAAACAATAGCATGTATTTTTATAATATGAGAGAAGTGCCTTATTTTCGATTTATTTTAAAGTCACCTTTTCAATTTTTCAACTTTTTTTTTTTAATCTCAGGTCATCCGCTTTTAGATATCACTGTGAAACTATCATTTTGAAGGTATTTTTGAATTTTACACTGTTTGATATTATCCTCAATTCCATCTTGTTTAAGATGCCATTGCTAAGCTTTAACTTTGTTATCTATTGTGAGTGTATTTGTGTGCATGTGTGTAAGTTGGTTACCTTGTTTTCTTCATGCTTATACCGGGTATGATGCTGAGCATATGGAAGGAAAAGTATGTAGAGTAATACTGCATTACTGTGAGTCAAGGTGCGATATCCAGATGTTTGGACCAAAGACAGGAATGAACCACAACAGTATGGAGTTGTATTCACCTGCTTTGAATATTGTAGTACAGCACTAGCATGTATTTGTTTCATATCAAACCATTGTGTTGTGTTTTAATCTGAAGGAGGACAAAAAATCATGACAATCAACTGGTTTCCTAACAGTGATGACATTTGATCACCAGGTGATGACAGTACTCAGGTTCAGCATTCAGTTCTGAACAGTTTTACAATCAACATTATGATTTTTTTTTTTTTTTGTATAAAAAGTTGTTTTGTTAGTATTATTTTTATTTCATTATGGAAAAATAAACAAGATGGCCAACACCGAGGCAAAACTACTCTCTCCCTCTCTCAGTCTGTCAAAATTGGGAATTGGAGGGTTCAACCTGGTGCTGGAAAAGTAGGGAATCTATTTTTATTATACTGGGCAAACAGAGCAGGTCTGGGAACAGCCCTCTATCACCAACAGCTTCCTATTTGCCAGTGGAGAGGAGGTCCCAACTGCCATAATAACAGCTCCCTCTGCACCACCCAGCACATGAACAAACCCCTTGTGTTTTTTTTTTGGAATAGAAAACTCTACAGATCCATGAGCAGTGGTGTGTGTGTGTATTGTGTGTGTATTGTGTGTGTGTGTGTGTGTGTGTGTGTGTGTGTGTGTGTGTGTGTGTGTGTGTGTGTGTGTGTAATGCACTTCACTTGAACCTTAACAGCCAGCCTGCTAATGTGAACTTCCACACTGTTGCCCCAAATAGTGTGTGGTTGTTGTTGGACACTATGGAGTGAAGACTGTTGGAAACCTTCAGTGTGTGTGTTTTAGTTCTATCCTTATGAGGACCAAATTGAACTTTAGACTTCTAGAGAGGGGGCATTTTTTTGGAAAGCGGACAGAGGGCTGTTTGAAGGTTAAGTGCGAGGTTACATACTGTATCGTCACTCAGGATTCTGTATATTGTAGCAGCGCTTACACTGTGATAAAGACAGGAAAAGGCTGGCACAAGGGCTACAAAACAAATGGCAGTAAATTACGGCCCATTTGGACAAATTTCCACTCCTACTAGTATTATCCCGTCATGAAATAATTATTTAGAGTTCGGGGAGATGTTTTAGAGCTACAAAAACAACATCAGTAGAATATTCCGCCTAGAAGGGCTGCTGCAAAAGTGGGAAGAGGACACCATTTACTGGTCATGTTCAGGAGTTACATCAAAGAAATCTTGTCCAAAGTTTGAAGTGTAATCCAATAGTCAATCTTTTTTTTTTTTTTTTTTTTAATCAAAGAATATCAGAAACCTTTTATGATTCCTAGAGTATGTGTATGTAATGGTATGTAATTTTTTACGATCTTATCTTTTAAAATTGTGTAGCCAGTGTTAAAAGTTTTATTATCATACAGATGGTCTGAAACAAAAGTGATCTGCTTGTTATTGATAATTTTAAATATATTTTTTGTAATTAGTATGCATTGTTTTTTTTTTAGGTCACTGCTAACTTTTTTGGTGATACATTTTATTTTTACCTTTTCCTTTGCTTTCATCCAGAGTAAGATGTGTAGGGTGAAAAAGAAGCAATGATGTCCTCGACAGTCCGGCTCACTTCTTTACGCTACAGGACATCGAGGCACTGGCCATCGCTCTTTGCATCACAGGGAAGTTTGCCATCGCCATCGCCTTTGATCTCATCTATCTGTACGCTGATGGCCAGGTACACTAATGAATATCTGGACTAGAATCAATTAAGAATGGAGTTGTCTTTTTAAAAAAATGTATTTTTGTTTACATCACAGCCCTTTAGCAGTTTCCACACATTGTTTAAGTTGCTGAGTACTAAATTATAACTCTTATGTTACCAGGAATACAAGAAACTTTAAGCAAGGAATTCCAGGATCGAGGCAACAATATCATGGTAAGTGTGTCAACTGTGTCAACTCAGTTAGCATCATCTAAAACTGCATTCATGTGTTACGGTATGTATACATTTTTGAATGACTAAACGACTAAGATCAAGTGCAAATAGCGAAGGGAGACAGGTGAGAGTGGAACGAGATGTGCTTCTTGAAAATAACAGTTATCTTTTTTATATCAGATATATCAGGCAGTGTTGCCCAGACTGAAGCTGGGGAGGTAATTTCACAGCCAGGCTGATATGTGTAGAAGCAATGGAGATTTTAAGAAGGTCGAAGATGAGGCCAAATGGCCACGTACACATTTTTCAGAAACAAATCACTTTCAAGTAAAGTAGAGTCATTTGCTGCAATAGTTAGAGGACATTTATTTTGAAGGCTGTAAAATGATGGACTGCATTAGTTGTTGTTAACCAGGTTTCAGCTGTTGATATAAACGTATTCCAGACACCTTCAAAATGCCAAGAGTAGGTTCATAGCCGTCGGAAACCAAATGTACAAATCATCAAGTTATTAAACATTTTTTTTTTCCTTCCTGAGAATCTTATCTGGAATGCAAATGAATACAAAATAATAAATTAAAATTGGCAAAAAAGGAAACACTGAACACAAACCAGGACAATGAATAGGTACAGACAATGGAGATTAGGATGGTAGAGTGAAATACGTAGACGACAGGCACATATTAGCTTATGGTTACCATTCTCTGCACGATTTTTTTTTCTCTTTTTTTTTCAACATGAGTGATGAAAAACATGCACTCTGAATAGCTGCTAGAGAATTAGAAATTAGAGTTAGCTGGAATTGGTAACACTTCACACACTTTCATGATATTATTCTGAGAGAGAAAAACAGACCAAAATGAACGCTTGAACAGTAACCTAATCTATTTGAAATTGAAGGCAAATTAGTTCCCAGTTTTGTGACCAAATCCCTCATTTTGCTGCAGAATTTTCAGTAAAAGTCACCTCAGAAAAAAGTGCACTATACTCATACAGTTTTGTAATGCATTGCAGTAGAAACACTGGTATTTGGCAAGCTCAATCTTTTAAACTTTGGATTAAACTAATTACGCTCCATAAATGCTTTTTACTGTTATATTAGCCTATATTCTCAACTAATGAGCTGTTCCAAGTAATAAATCTATCCTAAAATATGCTGCTGGTTTGGTCAAACTCAATCATTCATGCACACATAGTTGGAATTCTTTGAATTCATAATTGAGTGCTTACTGTTTAACCCTCATTTATACCTAAGAATATCTGACAAATGAAAAAAAAAATGTTATAAACCAATACTATAACGACTGACTTGACTATGTCCCACAACTGCACCAGCTGTGCACAGAGGTTCCTCTCACACAGTTACTGGAACTCTTAGTGAGGTTTGGCACTTACAACAGTCCTGGACGACTAATATACATACAAGACTTTTGGCACTTTTTTTTATTTGTGGATATCATTTCCATTCCAGCTTTTAGGACATTAATCCTTTCATAAAATAGCATCCTCTCTTTTGGGCAATGTCTCTGAAGTCCACTCATACAGTAAACATCCAAGCGACCAACATATAGAATATTTCCCAACACATTTAGCTGTCCACATCTTGCGCTAATCTCTCCTGGAGATTATAGCTATTATAGATTTTTGTTTATTTTTACATAATTAAACCCAAAACAAGCTCAAATTAAAACAAAATTTGAGTCAAGCAAAATGAGCTTAAAATTATTTCCCATTGTCCTTGGTCAATTTTTAAATAGAGCATTTTGTCCTTCCAATAACTCAACCCTATAGTCCTCAGTGCTGAGCCTGCCGTGATAGGAGTCTATTGCAGATGGAAAACAGAGCTCGGAAAAACACGAGCGTCAGGATCCGCACACCCCTAAACACACCTCACTTTTCTTGGCATTGCCGAAAGACGGGGAACGCTCCCCTTTGCCTTCAGGCTGCCTCCAGCTATCTCCAGCCAATTCTAGCCAATCAGCCTTTTTTGGCTGCATCCACTGTTCATCAAAGAGCCCTTAGGGATGGACCAGCCAGCTGTTGGCATCCTCCAGGTCTGTGTCCAGCTCCTCATCTTCATCCAGAGGCTCTGGGGTTCGGAGGGCCAGCTCCCGTAGGAAAGCAGGTGAATAAGCAGGGGGTTGGGAGACAGACTTGAGGCCAATTTTTTTCTTCGTCAGATGGAACTGGTCACGGATGAAGTTGTAGAACTCATACTCGTAGCGCATGCGGTGGTAAAGCACCTGCAGGGCCTCCAGAGTGGGTGTGTGTTTGCGCACTGTGCCTGTCATGTTCCCCATCTTTCTGTAGTCTGCAAGAAGAAAAAAAAAACACACAGCGGAAGTCAGTGGCATGCAACGTGATAGGAATCAACAAAATAAAGTAGCAGAAAATTTAAATTTTCAGAGGGAACTCAGCTACTAATGTGATACTTCAACAAAGAGGCATTTTGGAACATGAGTGTACCCGGGCTCTTGTAAATGTTGAGTACTCCAGTAAAGTAATGAGGTAAGAGCCTCTCCAACAGGAGCAGAACATCCTCCAGCTCCTCCAGGATTCCCACGAGGAGGTAGTTCTCCAGCACATTCTGCTTGGCCCTCTCCAAAGCCCATACTCCTGGCTCTCTGGTGAGGAGAGAATAAAAATGAAGGTGAGAGACTGAAAAATAAATACAGACAAATAAACAGGCAGCAGCATAGAAGCCTTACAAGACAAGAAATGAAATAACACCAAAATTAGACCAATGTCTCAAAGAGTAAAATGCTTTGTCATGCCGCTCAAGGGTGTATAGATACCTGCATTGAGGATGCTGTCCGCAGAAGTAGGGAATGATGTAGAAAACTCTGGGATTGGAGCACTCGGGGTAATTCTCTAGAATGCACACGTTGATATCCTGAAACCACATGAATATTTTAAAATCCATTAAATTATTTATCACGCCTTCCTTTGGAGTTTTCTTTCCAGTCACAAGGAAATCTCAAAGAGAACTGTAATGCTTTGCTTCTGCCACTAGAGGGCGCTGTTCACTTGCACTTCTGTGAACACAAACCACTTGATGGTATCATCTGAGAAGAAAAAGCACTTTGCCTAACAAACATCCTGTGCACAAAGATAAGCTCTGCCTCTTCACCTCAGCTGCTCTCAGAAGCTGAGATGCCAAATAAGGAAACATGAACTAATGTATAGATTAATCTTCAACTGGGAAAAAAAACAAACAAACACTTTAAAGGAGTCAGAACTAATGAGAGCCGTGAACTTTGTCCGAATATGGTAGCCATTAAATAATGAAAGGGGAAAAGAAAAACACAGCGGACAGATTAAAAACACACATGCAGGAGTGAAGCTGGCCAGCCACTGAGTGCTGTGGAACCAGCAGTCAAATCCATGTCAGGTGACGTAAGTCTTATGGATGGCAACGAGTCCCGAGCAACAAAACACTCCACGAAGCATGACTCACTCACTCACACGCACACACACACACACACACACACACACACACACACACACACACAAGCGCATGCAGACATGCCACATGCTTGTGCTCATATACACACACATGCTGTAGCACCAGGAGGCAATTGTTGCGGACGAGCCTGTGTATGAAAGTGAACAGGGTCTAAAAGTGGATGCAAATTGAAAGTGTAATGATTACGTCAAAGACTGCCCTTTAGATTTATGCCCTGATAAGTCGGTAACGGCTGATTTGAACAGAGCGATTTGTCAAAGCCAACACTGAGGCCAACACGGTCCATCACAGAGATTAGGTTGAGTCAGACAGGACCAGAGGCCCAGACCTTCCCAGAGGACGCAGAGCGCTTTCGAGGGTGAGAGGCCTGCGTGTCAACACTGGGAATCTGGTGCCTGAGCTGTAAAAAACACCTCACTGACAGGGGTCTAAACATGGACTACTAAAGGCAAGAAACCACGTGTATGTGAGCATGTATCAGCTTGGATTGTGTACCTTTTTAGACAGTTGCACGGGTAGAGGTTACAGTTACCCTTTTGTCAGTTCGTTCTGTTGTATTTTTGGCTGCATGTTAACAAAAGCCTGATGATGTAAAGACTATTTTGATGGCATGTCTATGAGACAGTTAGCGACAAAATCTGATAGACTAAGATGCCTGTACATTTTGATTCTTCTCAAGCTTTACCGAGGTAGCAGTGACAGGGTGAGTGTGAGGCCCTGCACAGATGTCTACATACATAAATTGGGATGACATAAATTATGCACTTGGTCAGTTATTCTTTCCTTGCAGCTGAGCACTGTGGTACAATTGTGTCTCTGATTCATCGAGTAGCTGCGGGGTTTGTTTGAACTTTATGACTGACTACTCTGAGCTGCACTATGCATGGGGAACAGGACTTATTGGTGATCAGTGAAGCAAACCACTGGAAAGCTCTTCAAAGAAACCACAACAAAACCCCAGTGGAACCTTTAGAAAACAGTTCACCATTGTGCTATTGTTAGCGTACAGGTCGTGTCCGGACTTCCGATAAGTTTTGCCCCGCTTTTCTTTGATTCATAATTTCATGAACAATTTGTCGTTCTTGTGTTTCATTATTTTTTTATAGAACGGCAGTGTCAGTGCATCTGGTGTTTTCAATTATGAGCATATCTCCTTGCCCCGCAGTCTACAGTCATTTTCTCAAAAAATACAATAAAAAACATTTTGGCAGCGTATTCCATGTGAGAAACCATAAACCACATGCAGAGATACCTGAACTAAAATACAACAGTTACAGTACATTTCACACATAAACTCTACACTTGCCATGCTAATAAATAGACACTGGGAATGGACTCACACCAGGCTTTTCCCACCTAATGCAGCACAGCACAAAAGCTCCCAAGAAAATCATTACGAGCCAAATTAGAAACAGAAAAAGTGTGAAGAAACAACTGACGGCCAGAGTCAAAGAAAGCGAGAAAAGCGGACAGGAAGTGACACGTGTGACGCCATTCCCCGACACACATGGCTTATTGCCAGGAAGTCCCTCCTCTGCTTCGCTCCGACACTTGATACAGGGCCCTTATGCTTCAGCATTTAGGGGACCTGTGGGAATCCAGCCACAACTCATTTATATACAACTACGCCCAATCAAATACGCACACACACAGTGGATAGACAATACGCAGTCTCTTTAGAAAGCCCCATTAGTATTTCGGAGAGAACTCCTGTTTGCACACTCAAGCTCATTGTTCCTATTCTCACTGTGGATTAGGCCAACTGAGCAGTCACAGAAACTGTAGCAAAATAGGCCCTAATCTCTACAGCGGCCTCCTGTTTCACTGAATTGATTGTGTGCATGAATTAAATCAGGAGTAATTGATGATGCAAACCTTTCCCATGGGACAGTTTGACTTGGTTTCCATCAGCGAGCGCGCAAGAAGTCGACCTCGGTCAGCTCATATTTAAACCTGCAATAACAAATTTCTTTGCCATTTGGGGGCAGTGACTGAAATATTTTCACGATTTAAGGTGACCTTTGGAACCTGCTAACAAGCAGTTGCACATCTGGAGCAACGTTATCATTAATTTGGAGTCATGTTTCTGGCCACTTAATGAATTCAAATCCAACATTCAGTGTCCTTTTAAGTCTTTTTTTCTGTTTTTTGTCTTTTCTCCACCAACTATTGCGCAAAAATATCTGGCTCTTAAGCTGCTAAAATGATCCTCTATGCCTGCTAACTTTTTCTGCCTGCCATTTGCTGCTGGACAGTTAGCATACAGTGGAAGCTTAGAGTATTTTACATTGAAAACAAATGCCTGCCGCAACCCAAAGCTACACTGATGAAATAGGTAAAAGTGAACCAAACAGTAAAGTTGAGGGCCATAAAACCAAAACAATAAGCTAAATAATAAAAAATAAAAAATAAAATACTGATTATAGCCACTTTAAATAAGTAACTAATAATTATTGCCATTTGTTTTGTTTAATTAAATGCCAGATGGGGAGGATCTAAACCTTCCAGAAAATATATCAACTGGCAGTTTGGTTTCCAATCACAGAAATCCATACAAAAATGACATTAGAGTTCTGTGTCATACAACCCCCCCCCCAAAAAAAACAAAAACAACAACAAAACAAAAAACATACTTGCTTCATCAACACCCAATGATGTGACCAGTCAAGCTCGTGTCGGTTGCACCTTAGGCATCAACTCTGTGACGGATGCACCACCTCACTCTTTCTGATGTCAGTGCATGCTAGGGCATGGTTGATGCCAGGAAAGCCTCTCTTACTTTGTGTGCACTTATTTGTTTAAGCATGTGTATGTCTCATTGTAAATGTCAGATTCGCTGAGTGCAGATGATTTTCACTTGCCGTGGGAATCTCACCTGATCGGACCAGTATATTTGAACCGTGAGAACTTGTCTGTGTTCATCGGGTTCAGTAGAGACACTGGATTACTTCATAGATTGCATGTGTTTGCATGCGTATGGACACACACCTATGCTATGCATACAGTGTACTTTGTGGTACATAACTCTATACAGTAGCTAAAATAATCTGGCCAGATCAGTCTGAGTTGTCTTTTTAAAACCCACTTCAGTCCCATATAAAAAAATAATTGAAGTCTTAAGTGACAGTCCTGTGTGAGTGTATACTTTAGTGCAGTCTGCGTTCAAGTGTCCAGTGCATGCCTTTGTATAGTGTAGTGTATGTGTGTGTAAAAAGGGGTGTGGGGACTGACGGAAAATCCAAGCTGACCACAGGAATGTCTCAGTAACACGTGCATCAGGTTCCCCTCGGCCCGGGCTAGCAAACTGACAGTGTTCTTTCATTGACACCCCTCATATCCACCCAGCGCAGGGCCGGCAGGGCTAATACGCACCAGGAAGGGGATATATCCAAGACTAGTCTGAACTATTGAGTGTTGACATAGCAGGGCACACATGCTGATACACACACATGTATCTGAATTGCTATACTTGTGAGGACATTCATCTGCTGGCCTAAAATCTGGACTTAAACTCTGTACACAAGACACTGAAACTTAAATCTCTATTGAGCCTTATTTTGGATGTTAACATTGAATCGAATAACTCCCTTTTATGTGAAAGTGTTGCTGAGGATCAGTGCCGAAGTCTCATTGGTTTGGGCTGCTGATATGTCTGGTGGAGCGAATCCCACTAACCCTCTCCAACCCTTGGATATAGTATGTGGACAGCTGCTTCGAGCTCACAGAAGCTGAAAGTTCAACTCTCTACACTCTTTCCACTTCAAGCTAAATCTTTAACCCTTAAACCTATAAAGTTTCAAGCAGCTTTATAACTGTACAAATGCTATTGTGGCACATGTTTGCTGCCACTGTTTATAGATATGATTTGTCACATAACTGCGAGCTGTTTTTGCTGATGAGGTAAGCTGGGCTTTTGTAGTTGCTATTGAGAACAGTCAGTACAAAGAAGTAATACCAACAACAACAATGTAAAGTAGTAAGGAGAGAGAGCAAATCAAGAAATCACTGAAAATATGTCTTTTAGAATATGGCGCCATCTGAGGGACACGATGCTAATGTAGTCACTTGACGTCTATGCATTTGGTATGCAGCAAAATTTCAGTTCAAGATATTTTCAGAGAGTGAATCCATTTTGGCCAATTAAGTTGAATCAAAGTGACGGGGAAGAAGGCACAACTTACAACACACTATAATGACTCAAGGGGAAAACATCCCATCACATTTTCTAACTATCTAAACTAGCCCCGAACAAAGAAGTGAACACCAACAAAATGTCATTACTTTAATAGCTTTTAGCCAGTTTTTAACCCTGTGTAGAGCATTTGGTCCTCATAAGTAAAAGGGGAGTAAACACACACACACACACACACACACACGCACACACACACACAGGTAAGCCAGTCTACAGCAACATAGCCCTCCCTCTCCCCTTTAACTGTAGCAAGGGGCCCCCGTGGTCTGCATACTTTAATAACTCAACTCACATGGTCCAAAACTCCAGGGAAAGCAGTGCAATACTTAATTACACCCAGTCAGACTCAAGCCAGAATGACATTCACTCCTCCTGTTAGCTTCTGAGTATGGCTGCAGACACGGCCCTCTGAGCTCTCAGAGTGAGTCTCTGGCAGTATAGAGGGCTGTAGGAATGTACCTGTGTTTGTGCCTGGATATTGATTTGCCAGTAAATATGGACCAGGTGTTGATAGAATCATCGTTTTGACCTCTTTTTAGTGCATAGTGTTTTAAGTTTTTGCCTATTGTCTTCTTATCCTGCTTGTAGCTGTTTGTCTTACTTTAAGGGGAATTCCAATCCTACATTAGACCCATCACTAGAGTGCCAACTGTACAGTATGAACTTAAACTCAAACTTTATTTAAGTTGCATCTCCACAGTGTAAAACTCACACAGAGATCAAAAAATGGCAACTTGGAAATTAAAGTACGCCTCCAAATAACAAGAACTGTAAAATGTGAGATGCACTGCCTTTATTATGGTGCTACAGGGGTAAACAACTCTGCAAGGCAGATGTAGGATACCAAGTTTCTGATGTGGTTATACTAAATCAAGTCTCTAATTGGAATCATAATCAGATTTAAATATTGGGTTGGCATCAGGCTGCCATGGCCTTACAATTTGCCTTTCTCCCTCCAGCAACACCACGTGTAGAACATCTTCAAAGAGAGTAGAATGTGGTTTTGATATATTTCTGTACTTAAAAAATGTTCTTCTACTTATATATTAACATTTAGGAAGTTAATGTTTGTCTCAAGCTAACGACAAACAGAGATACAGAGATCTCAAACACTTCAGACGTAATGATCTGGCTGACACATGATGTCCTATTTATCAGTTATTCAATGAATGAATGGAGGCAGAAAACACAGAAATATATGTCAGCAGGAGTCAGCATTTGTGGAGGATCAGACAGTGTGTTTGTACAACATAGAACAACAGCCAGTATTAGTACTGGTTCTCTGTACTACAAATACTACTTAGTGTACATTCCTCCATAATCATAATGTACATCAAGTTCATACCAGAATAAGAAATTAATATACAACATTTCAATTCATGTCTCAACTGAGCTTTAGGTTATGAAACCAGCTGGACAGAAGCCAAAACAGATACAAATTCAAAGCACAGTTATTGGCAAGCCAGTGACTCAGTCATAAAGTAACTGTGCAGCTCTGTCAAATACTGCAAACGCATTAGTATTTCAAACCATAAACATCCGTGGCATTGATTTACCTAATGTCCATATGAGAGTAAATGGGTTTGTGGGCACTGCAAATAGAGGGGAAGAGAGCTAAAAGATTCAGTATTTGCTTGACTGATTGAATAATATTGTTATAAAGTTCCTTACGTTGGGCGCTGCCTTTCCTGGGATCACAGCAACATGGTAACCAAATGTGGTGCCTCCTCAGAAGCCAAGAGTTCACAGCCTTGTGCTGTGTTTTTGCTTATACTTAGGGCTTATTATTTTAGTTTTTTATAAAAATGACTGATAATGAATCATGTTTTATTTTCAGTTTTTATTTTATTCAAACTTCCTTCTAACGTTAATGTTTTTAATGTGGTTGTTTTATTTTTCATTTCTTTTATTTTCTTTGCTTTTCTGTATGTTTAGTCCAATGATTGATTGATTGATTGATTGATTTATTGATTGATTATTTGATGTATTGAATTCCTCCTAAACCAACCCCTTTACAAACTCCAAGGCAGATGCAAAGCTTTTGCCCCAAAACTACAGCTAATCAATCAACAAACCCCATGTGCCTGCACAGTATGTGACTCAGACTCAAGCAGAGAGACATACAGTATGTAGTTCTCTTTAATGAAAGATGGTGCATATCTTATTTAGCTATTGAGCAGACTCATATCCTTTCATATCATAGACTCATACCCTTTTTTCACAAGGAAGAAACAATAATCAACTTGTTTGCTTGAAAACAAATGTCTCACCAGGTATCTCTCATCATCCTTCATCCCCGGAGTGCGGATGAGGTGGTTCTGCTCGCCCCTCCAGTCACCAAAGCGACGGAAGAAGTAGTTGGAGAGGAACCGGTTGATTGGATCCCGGATTATGTTGATATAGACCGGCTGCTCTATCCTGAACCTGACAAAGACAAATAAAAACGTAAGTTAACACCTCCTGCCCGTCTAAAACAACATTTGGAATGAAACAAGCACGAAGAGTTAATGTATTTGCTGTACCTGGTAAAGTTGAGGAAGTGAACATGCCGTGTATAGAGGAATGGCTGAGGGATATTACTGATGTTCTTCATGAGATCCACCTAAAAAAAACACACACACACACGGTTGATTTGACTCGCTGAATTCATGAGCGTAAAACACTGTAGCTGTAGGTCCACCTTTATTTGATTTGGATAATCCACCATTGCAGACTGACCTCACCACAGTTTTTCGATCTCTGCCTTGACTGCACAACTTCATGAAGTAATGTCATAGTTTTATTCATCTGACAATATTCATCACCATAGTTCTAGTTTCCCCTCGCCCACATCATACACAGGAAAGCCAACATTTCTAAAGCTGTTATTCCAAGTTTCTTCTTCCTCTGCAGAAAAAAAAAAAAAAACATTCCAAAGGCTTTCTAGGTCTGCATGGAGAGACAGGCTAACAGTAGCCAAAACAAACAAGCAATATCACAGTGGTGCCATGTATAGTTCAGTGCAGGTCCCTAGCATGAGCTCTTTGACCGGAGGCCATGCAACTGAAACTTAATTCCTACTTATTCTTCACATAAATAGCTCCATAATGGAAAAATTCTGTATGTGAGATCCAGTTATCTCAGTCATGCATGTACAGGGAGAAATTAGTTACAATGAAAGTTATGGCTCTGCACCACTGGAGCATACAATATGTGTAATTTCAAAATAACACACACAAAAAAACGAAAAAAAAAACACAGAATAAGTTTATGTGATGGTGTATGAGCTATAAGAGATCGAGTGTCACACTTATGTATCAGTTATAAGAAAACATATCAACTTACTCTTCAGTTGTGAAATTGACTGTTTTTTTCATAGACACCAGAATCTCTGGCACATATCCGGACATTCAGAAAGGAAACTTGTTCAATTGAAAATACCTAAGTGTTTCTGCCAGACTATACAGAGTAAGACCGGCCAAGTGCTGGAAGTGTCAGACGTCCCAGGTCTTTCGGGAATGCCCACAAGGGTAATAATCAAGGAACTAGTGCATGAATTCATCAAGAGTTTAACAAGTTTTCCCCAAGTTTGTATCACATGTGAGACTCATTTGTCTTTTTTTTCATGTTATGTTAAATTTTCCTTTTTATCTCCCCGATTTAGAATGACATATTCCACTGTTTCTGTGGTCCGTGTCCCAGCTAACTCCACTGCTGCTCTGGGGAGGGTGTAGACAGCCACGTGCCACTGCTACCGCCATGTTGTTGCCAGCTGCTTCTTTTCTTCTGCCAGTAAGAATATGCAACGGTCCAGTTTGTTTCATCCTATTCCCCAGCATCCTAAGCTCCACGTCGAATAAACCCCAACCAACACGGAAAGCATCGGCGCTGCAGAGACGGTGACCTTATCCCTCACTGGCTTCCCATCAAAAAGCAATACCCAGTGTACTAATTAGAAAGCACACCCAAGCCAGAGGTGCTGCTAACGTGAATTGAACCTGCGTCTCCACAGTGATGTGTCCCTGCTGCACACATTACACCAGCTCACAGGCAGGAATAAGGTAAGAAGAGCAGAGCAGAATAAAAATAATCTTATACGTGATTAGCCAAATAAGGCGAGCACTAATAAATAATGAACAACAGCTGAACACTGCACATGGGGAATTCAATGAGTTCCTCTCCTACCCAGGCCAAGCACAGAACAAAACTGAAGACAAGGGGAAAAGGAGTGATACACGTGGAGAGGCAGAAGAAGAGGAGGCTTCAGCAGCAGCTGTGTAAGGGACACCTCATTTTGTAGAGGCTCTCAAAGTCTTGGATACATAGAGGTGGATGCTGTCATTGGTGGTCAGAGCAGTCAGAACCTCCCAGTCGACCATACTAAAATGCTCACATCACATCAAACAATATTCTATCTACGCTGTAATCATCGATGACATTGTTGGAAGGTGGAGGTGTGGGAGTAGGGACCTGTGGACCGGGGACAACTGGCTTGATGCAGGATGCAGGAAAAGTGGGATGAATATGAAAATAATAAGGGACCTTCAGTAAGACAATAATACAACAATACTTTCAAGGTCCACTTCTGTGTGGCAGCCACTCCATTTTTTTGGACATTCAGTGCCAGGTGTTTTTTTTTTGAAAGAAAATAAAGCAGTGGCTTCCTTGTGTTTAGTATTCCTCAATCTCACCCTTTGCCCAGACTGTAGCAAGAGTAGAGCCTGTGAGAGAATCAATAGCACATAGAGTCTGTAGGAAAGACCTATGGTCACAAAACCTTTATTGGATATATTTCAGATTGGTGTACTGAAAATGAACTCTGGAGAAATTGAGAAACTTCTTCAAAGCAGTAAGAGCAGAAGGGGACACCACCCACGCAAGTGGAAACATAGTGGATGAACTTATAAGTGATTTATGCATCACAGGGGACAACTGTAACTGGATCATTTCTAGGTGAATGGCTGGCAAGTTCTTTTTTTTCCACCATTGCTGGAGCAGCTGGATGTACCAAGCCGATGAGCCAAAACACTATCAATAAAGAAACACCAAGAGAAAACGTCTGGTTATTCAGAGGAGACAGAACAGAGGGATTGATTGAACTAATCTGTCATTTAGAAAGCTTGGAAAAGTGGTAAAAATGTCAATATCGAAAATCTGTGTGTCACTTGCAGACTGCATCTTTAAAGTCCCAGGGTTCCATTTATTCTCTTAAATCAAAGGTCACTACTGTATGAGCACCACAAACTCTTTCTTAATGCTGTTAATCTTTCTATAAAAAATTAGGCTAGTTTCCTTCATACCTGATTCTGCTATAAAGGCCATATTCTGTGGTGTCCTGTCTTTACAGACTGAATCACTCTTTTTATAGAGACCTCTCTGTCAAACGGCATTGATCTGAGGAACTGTTTGAATGTGCTGCTCTTATAAACTATGTGCAGGCACATGCTACGTCATAGCAGGACTATTTGGATAGCAACAGTAATATGTATACTTGTTTATGTACACAGGGCAGTTAATCTGAGGCCCCAGTCAGATTGGGGCTTCACACTCTCCCTCTCCTCTATAAACTCAGTACATTTCCACTCACTCTGCTTCCACTTTCTGGGATGACTCCTACTATAAAGTATAAATTTGAAAATTTTCATTAGCACTGTAGAGTTTATTTCACCACGCCGGGTCTCTGCTCAGCTCTACACTCTCTGTCTCTATTAATCCATTTCAATTCAGCATTAAAAACAAGTTTATTTTGAGCAAACTGCTCCCCCTTGACCATTAGTCCAGACCAATTAGCCAGGAGCTAACCCTTGATGTACCCTCCCCCACACACAGGTTGATGTGCAGACCCTGAACACATTTGGCACATTTGGTGTGTGTGTGTGTGTGTGTGTGTGTGTGTGTGTGTGTGTGTGTGTGTGTGTGTGTGTGTGTGTGTCTTTTCTGACCCACCCCTCTGGTGTGTCTGGCCAGACACCCCTTTCATTTACCAGGGAGAACTGCAGGGAGACAGAGGGAAAGTGGAGGACAGTCTGAGATTCCAGGCATACCTGCAACCTCCCCGACCCCCACTCCCCTCCTTTCTGAGCCCCCGTGGCGTCCTCACAGGGTTCATCAAGGGAAACGGAGGAAGAGCCAAAAACCACAGAAAGCTTTGACTGCTGCCCTGCATTCAACTCAGTTCAATTTATCTCCGTGTCTCACATTTGAAAATCAATATGAGCCTGAACAATCAACACCTGCGGTAGAAGTTCATTCTAGTTATTACAGCAGCTGCCCATACATAATTCATCTATCTGTTTAAAGAATCCTTATGCACAGGAAGTGAGAGCTTTACATTAAAATTAATATCCTCAATTTGAAAAAAAGTTTAATAAAGTTTTAGCAGCCACTTCCAACTAAATTTCAACTTCTTCTAGCACCCAAGCCAATCCAATTTTCAGTAAGTGACCAAAAGCAAACTGCTCCTTTGAGTGTAGCTGTTTAGACGCTACTAGGGAATTACTATTTACAGTCTTCGCTTGTACTGGGGCCAGACGCCTCTTGGTGTTTGTGAATCTGTGGCTAAGTGATGCAGATACACAAGGTTCATGGCTGTGGAGCATCTGTCTGCTGGTAAACATTTTTGGTACAGTAAGAGGGAGGAAACAGGATCCCACATTAATGCAGACATACACACAATAAAGATGCTGTTTTTCTGTTTCTGGAGGTTTTCAAGGAAGTCTTTTTTCATTTTTTTTCTCCAGGAAATGTCTTAAACCTCTCTCTCCCACTAAACCTGTTCCCCCGGTACTGAAAAGGACAGATGGGTTACTATGCTATACGCTTCAAATCTGCAGAGGCTCTGCAAAGTTCCAGACGAATAAGGCACCTTCACTTTTTGGCAACCCACGAACAAGGCATCAACCCCGGGCAAACCCATTAGCGGACTACTGGGAGAGCAAGCAGGAAGATGGTCCAAAAACTGCAACCCTGAGCCAGAACCACTACTGATGAGACCAGCATCTCTAAACTTAGGCGATGTGTGTCTGCATCTGCATAAGTCAACACACACAAGGCTACACATGCAAACAAACACACAAAGATGGAGACGCACTTTACAGAATCACAGACGAACGCAAGCACAGACATACACTCTAAAACAGACCCCCCTTGCAGACACTGGAATGCAGACTATTTCTGAGAAGCATTGCTTGAGACCATTCACAGAGATGTTTTATGTCCAGAAAATTAATGAGTCTAATGGTGTTCTGCCACTCTGTGTGCAGCCAGCATTTCAGGGTTTGATGAATGGGTAAACAAGTCGCTGTTTCAATATTGACTTTCAACATTTACATTAAATCGGTCAATAATGGTTATACATATTTAGCATCTCCTGACCATTCACAAATGTTCAGCTTATTCCCAAAAGGTTGCTGTCAATAGCGGCATGTGAGGATGCGAGTCATTGCTGCAACACTGCAACAAGTTCTCACCCAGACGACTAAAGAAGGTGTTGCAATATTTGGAAATGTCATTGTCAAAAGTGTATATGAGGAAATTTGGCCTCACACTGGTTCTGAGGAATCAATTAATTTCCATATTCAGTTCTATTGAAAATGATTGATCTCAGCTGGGAAATTCTCCTTTATTCTACCCCCAACAGGAAATGTCAGACATTACATTAAGTCGTGTATGTAAGCACAGTTTGGAGGTACAGATAAAATTGAGTTTTTCCAATATGCTACTTTTAGTATTTATATTTGACTACATTTCAAAGGGAAATATTTTATTTTTATTCTACTAATGAATATCATACATAATTAAAAAGGAAACTCAATAACAGTATATAAAGTAATTAAAACCACCCTTTCCTCAACAAACTACAACAAAAAAATGCTGCATCAATGTAAATTTATAAGTAATAATAATCCAATGATAACAGTTTAGAGTTGAGAATTCATTTGCACAGTTCATAAAACAAAAAAACGCAATATATTAATGGGGAAAAAAGGATTGTGTTAGAAATTACTATACCATATGAATTATCAAACAGTCTAAAGGGGCCATTGCACAGTACTTTTACTTTAAATATTTGTTTGCATTTTACTGATAATACTGCTGAACCTTTACCTACAGGAAAGTAAAAAAATTTTGAAAAATTTGCTTGTAACAGAGTATGTTTACACTATTGGTACTTTTATGTAACTAAAACACCTGAATACACATTATTTGTCATGAAAATGTCATAGGTTGGTAAGGTATAGAATGTCAAACTTCATAATATAGTAAGGCATAAAAAGTCATAAAATATTATAAAGAAAGGCATAAAAAGTCATAAAAATATAATATAGTAAATCATAAAAAATATTTTAAAAAACATAGTATAGTACGGCTAAAAAGTCATAAAATTGTCATAGAATAGTAAGGCATAAAAAGACATGAAAACCTAACAATAAAAAATTGATCAAAAAAAAAAGAAAAGAAAATGTCATGTATACTATGTCATAAAAACTCATAAAAATGTCATATTATAGTAAGGCATAAAAAGTCATAAAAATATCATAGTATAGTAAGGCATTAAAACGTCATAGTATAGTAAGGCATAAAAAGTCATAAAAATATCATAGTATAGTAAGGCATTAAAACGTCATAGTAAAGTAAGGCATAAAAAGTCATAAAAATATCATAGTATAGTAAGGCATAAAAAGTCATAAAAACGTCATAGTATAGTAAGGCAATAAAATTCCTAAAAACGTCATAGTATAATAAGGCATGAAAATTCCTAAAAATGTCATATGATACTAAGGCATAAAATGTCATAAAAACGTCATATTATAGTAAGGCATAAAAAGTCATAAAAATATCATAGTATAGTAAGGCATTAAAACGTCATAGTATACTAAGGCGTAAAAAATAATGGTATAGTAAGGTATAAAAAGGTCATAGTATAGGATGGCATAAAAAAACCTTATTGTATAGTAGGGCAAAAAAATTATAAAACTGACATAGTATAGTAAGGCAAAAAAGTATGTCATAAATACGTAATAGTATAAGGATGGAATAAAAACGTCATAGTATAGTAAGGCAAAAAAAGTCATGGTATTGTAAGGCATAAAAATGTCATAGTATAGTAAGGCATAATGAGTCATAAAAATGTCATGGTATACTATGGCATAAAAACGAATAAAAACGTCTCAGTATAGTACAGCATAAAAACGTCTTAGTATAGGATGGCATGAAAACGTCATAGTATAGTAAGGCAAAAAAAGTTATAAAAACAACATAGTATAGTAAGGCATAAAAATGTCATGGTATACTATGGCATAAAAACTCATAAAAACGTCACAGTATAGTACAGCATAAAAACGTCCTAGTATAGGATGGCATGAAAACGTCATAGTATAGTAAGGCAAATAAAGTTATAAAAACGACATAGTATACTATGGCGTAAAAACTAATAAAAACATCATAGTATAGGATGGCATAAAAAGTCATAAAAATGTGATAGTATAGTAAGTCATAAAAAGTCATAAAAACGTCATAGTATAATAAGGCATAAAAAGTCACAGTATAGTAAGGGATAAAAACATCATAGTATAGTAAGGCAAAAAAGTATGTCATAAAAACGTAATAGTATAAGGATGTAATAAAAACGTCATGTATAGTAAGGCAAAAAAAGTCATGTCATAAAAATAAAATTAAGGCATAAAAATGTCATAGTATAGTAAGGCATAATGAGTCATAAAAACGTCATAGTATAGTAAGGCTGAAAAGGCATAAAAATGTCATATGATACTAAGGCATAAAATGTCATAAAAAGCGTCATAGTATAATAAGGCATAAAAAGTCACAGCATAGTAAGGGATAAAAACATCATAGTATAGTGAGGCATAAAAAGTCATAAAAACGTCATAGTATAGTAAGGCATAAAAATTCCTAAAAACGTCATATTATAGTAAGGCATAAAAAATCAGATAAACGTCATATTATAGTAAGGCATAAAAAGTCATACTATAGTATGGCATAAAAACGTCATAGTATAGTGAGGCATAAAAGGTCCTAAAAACGTCATAGTACAGTAAGGCATAAAAATGTCATAGTATAGTAAGGCATGAAAAGTCATAGTATAGTAAGGCATTAAAACGTCATAGTATAGTAAGGCATAAAAAGTCATAAAAATATCATAGTATAGTAAGGCATAAAAAGTCATAAAAACGTCATAGTATAGTGAGGCTGAAAAGGCATAAATATGTCATATGATACTAAGGCATAAAATGTCATAAAAAGCGTCATAGTATAGTGAGGCATAAAAAGTCATAAAAATGTCATAGTATAGTAAGGCTGAAAAGGCATAAAAATGTCATGATACTAGGCTTAAAAAGTCATAAAAAACGTCATAGTATAATAAGGCATAAAAAGTCACAGTATAGTAAGGGATAAAAACATCATAGTATAATGAGGCATTAAAAGTAATAAAAACGTCATAGTATAGTAAGGCATAAAAGGTCATAAAAACGTCATAGTATAGTAAGGCATGAAAATTCCTAAAAACGTCATAGTATAGTAAGGTATGAAAATTCCTAAAAACGTCATAGTATAGTAAGGCATAAAAAATCAGAAAAACGTCATATTATAGTTAGGCATAAAAAGTCATAAAAATATCATAGTATAGTAAGGCATTAAAACGTCATAGTATAGTAAGGCATAAAAAGTCATAAAAACGACATAGTATAGTAAGGCAAAAATGTCATGGTATAGTAAGGCATAAAAACATCATAGTATAGTAAGGCATAAGAAGTCATTAAAAGGGTCATTGTATACTATGGCGTAAAAACTAATAAAAACATCATATTATAGGATGGCATAAAAAGTCATAAAAATGTGATAGTATAGTAAGTCATAAAAAGTCATAAAAACGTCATAGTATAATAAGGCATAAAAAGTCACAGTATAGTAAGGGATAAAAACATCATAGTATAGTAAGGCAAAAAAGTATGTCATAAAAACGTAATAGTATAAGGATGTAATAAAAACGTCATGTATAGTAAGGCATAAAAAATCAGAAAAACGTCATATTATAGTAAGGCATAAAAAGTCATAAAAACGTCATAGTATAGTAAGGCATGAAAATTCCTAAAAACGTCATAGTATAGTAAGGCATAAAAAATCTGAAAAACGTCATATTATAGTAAGGCATAAAAAGTCATAAAAATATCATAGTATAGTAAGGCATTAAAACGTCATAGTATAATAAGGCATAAAAAGTCATAAAAACGTCATAGTATAGTAAGGCATAAAAAGTCATAAAACCATCATATGATACTAAGGCGTAAAAAATAATGGTATAGTAAGGCATAAAAACGTCATAGTATAGGATGGCATAAAAACGTCATAGTATAGTAGGGCAAAAAAGTTATAAAAACGACATATTATAGTAAGGCAAAAAAATTATAAAAATGACATAGTATAGTAAGGCAAAAAAGTATGTCATAAAAACGTAATAGTATAAGGATGGAATAAAAACGTCTCAGTATAGTACAGCATAAAAACGTCATAGTATAGGATGGCATGAAAACGTCATAGTATAGTAAGGCAAATAAAGTTATAAAAACGACATAGTAAAGTAAGGTAAAAACTAATAAAAACATCATAGTATAGGATGGCATAATAAGTCATAAAAATTGATAATATAGTAAGTCATAAAAAGTCATAAAAACGTCATAGTATAATAAGGCATAAAAAGTCACAGTTTAGTAAGGGATAAAAACATCATAGTATAGTAAGGCAAAAAAGTATGTCATAAAAACGTAATAGTATAAGGATGGAATAAAAACGTCATGTATAGTAAGGCAAAAAAAGTCATGGTATTGTAAGGCATAAAAATGTCATAGTATAGTAAGGCATAATGAGTCATAAAAATGTCATACTATAGTATGGCAAAAAAAGTCATAAAAATGTTATTGTATTGTTACGACCCCAGTGGTCGTGTCCTGTATTGCTCTCTTTCTCCAGGTGAAGAGCGTCCTCCAGTGACGAAGATGAGCTGCACAGAGTTGCGTCTATTTGCTGATTACAGGAAGGTGTCATATTGGAGGGACAGAGCTGATTCGAAGCCAGGGGGCCAGACCGTGGATGCCTGTTTCTTGCATGTTTGATACTCCTTGCATGAAGGAGGGTGCTTTTTGAGTTTGACTGAGCATTCATTTGTACTTTGTTTGTTAATAAAACCCTTGTTGTTTAAAAACCAATGCTTTTAGTTGTTTTTTTTGCAAGGTCTTGTTGTGTTTAATAATAAAAGTAATGTTTTCCTGACACTTTTCTTTTGCCTCCTTATCTTTCTTTCCTCCCAAAATGTTTTTCTCTATTTGTTACTTCTCCTCATCCCCTGGCACACATCAGGGAACGTGAAAGTACAGTGAGGAATAAAAAGTCATAGAATAGTATGGCATAAAAAGTCATAAAAACGTCATAGTATAGTAAGGCATAAAAAGTCATAAAA
>NW_019523056.1:2171-2642 GCF_002814215.2 Seriola lalandi dorsalis | reverse complement strand
CATCAGGAGCCATTTAGTGCAGAGACGCAGCAGAGCAACTTCTCACCTCGTCCTCGTCCAGGACACCTCCCTCCTCCTCCTCTGGGCGTCCCCTCTCCTGACGGCGTCTCCTCGTCTCCTCCCGCCTTACTGTTCCTCCCCTCTCCTGACTCCTCCCCTTTAGGCCCCTCCTCTTCCTCCTCCTCCTCTTCCTCCTGAGAGCCTGGGGAGGTTGGGGAGTGATCCTCCTCTGAGTCTCCATCTGCACAGAGACGCCTCTCGGCCGCCAGCCAGGTCAGCTGCTTCATGGTCTCCTGAAAGGTCAAAGGTCAGAGGTCAGCTGTTTCACGGTATGTAACCATGTAACCATGACAACAGAGTTGGAGATGACATCATCAGCTCTCCTGGACTGATGAAGCAGGACTTCCTGTTTACCTGTAACTCTGGAACAGACAGCACCGACTCCTCCGACGCTGATGACATCACTTCCTC
>NW_019523056.1:0-954 GCF_002814215.2 Seriola lalandi dorsalis | reverse complement strand
GACATCATCTCCTACTTATTGGTAATAATGTTGGTGACAGGTTAGTTAACATGTTATTGATCAGACAACAACAGGTCTGTAAAAAGCTGTGACCTGTGACTGTTACTATGGTTACCAGGTACTGTATATCAGGTGAATCCCTGGAACGTCCCACTAAAGAACCCAAAGAACCGAGAGAACCCTGAGAACTCTGACGCCCGCTGGTGAAAACATGAACTGAACTGTCGCTCTATGATTGGTAAGTCTGATGATGATGATGTCATCATCTGATGTCAGTGGACAGTGACATCACTCAGCCAGGCCTCAAAATATAACAAGTAACTTAAAATAACTTAAAACTTAAAATTAATTTACATGTTATGTAACTTAACTTAAAGTAATCAAACAAATTTAATAAAATAAAGGCCTAAAAAAATACATAATAATAAATAAATAAATAATCCTGTAATCTGAAATGGTTTAGTCTGTGAGACCTTAAGCCAGTTTGGCATATTGGAGACGTTCCTGTCCACTGGGGGGCGCTGGTCTCCTGGCTGAACTCTGTTGCAGGCGAGTGGCAGTGGGGGGACGACTTGCTCCGTCAGGAACATCTGAAAGCACCAAGAGAAGGGTTTTACTTCACCTGTCACACCTTCACCTGTGACACGACAGAACATGATTCATCTGCTTTAAGATTCACTGATGTCAGACAGTGACGTCGCAGTTACAGTGATGTCACCGTGATGTCACCTTGATGATGTTGTTTGGTAGCGCTCTCGGGCTGCTCATCTCTCTGACATGTTTCCTGAAGTTCCATCGATTCTTGCACAGCAGGTAGGAGCTGATCAGCTGATCCGACTGGACCGCCCCCTCAAAGTGCTTCAGACCCAGAACGATCAGCCTGCACAGAGGCATCATGGGAAATATGACAGTCTGAAACATCAACCAGTCTATGAACTGGATATCAGACTCAAA
>NW_019523055.1:1704-3254 GCF_002814215.2 Seriola lalandi dorsalis | reverse complement strand
AAATGTAATGTAATCAAAACAAATTACTGATTAGTTTGTCCAGTGAGAATGCTACCTGTGGTATCTCCTAGCAACAGATATTTTCAGTTTCTGTGGGCATGGTTGCACAGTTTCCACAGGAGCACCTGTCCAAAATATAGAGAAAAATGGTAACATTCACCAAAATATAAAGCTTATGAAATTCAAACACTGACAGACAGTGGAGCTAAGGTGGGTAAGAAGTAAGCTTGGCTACATATCAAGCGCATATAAAATAGGTAATTTATAACATGTCACTTATTGCATATAACGTGGAGCTTGACAAGTGTAGTGTAGAAAACTGCACAGTTCAGTCTTTGACCAAAGATTACTGTTGCTGTCAGACATGTTTATGCTGATTTACAGCTTTTATAGTAATGCACAAAATAAAATTACTACATAAAGGAAGATGTTATGATGAGCATCTCTGCTCAAAACATAGAGAAAAATGATTTACTTTGTCAGCATTTATTAAAGTATCTGACTAGTCTTGACATTGAACACCTGTAGCAGTCCACATACAACAAACATTTTCATAGACTGTAAAAGTATATCTAAGGAGGCATGACAGATAACTACATTGCACAATTCACAATAGTGCTTATTTACCAAAAGAGCTCCCACTAATGACGAGACAGTAACAGTTAGCATTAGCTACCTAGCTACATGTTAGTAACTGTGTGCCACCACACATCAACAAACTGAAAATGTAATGTCAAAATACACAAAATTGGTTACCAACTTCAAAAACGTCCTGCTGCAGTTGTAGAGTTTGAACTTCTTCAGCAGCCTCTCCCTCTGGGTCAGATTCTGGATAAAAGTCGTGTGGTTGAATCAAATGGCTACGACGCCAGGTCGCCGGTCACAGTCACCGTAAACATTAGAGCATGGTGCCAGAAGCCCAAACAGCATCCCCTTCCGAAGCGGGGCGTTGTCAGGCACAGCTCATTTGCATTTAAAGCTACAGACACAGAAACAGCCTGTTCTGAACAGGGCTGAAAAAGAGGGGTTTACAGGCATGCTGAATATATATAGGATCGGAATGGATTTTTTAGCAAGAAGCTTCAAAGACATGTTTTGGGGACTTCTTCCCATGTGATTACCTGCCTTCTCCCTAATGTGTTTCATCTGTGTCTCGTTATTCCCAACAGTATTTATGCCCTGTGTGTCCCTTTGCACTTTGCCAGTTTGTTTTCTTCCCCAGTGAGTTACTTACCAGCGTTTTTCTGACTGCCCTTCGGAGAGAGACCGTTTCTGTTACCCGTTTCCTGAGATCTGCCTGTTCCCTGTTGGTACCGTTGCCTTCTTCTGCCTGTCTGTGTTTTGACCCTGCCCGCCTGACCACATCTCTCAGTTTTTCCCCCCATTGGGTTCCTCGTCTGTTTCCTTTGGGCTTGCCAGTTTTTCTGGAACGCTGTTGTCAGGATTCACTGATTTAGATCAATAAACTGTCTTATTGTTAACTGCCTCTCTGGTCGTGCTTTTGGGTTCAACCTTTGTGTCCTGAGCCTGACAGTACAAACTGGCCAAAC
>NW_019523055.1:0-870 GCF_002814215.2 Seriola lalandi dorsalis | reverse complement strand
GTGGTACCGGAGGAGCCCATGCAGGTTGGCCGCACCAGACTGACTCCGGAGGAACGTCAACGCCGGATGAGGGGAGGCCTCTGCCTGTACTGCGGTGAACAGGGACACTGCTTAGCTTCGTGCCCTATTCGAAGTCCTGGTAGACAGAGACTACTGGTTAGTCACACTGTGATCGTTACTAACCCCTCTCGCTTACAGCCCATGGTTACCCTGACGTTTTCCTCTGTGTCTCTTCAGCACCCGTGTTAGTTGATTCGGGGTCTGAGGCTAACCTTATGGACTCCTCTCTAGCCAAAAGGTTGGGCCTTCATCTGTTCCAGGTCCAATGTCCCATGTTGGCCCGTGCGCTCGATGGAAGAACCATCTGCCACATAACCCACAGGACCCAATCAGTCACCCTCAGGTTCCCTGACCAACACGATGAACTAATATCTTTTTTGGTATACCACCCCCCTTGCACCCGCTCATCCTGGGTCGCCCGTGGCTCATCCTGCATAACCCTCATGTGAACTGGGAGACGGGGCAGGTTCTAGCTTGGGGTCCTGGTTGTTCCCAGTCCTGTGGGATGGTTCCACAGCTTCTGTCACTGCCACCAAGGGTTTCACCACCGGAGTCTCCAGCCAGCCCCGTGGATCCTGATATGGAATTCCCTGCTGTCCACAAGGTACCCCCGTTATCATGATCTGAAACAAGTTTTTAACAAGTCCAAGGCTACCTCCCTTCCTCCTCATACACTTTATGACTGTGGCCTCGACCTTCGTCCTGGAACCACTCCTCCCAAGGGGAAATTGTACTCCCTCTCGGGGCCAGAAACAGCAGCCATGTCCAAGTACATTGAGGCTGCTGGTCTCATCCGTCCCTCCTCTTCGC
>NW_019523054.1:2028-3069 GCF_002814215.2 Seriola lalandi dorsalis | reverse complement strand
AAAGTTTGAGGGGTTTTTAATCAGTCAAAGTAGCTTTGGTCCACACCCCCAAACTCATTGTCTTAACGAGACTCCAGGTATGCTAAAACCTGACACCAATTAGCTTTTTGAGGTCATTAATTCAAAGGTTCACATACTTTTTCCACAAGCACTATGAGGATTTTACCCTCATACCAATACCCTTGACTTAGATGAATATCAGATCACATTTTATGACAAATTTACTCAGAAAACCATGAAATTCCAAAAAGTTCACATACTTTTTCTTGCCACTGTATACACACACACACACACACACACACACACACACATATTTATAAATACATTTGCAGAACAACTGCAAAAATCCACAGCTCCTGGTGTGACAGAGGTCAAATGTCTGATGTTTGCTGATGACCTGGTTCTCCTGTCTCCGTCCAGAAGGGGATTACAGCAGAACCTGGACGTCCTCCACAAGTTCAGTCAAACATAGGCCTTAACTGTAAATATGAAGAATACCAAAATATTCAATTTCCAAAAAAGATCCAACTCTCAGAAAAATGAATCCACATTAGGAAATTGAGCTTACGAAACATTATACATATTTAGGCTTAAATATCAGTTTCACTGGATGGTCTGTTCAGAAGCAATTCTGAATGACTTAGAAGCAATTAATAAGGAGACTACGTGTTGTTTAATAATGTTATATGGTAGTGAAGTGTGGGGTCCATGTACCAGCCAAGACCTCCCAAAAGCCTTGCATGCAGAACTGTGCAAAAACATACTTTGAGTTCACAGACACACAGCCAATAATGCATGCAGGGCAGAACTTGGTGATTACCCTTTAATTAAAATTCAGAAGCGAGCCATCAAACTTTATAAACACCTCCAATCTAGGGACCCCCACTCCCAACAGTACAAAGCCCTTCAGTGCCACCAGCTGCTGCTGAAGCTCTGCCCACACACCACAAACAAGCTGGCCAGACCAAATTATCTCAAAACAAAAAGAAAATCATATCATATATTGAAATGAAACCACCAAACCATAAAGTAAATTAGAAT
>NW_019523054.1:0-1190 GCF_002814215.2 Seriola lalandi dorsalis | reverse complement strand
GACTGACCTTGTTCATATTGTGGGGCTGGGTTCCTGTGTAGATTGGCTACGCGTTGGTTGTTGTCACGGGTCCGAAGCAGGGCTGCGCAGGTTTTCCTCCAGATCTTTTTGCACCTTTGGATGTGGTGTTGGACAGAGGGTACAGCCAGCTCAACCTCCTGCTCAGGAAAAAGTGGGGGCTGGTAGCCTAGAGTGGCTTCAAATGGGGACAAACCAGTAGGAGACCAGGTCAAGGAGTTGTGTGAGTACTCTACCCATTCCGGATGTGTGCTCCAGGAGGTAGGGTTCGCAGCGGCCCTTGGTTTGGGGGTGGAAACCTGAAAACAAACCAGCAGAAGCACCCATAACCACTCCACTCTGAATGATACAACCCAAAAAACTCAGTGACAACATGAAACCCCCACTTCTCCACTTTCACAAAGAGCTTGTTCTCCAAAAGCTGAGTGAGCACCAGATGGACATGGGAGACATGGTCTTCAAGGGATCTGGAAAAAATCAGAATGTCATCCAAGTAAACAAAGACAAAACGGTTTAGAAAGTCTCTCAAAACGTCGTTTACAAGTGCCTGAAAAACAGCTGGGGTATTGGTGAGTCCAAAGGGCATCACCAGATTTTCAAAATGCCCTATGGAGGTGTTAAAGGTTGTTTTCAATTTGTCTCCTTCCTTAACACAAACGAGATGGTAGGTATTCTGTAGATTGAGTTTGGAGAATATGGTAGCTCCCTGGAGGGGCTCAAAGGCAGAATCATGATCAGGAGTAATGGATACTTGTTTTTAAAAGATATATTGTTCAGCCCCCAGAAATCAATACATGGTCTCAGAGTTCTGTCTTTTTTATCACTAAAGAAAAAACCTACCCCTAGTGGTGAGGAGGCTGGTCAAATTATATCAGCTGCCAGTCAAACACATCGGAACAGTTGGGTGAGCTGATCCCAGTGCTAGAATTTACCGATTCTGCCCATGCTAATGCTCTTCCCCTTAACAAGCCCATTGGTGAAAGTAGGCTGGTACGGTCCTGTACTGCGTACCATTAAAAGATTCAGTGGTGGTACGCAGTACTGGTAAAAGGGAAAGCAGCTACCTGCAAAAAACGTTATGTCATCTTAACCAACACGCAGTCTCCTTATTAATTGCTTCTAAGTCATTCAGAATTGCTTCTGAACAAATCGTGTTGTGATCCGTGCTGGAC
>NW_019523053.1:0-1298 GCF_002814215.2 Seriola lalandi dorsalis | reverse complement strand
GACTGCTTTGTTGTGACATCACAAAGTTCCAGAAGTCCTGACAGCTGGTTTTAAGGCTCAGTTTCTGAATACAGGCTGTGTGCATTTCTCTGTGGACTGAGGCTTTGATACTTTCACAGTATTAATATAGAAGCTAGAGCTGATCTATAATCACACTACACATGGACACAGACCTTTACACTGGAGGAGCTTTAATTTAGAGTCGTGTTTGTGTCACCTGATTAATCTTAGTTTTATATTCCCTCTCTTTCTATTATTATTTCAGTGGCATTTTACAGCTGTTTCTTTGAAAACATCTGGATTATGGCGGGAGGGAGTGAAAGCAAATAGATAAACAATGAGCTGAATTTCACAATAAAACACCAAACGTATGACCACAGATAACTGATTAAGTCCAGATCACTATAAGACCTGGTCAGTGAACCCCTGCAGAGCTCCACAGATTGAACATATCTGACCTTGTATGAAACATGTCGGGCTCTCAGCGCTGCAGCAGCTTCAGACACAACGTTTGTTCACAGGGTCCCAGCGGACCTCCGTACGCTCCTCAGGAACGCCGCCTCTCATTTTGAATTCCTGTCTCTTATACACATCTCCAGTAACGTTCATAACATGTCATGTTAACTAAATATTAATCATCTGTTTGTTCAAGCTTCATTCACACCAACATCCTTCATGGACGACTTTCCCCGCTGGATTAAAACCTGCTTTGTCTTTTTTCAGAGGCCGAACATGATCAGTGAAAGGCCGGCACTGGCCCGGGCCTGCGCCGGGGTCACAGCTGTCAAAGAGATCAGCAGGACCTCTCTTTACGCCGAGCCAACAGCTGTCTGTTAAGAATCCTCCGGATCGTCATCATAGACGAACTCCTCAGCTCACAACTCGCCTCATTACCGCCCTTAATGGAGGGAAGACAGAGACAAGGTAAATACAATTACTGATCAGAGAGCGGGACACCCGAGCCTGCGGCGGCGCCCCGTTTCACTGCTGGTACCTGACACCAGAGTCTGCCTCGTTACGGGGACCATAACCCCGTCGCAGCGCTGCTCCGGCTTTCATGAGCGTCCCGCCGCTGCTGCTGTTGTGAAAACCTTCGTCGTGAGGACGAGCAGACTCAGGCCGGTGGGAGGATGTGGCTCTGAAATGGGAGGAAAGTAAATCCGAGGTTGGCGTTGAGGCCCGGTGAGACCTGCCCCCCCCCCCCCCCCCCCCCCCCCATACTTTTTGTGCCAGACGCTGTGATTACCCAGAGAGCCTCAGGAATGCCCCCTTCCTCATTAAAGAGACAAATATAGCGC
>NW_019523052.1:6613-7698 GCF_002814215.2 Seriola lalandi dorsalis | reverse complement strand
GGGGGGGGCACCCAGGGGAGTCTGATCGCCCTGCAGCCACCATAGCCGAGTACGGCACTTCTTTTTAATTACACAGCAGGGCATTTGCTACTATACAAACAAGCTCATCCATGCAGGGGAGTAGGCAGAAACAATAATGTAGTGACATCTAATTTGTAGACTTGCATAATAATGTAATTGTGTATGTGCAGGACTTCACTTCTGTACTCATGTTCCCAAATAATGTCCAGGACATTCTGTTTATTCTGTTACATACACTGACATATTTAAATGCAGTCATCAGAATGCTGTAAGAGTATCAGCTGTATGTTGTCTTCAACAACATTCAGTTTGAATAATCACCTAAAAGTATCAGCTTTATGTACAACATTAACATTTTGTACCGCTGTAACATTGCTGCAACGTAGTCCAATGGATCAAAGCAAAAAACAAAAGCAGCAGTCAGCTGATCGGCCAGGTTGTAAACGATGAGTTTATTCAGATGATCTGAACCACTTTACTTGGAAGCAAATGAATGCACATGAAGTGTTGCAAATATCCCTGACTGCAGGGAGAGGGTCCGTGATGGTTTACAACAATCGGCCTTTGTTTACTCCTTCGTTTTACTAAATTGGAACATTTGTTTACAGCCTGTCGAGGAGGTTTCTGTTTGCTGACAAGGTCTGGGGCTAAGTCCAGACCATGTGGGGCTGGGACCTTCGTGACAAACGGAAACCTTGCATCTCTTAAGCTTAATTTGCTTGAGGAATTTCACAAAGACAGACTCTGACTGTGGCTGAGATAGAACAAATAGTCAGACTGAGATAGATAGATAGATAGATAGATTAATCTGTTGCACAAACCAGTTTAGTTCTTGACTTGATCTTAAGATGACTTTGATAAAATGAATTCTGGGTAAAATAAGACTTTTTTCAATTTTAAAATAAATGGCCGACCAAGGAATAGTATCCAACTGCTCAGCTCTGTTTACCCTCAGCTGAAAATTTGGAAAAAGTCAACAGTTGATTCCTTAGTCAACAGTCAACATGAAGACTGGATCAGGACTACAGAGCAGTCTGAGATAAAACTGGCCCCAGTGCTTATGT
>NW_019523052.1:0-887 GCF_002814215.2 Seriola lalandi dorsalis | reverse complement strand
GTTTTGTGTGGTCACACTGACCTCGACCTTTGACCTTGACCAACATGGACGTACAGACGTACGTACAGATGGACGGACAACATGAACACATAGTACTTCTAGTTCTGGCTGTTGCTGCCGTGGAGACATAAAAACACTTATATTCTTGTTTCTCCTGTTATCAGCATAAAATGAAAGTTACACGTAAAAATCAAATAATCTAGTTATATTTTGTTTCTAAATATGAGCCCATAAGAAAAGCCAATAAGGAAAATTCAAGTTATTTTCTTGTTTATGTGTTCTAATGGTAAAATGAAAAAACAATCATTTCCTCTGCTATCATTCCAGTGGTGTAAACAAACTGTTAAAATATACACAGTCCCATCTGACAAACGATGGAAAATAGAAGTCTGCTTATCTGAATGTTTTAATGTCTGAATGTGATAATGCACTGCATGACTGGCTGCCGTCATGTTGATCAACTTTATCCATTGTAGTTTGATTCTCTGTACGTTGGGGAGGACATCACGTCAGCCATGTTGAGTCTGAAGTAATCAGATTCATGACTTGAGTCATGTGACTCTCTGGCAATCGGCAGACACTGGATGTATTTACTGATCGTCAATTAGCTTAGCTTAACATATCTTAGCCAGTGACTGCAAGCGGCCCTGCAGATACTGCATCCTCACAGAGACTAAACCAATATCAATCCTCCATCTAACTCCTGTTAAAACAGTTTATGAGCCCAGAAGTGATGGAGTATTACTGAGATTAATAACTGTAATGCACTGACTGTAATCAGATCACTCTAACATGTTACTCAGTAATGGCCAACACTCAATCCACGGTCTTTGTAAACTGAGAGACAGAAATACTTGATCCAGGAAAAGACTTAAAGACTTGATTCA
>NW_019523051.1:1932-2378 GCF_002814215.2 Seriola lalandi dorsalis | reverse complement strand
ATCCTGTCACATGGTCACATGTCTTTTTCTTCTTTTTTCATCTTCTTCTTTGGGTTTTAAAGGCAGTTGGCAAACCAGCTACAGCTTCATTACTGCACCACGACTGAAGTGGAGTGTGGATCTAAAATCTGTATTGTTGCCTTGCTGGACCACAACACAGCTGTGGTGTTGACAACTAAGTTCATTGTCTCTAGATTTAGAGATTTGTTTTCTAACAGACTGGGTATGAACCTGGTTCAGGTCTGGATCGTGTATGGCCAGTTGGGCGTTTAGGGCTACACCTCTTATTACGGTCTACCGAGCCACTCTGATTTCACAGCTGCTCAAGAACTGCAGGGAAGCGGAGAGGCGCTTCCAATACACTGAGCATCACCTTCATTACAACAAATAAACTTTCATTACACGTATCATTTCTACAAAATAATGTATAATAATTACTACTTAGA
>NW_019523051.1:0-840 GCF_002814215.2 Seriola lalandi dorsalis | reverse complement strand
CAGTGGGAGCACCATTGTTTCAGTTTACTAGATAATATGAGGTAAAGAGCCACTCATCAGCTGTTTATTTCAAACTGTGTTTGAACAACCACATTGTATTAAGGCTCAATGTTACAGAGATGTCAATGTAAGTCACAGTATTTATAGGTATATTAATTTGATTATGACAGTTTCTATATGGAGTGATCACAATGCTGCCATGAAACAGTAACTCTTTGTAACCAGATAAATAAAGGAAAATAACACAAAACACGACATGTATCACAAATAGACAGATGAACAGATTCCTAATATTAAATTATTCAAATAGACAGTCTGTAACTTCTGCCTCTAGGCGTCTCTCAAACAAAACAGTAACAAAAGATGCCATTGGGTGGGGATGACATATGTTTGTAGTCCAACCCTGAATTAGCATGAGCAAGTTAGCATCCCCCTGGTTCCATTCACAAAGCCAATGGGATTTTTCCATTGTGTTTTAGATTATTACAGAAAATAAACAACAGTTGATGATACAGACAGGTTTTATTCAGCAGGATCATCTTCACAAATGAACACCACTTTATGATTTTTGAAGCATAAATACAATCACAAGCTAATGTTAGGCTATGAACCAACTATACCACGGTCACATGACTTCAACGTCACCACCACTAAACTTCAACTTGTAGTTTGATTTATCTCTGACCTCTTCTACAGAAGCCTTTCCTCTGACAGAGTTGGTGACAGTTTGTATAAGCCAGGCTGTAAAGGTGGACTGGTGAGTAGATCAGTTTTCATGTTCAACATAATATCTTTTAACGTCCCCAACAACATCTGAAGTCTCATTTACACACTTGTTGG
>NW_019523050.1:6250-6682 GCF_002814215.2 Seriola lalandi dorsalis | reverse complement strand
TATAAGCTAGCTTAACAAGCTAACATTAACCTGTTTAGGCCAGCGGTAGCTTGCTTAGGCTAACATGGTGACAACTTATAAGCTAGCTTAACAAGCTAACATTAACCTGTTTAGGCCAGCGGTAGCTTGTTTAGGCTAACATGGTGACAGCTCACATTATAAGTTGTCACCATGTTAGCCTAAACAAGCTAACATTAGCTTATTTATGCTAATGCATTGACAGATCATAGCTCGGTGCTCACAACAATAGCAGCTACACTCATCACTGTACAGTCTGTTAAAATATCACAGACTTTTTAAATTAATATTTTCATTTAATGAATCGTGGAGTTGAAGTGATATTGGTGCTGACTACCAACACTGTGGTATCGTGACACTACTCTGACATCTGCATGTGTAACAGCAGTTTTGAAATGAAACACACAGCAGGCA
>NW_019523050.1:0-892 GCF_002814215.2 Seriola lalandi dorsalis | reverse complement strand
TGGTGATAAATCAGCGCCGCAATGGCTCACACAGCCAGTCTTATTATTGGAAATAAAATACACTTTCAAACAGTTGTGACACTTTATATCCAAAAGGTCAAAGGTCAACTTCACTGTGACATCATAATATTCTGCAAAAACACTTTTGGTCATAATTCAACGCTGTAACTCAGCAACAGAAGTGCAGGTTGTGACCATATTTGCTGTAACTTGACTGGTTGTTGGAGGGATACAATCATGAGGCGTTAATTCTCTCTCTAATGCATCAATTAGCTTGCTGGTGATAGCATCCAAAAATTTGATTAACAAAAGTAAGATGGTGTCAAAATACAGAACAATATCAAAACAACAAAAACAAACAATGAGTATAAGAGGTACTTGCAGCACTCACAGTGTCATCAAGTAAAAGTAGTGAAATATCACTGCGGCACTGACAGCTCAGCTTTGACAGTCTGACAATTAAATTACACTTCTTACATGAATTACTCATCTGCCTGAAAGGCCAGACGAAGACTGGTCCTATTGTTCCAACAAAACTACCATTTCAGAAGCAGTTGCCATTTAAAATGTCCGCAAAGCATTTCACATTATTACTCCTGAACTTCTTAAAATACAACAAATCTGCCACAAAACTGAAAGTTGAATAATATGTTTTAAATACACCTACAGTCGATAATTGGCTTGAAATGATCAAGAGATTCATGAGAACGACAGAAAAACTTAGAGAAAACTGAGCGATTCATATAATGAAAGACGGACAAAATGGATGATATATTTACTGGAATAATAAACACGACTGTTGTTTCGACTCTCTCACCAAACATGGATGAGTATGTGGAGCTGCATAGACTTCCTGTCCATAATTTTTATAATATAGATGTAATATTGTCTG
>NW_019523049.1:4932-7130 GCF_002814215.2 Seriola lalandi dorsalis | reverse complement strand
ACACACACACACACACACAGACAGACAGATGTCAAAAACCAATTTTTTGTTTGCTTTGGAGACAAGTCAGTTAATGTGGTCTCCATGACATCAAGTTAATTAACTGATGACAGAGCTCGTCATTTGCGCGCTGTCACATGACTCAGCGGGCTTTTGAGTCATGAAGATAATGGTAAATTGTGTTCTCCAACTTTTGATGCCAGTTACTCACCAGCGTGTCAAAGATTTGTCACCTGGAGACTCACATGGTCACTGTGTTTTGGTCGACTTACGTAATAACAACACTCTGAGCTGCCGCTGAAGTTTTTTTGGATGCACACACTCACCCTGAAAGGAAGTGTGTGTGCAGGAAGCTTCGTGAAAGGACGGGCGGGACTTTATCTCCAACCCGACAAACATTGACGGATGTAACGTTAGAGTCTCAGTTCCTTCTCTGTTCCTTGCTCATGGTTTCTCCTCATTGGATATCCATCATCCTCCTTCTGTTTTCCCTGCAGGCCCCTCCCCTTCTCTGAGCCTGGGAAATGGGTCATGACAAGAGACAAAGAGGAGGGTGATACATCTTTGCCAGTTTGTCACAGATTACACGCAAAGAGCGAGCGTTATCTTCTCCCTCGCGTCTTCTATCTCGTCACCTTCTTGAAGGAGCCTTGACCACCTTGGATTGCATATCTAATCACTGCAGCGCTCAGATATCGAGCTTATGCAAACACAAAAAGATACCAGTTTTTGTATTTCCTACCTTTGTGTGAAGAGATGCAGACGTCTGCTCGCTCACATCACTGTTGGATCCCTTATCGTAAACATGGCTGACAGTGGCGGGAGGTCATCTTACAGAGGTTAATGTAACAGAAGGGCTGTGAGAAAACAGCTGAGAGAAGCACACTGACCTTTTGGGAGTGTGGTGTAGTCTCTCCGGACGAACGGCTTCAAATTAGCTGCTTTTGTTGTGTAATGTATTTGTAACACTTCATTACCAAGTAAAACCAGATACAAACATTGCGTCGCTCCTTCGGAATGAGTGGGACGGCTTTTGTTAGTGTTAATATTGGATTTTATTTTGATAAAACTGCCACTGGTGGTGCATCTCGAGCCATTCTGCCAACAGGCTGTTTGACGTGTCTGGGACGAAATCGTCGCCATCTCCGACTTACAATTGTTCAAGGCTGACGTGAAGAGTTTATTCTACTCCGCTACTCTTAATTACAGTTTAGACAATAGGACGTGGACACACCATAAACTTTTAGCATTTGCTTGAAATAAAGCAACTGATGATTACATCTGTGTACATCAATTCACAGTTTTCTCTCCGGTCAGCTAGTGATGTTGTAAAACATAAGTTTCAAAAAGTTTATGTTTGAAACTGTGAAGTGATCAGTGTTTCTAACAGGAATGAATGGGTTTGGTTTATAGTCATAAATGGCCATTTAGCTACAACAATAATCTTTTCAAAATACTCAGGAATAGAAACACAAAATTGTGTTTCTATTGTAGCTCTACAGTACACAGTCAAAACACACAGACAATACAATTACAGAGGGCCAAGTGGCAGACTGGCACACTACTTATAGCAGCTTATTTCAGGGAGGGAGGGAGGGACGTTTGGGAAGTTTAACCGCATAAGTGGGATTGAAATTATATGTCAAATAACTTGGAGCAGAGTTATTCACACTCACAGACATTTAACTTCCTCAAAATGAAACCTACAAGATGGGCATGACAGTGAATCAGTTCTTTTATGAAGAATTTATTCTCCTGCCTTTAATACTGTGAATGTATAAGACATATCCCTGGTGTGTGACATTTTCACCTGGGAGTCGCCAACGTTGACATTCAAATCCTGGTGATGTCAACAGCTCAGTTTTATCTTCGTCCAAGATAAAGTTTTTCATTAGATTTACAAATAAGAATTACCCAGCTACCCAGAATTTCATGATTTTATTAATCTTATTCAAAGCAGTCTGATTGGAGTTACTGTAACTGTTTAATTTTGGTATTTATCCAATAAACTGACCTTTAAATCACGGCTGTCAGAGGGGAGAGAGTGGGTCCAAATATGCCCAGCATGATGCGAATAATCCTCCCCATTGACTGTCACCGTGGGCAGGAAGAGCCCACAGACAATGTGTCAGATTTTCTTAGTGACAAAGCTTGTGTTTGTTTATTGTACCAAGGCATGTGTGTGTGTGTGTGTGTGT
>NW_019523049.1:0-784 GCF_002814215.2 Seriola lalandi dorsalis | reverse complement strand
TTTCCTTTTAGTCTGCCAATACAAAGTAAATCTGCATGTCCCTAGTTTGCATATTTATTAACCAGCACATGCCGTTTCTGTCTGTGTGTGTGTGTTCCAGGTGACAGAGCAGAGGGAGCAGAGGCCACGCTGGAGGCCGGTCTGAATAAGCTAACCTTGACTGTTAAAAATAAACAAGGGGACTCTGAGGATGAACAAGACCCCCACTACATTAACCCCGAAATCTCCTCTCCCAGCACAGCAACTACCGTTCTGCTTCTCAACAGTGTCTAATGAACGTCTGTCGCACCTATAACACTCACCCTGCCCAGCTTCAAGTCTCGAACTGGACTCACTGACAGAAGATGTGGAACAGAGCAGGACGAACTGCTCACTGTAATCAATCAATGAGAGAGAAAGCTGCATACTCCCAGCTCCAACCGAGCTGCCATTATGTCACAATGTTCATCAGATGGTGTCACGATAAAAGAAGCTAAATGTATCATCAGTATATAATTGTTGAATGAATTGTGAAACCATGTGGATGTATTGTAAACAAATAAGAGCAAGAACAGGATGGGTCTCTACTTCACACTTTTATTAGTGCAGGGGTTATTCAGTAGACTACGTTTCCCATAAACCCCATTCTTTCATGTTGCAAAACTGATTATAAATAATAAAAGATAAAAGAAATTTCCTCTTGTGATGTACAGCGATGCGGCAAATCTCCTGTCCATATCGTAGAGGCCGCCAGTCCTCTCGTCAGTGGTGTAGCTTTATAGTGATGTGTCGAAGTTCATGTGGT
>NW_019523048.1:0-1406 GCF_002814215.2 Seriola lalandi dorsalis | reverse complement strand
GAGAGTCTAATAATTATGAAGCTACAGCCATAAACCGCTTCATAAAACCACAACTATTATTATTATTATTGTTATTATTATTAATGTTATCATCATTAACAATTTGGCTTTTGTAAGGATTAAACAAACAGTACAACATGTTCATTTTTGAGCTGTAGTTTCTCTGTAATGTTAAGTAAACTCCCCGTACCTTTTCCAGTTTAAACAGCAATAAAGAATATTTCATTTAATGGCAAAATGTACAAAAATAAAAAAGTTGTTGATTTTACAGTAGTAAGATATAATGTGTAAATTAATGAGACTTTGTTCAGACAAAACCAGGCTGGTTCATCTGATTTCCAGTCTTTGTGCTAAGCATCTCCTGTTTTGTTATTGTTTTGATTATTGTTATTTTATCAATTTATTTGCCATTTTTCCTTTAAATGACAGTCGGCAGGTGAGAGAGAGAGAGACAGGAAATAAGGGCAAAGAGAGATATCACATGAAAATTAAAACAGTTCCATCTGTTTTCATACAAATGTTTTTACATTTTCTGAGTTAAAACATCACAAATAGTGACTAAGAATAATTGAGTCATTATTATTTACTATTGCATTGATTCATTTGAGTAATTACTCAATTACTCATAATAATTTTTACTGTCAGCGTCACTGTTTAACCTGAGAAAACATTCTGTAGCAAATGCCAGTAAATCCTGCAGCAACTGAACTGATCTGACAGTCGGAGTTCAGTGAGTGTGTTTACTCTGTCACACACAGTACGACAAACAGCCTCCACATCGATCGGCTGTCCGCAGCAGAAGTTACTCAACTCTGATTTGACCCGACGGATGTTGTTACCAAACGCTGATGAGTCACCGGTTTGTCAGACTGAACCAGGAGCCTTCAAATGATCCGACAGCAGCGTCGGAGAAGCATTCAACAAGCAGCGTTCACTCAGAGGAAGGACAGCAGAGACAAAGATGGAACGACTCAACGCCCTCGTCTGTCTGGGTTTCATTTGTGTGGCTTCAATTCAGGTGAGTTTCACATCAGATCACAGTTACATTTTTTATCCATTAAAACATTTTATATTCCATTTTATTTCAACGATATCCGACCTAACTTGTGGAAACAATGGAAACTTTATTCACAGAACTATGTTTCCAAATTTATTTTAACGATTCATTTTTTGTAAGCAAGGATTGGAAGGAAAGTCTTTTATGGACGTTTTTATGCTAAAACATAAAAAATTTTCCATTTTTATTCTAAAACTAAAGAAATTTTATGCTAAAACATAGAAATTAGCCAATAAAAATGGCCATTAAGTAATCTAATCTAATCATTATCTGCCCTGTTTAGCTGCTTTTATTAATAACAACGATTATTATAATAAAGAATTATAATAATAAAATTTTTAGTAGTTTG
>NW_019523047.1:1819-2537 GCF_002814215.2 Seriola lalandi dorsalis | reverse complement strand
GGTCACAGCAGCGCTTGGTGCAAGTTCCCCCCTTTTATATTTCTCCCCACTATCTCCTTTGACCCACATACAGTCTGTGAGGTAGTGAAAGGTGTTTAAATTGACCCTAAGCCCCCTGTGGTTCATCAGTTATTGATAGGAACGGATGATTGATTAAATGTTTCAACTCAGCTGAAGCCACGCATCGTTAAGGGTTGTGAGGGCGACGCTGGACGACAAGACGGATATAAACTTTAAATTGTCAGATTTTTCAATGGAGTTTGGTGTGACATATTTTATCCTAAGAAAACCAGAACAAATGGAGGAAAGATGGGCATCACCTTTATTTATATTTTATAAGAAGTTTATAATTAGGTTATTAATTCGTTTAACACTTTATATATCATAAATAAACAATTATAAACTAGTTATTACACAGTTTTCATACGTTGATGCAGGAAGAGAGATATAAGACTCACTATTTGGCAACCAACAGCTCACTGTTGGCCTTTTTATCTAATGTGTTATAACAGCTTGTAATTGATGATAAATGAAACAAGCTAATTAATAAACAAGTCATAAATCATCCATAAATCCTTTTTAAGCGTAGTCTTATTTTGAAGTTGTTCCCGTCCTGCCTGGTTTTGTTTATATATTTTAAATTAGTGTTATTTTCTTTCCACATTTTAGCAGTCATGGAAAACTCCACAGAGGAGCTGAAAGAAGGGGGAGGAGCCAA
>NW_019523047.1:0-836 GCF_002814215.2 Seriola lalandi dorsalis | reverse complement strand
ATTTGCATAAGTTTCAGGTTCATTATGATTTAATTCACTACATTTCAGTAATAAAACAAAAAAATGAATGTGACTAAATGTGTTTTAATGTGTTTACTTTTACTGAGTGACAGTTTTATTAATGTCTTCTCTGTTTAAAGCCCCTCCCCCAGCAAGTCGCTCACCGCAGCCATGAGAGCCCCACCCAGCCGCAACGCACGGCGAACCCAGGTACACAAAACAAACACACACTCTCTCACTCACACACACACACACCCTTTTCATGCTGCGTTTACCCTCCGTCTTTATCTCTGAAAATCCCAGACACCAGCACCAGCTGTCAGTCAAACGCTGTGGACGGGGCCATGTCTCTGAGGCTCTGTTTGAGCCGTAGGTGGCGCTGCTGCCCTCCAGTCGTCTCCTCCTGTCCTTGTCTCCCTGTCTCCTTGTCTCCTTGTCTGCTTGTTTCCTCGTCTCTTCAGCCACGTTTCAGCTGCTCCACTTCTTCTTCCTCTTCTGTTTATTCCAAACAAACCAGACACAGGAGACGCATCACTTCCTGTGTGGCGAGCTGTCTGTGTTCACAGCAAATGGAGAAGTTTGATGAGAAGCTGCAGATGAACGTGTGTGTGAGTGTGTTTGTGTGTGTGAGAACAGGTGAAACATTTACCTCTCTCTGATTGGTTCCTGACTGACAGTAGAAACCAGTAGAATCAGTTCACCAGCTCCATTTCTTTCACTTTCACTTTTTGGTCTTGTCTTGTTTCCTCTCCTCCTTTCCTCTCCCTGTTTCCTTACTTCTCCTCCTCCCTCCTCCCTCCTCTTCCTTTCTGTCCTTTTTCTTTCTCCTCTGCTTG
>NW_019523046.1:1517-3297 GCF_002814215.2 Seriola lalandi dorsalis | reverse complement strand
TGTGCAGTTAATGTATTTGTATAATGTGTATACGTTGTTTTGTGTGGCTTTTACTGATTAGATTTCTGATTATAATAATTTAAACTGTTCATGTCGATGTTCCCAACATCCAATGTTCACATAACAGTGGTGAACGGAAACAAGACAACACTAAACATTGGAAACATTAATTCACAGTCTTTTGCTGATTATGATGGAAACTTGGTTTGTGTATCTGTGTCTGTGTCCAGGCCCTCCGGTGGCTGAGCTGCAGTACTGCAGTGCTGCTGCTCTTGGTTCACGTCGCCCCGGTCGTCACACAGACGTCCTGTGGAGCCCCAGGGATTCCTGGGATACCGGGCACCCACGGGCCCAATGGCAGAGACGGTACCAAAGGAGAGAAGGGAGACCCTGGTGAGCTCAGAGTGAACATGACAACATCAAATACATTTACATCTTCTGTTCACATGTTTTTCTTCATGTTGTCACCAGCTCTTTTCTGACAAAATGTAAATGTAAATCAACTCGAGTGTCACGTGCAGCTGCAGTGAACTTCACTCAGCTGTTACAATTTTACAACTTTGAACAAATCATTCAACTTTATTAAACTATCAAACTATATCTGCAGCATCTTTGTTGTGCTGCACGTGTGTTGTCAAACTGATGAAGATACTTTTTCATTTTATTGTGTTTATGTTCGATTTAGTTGCAGTGAGAGACCTTGATGCAAAATTAAAATTACTAAACATTTCCTTTTGTTACAATAATAAGATCAGTTCAGCTAAAATAAAATACCTATCTTTCATCTTTCAGCTCACACTTTCAACTTGGTGACATAAGTGTCATTTTGTTGTTTGTTTGTCTGTTTGTTTTTGTATGAGCAGGTGAGTCAGGCCAGCCTGTCAGGGGCCAGAAGGGGGGGCCAGGTCTGCGGGGCCCCCCGGGACGGCCTGGGATGAAGGGGGACGTGGGTCTGCCGGGGCCTCCCGGATATCCAGGCCAGCCTGGGGAGAAGGGAAGACCCTTCAACCCCTCCAAACAGTCGAGAGCCTTCTTCTCCCAAAAACGTGTCTTACCACAGTCACCAGAGGTCGACACAACCATGAACTTCAACAGGTCGGTGACGGTGTAAAGTCAGAGAGAGAGAGCAGGAGTGGCGTTTAATGTGACGTGATGTAAACGAATGGGACGGGGAACAGAGAGAGGAAGGTTTGATTGGCCCGGAGAGGTTAAAGGGCGGGATCAATCAAATATCTGTGACAGTTTCATGAGTTCTTATTTGCAGTCTGAATTCACTCAAAACTTGGTCTAAAATCATCGAGTGTCTCTCTATAATATGAAATATTCATGAATAAATAAGCACCAAAGTTAGGTTGGAAAAACAAAAAATCTTTTTCGAAGAGAGACAAAGGTACGTGACATCACTGTTCTCCAGCTGAGCCTCGCCCACATGAAGCCAGTGAGAAGAGTCTCTTAACTGACACAAACAAAACAGTAACAGATTAAGAAAATACGATTTCAGTGCCTTTATGGTTGAACTGGTTTCACCAACAAGCACCAACATTGTCAAACACTAAAACAGAAGGAAAAAACAAAGAGTCTAAACATTTTGTGGGACATTTATTGTTTGTTATTGTTGTTATATTGGTGTGTTCTCGTGTATTTAGTCTTTTATTTTGATCTGACTGAACGATAAATGGTGAGATTTGCTGATTTCGCAAAAGACACAATTTACAAAACTCTGTATTCCTAAAGAAAAAAGAAAAAGAAACAAAACTAAGAGTCTATAGCCAAGCTAGTG
>NW_019523046.1:0-848 GCF_002814215.2 Seriola lalandi dorsalis | reverse complement strand
TACATCAGGTCTCTTTCCTCCACACCCAGGAAGGTTTGCTGCTGTGCCATGAGTTTTAAACTTACTATGATGCTGCCTAACGTGTGTTACCCTCCTGTTTCCTGTTTTCCTTGGTTCCTTGCATGTATAAATATATTTCCCCTGTAACCTTCAGGCTGAGCTCTGAAGCTGTACTGTGGTTTATCTGCCCCTGACTGTATTCGTCTGATGCTCCAGGTGTGTCTGAACCTGCTGAAGGGCAGCGACACCCACATGGCGCTGTGTGACATAGCCGAGGGCTTCCTGGTCACCTCCGGCTCGGCGGTCCTGGAGCTGGAGGTCGGGGACACAGTCTCACTCCAGGCAACCAGGTACAACAACATCGTGACGAGTCAGAGCAGCGCCAGCCACACCTTCACCGGCTTCCTGATCTTCTCCACCGCCTAGAGCCGCGGCCTCTCACCCGCACACGCAGTCAGACGGAATAAAATGAGACTTTTAGTGACATTTACAGCAATCAAGTGAAATATGTGTTTTCTGTAATCCAACAGCAGAATTAATAAAGGTCAGCTCAGCTGCCGCATGTTGCATGTTTTAGTCTGTTACAGTCAAAACAAATCACATGTACTTTAAATTACTGATGTGCATTTTTAAAAAACATAACACATTTTATATCAAACTCCAGCCTTTCCAGCAAAAATCCATTTCAGTGAGACATTCAGAAGATTTATTCAGCTGTTTTAAGATCAGTTAAAGGGACAGTCTGTAATCCAAATATGAACAAATTGCCTCACCTTCAAAAATGAAAGCACAAGACTGAAATCTGCTACTGCTTCCATACTGACTGACATACTCTTCATACATTATAC
>NW_019523045.1:6874-7275 GCF_002814215.2 Seriola lalandi dorsalis | reverse complement strand
TCCAGGTACACACCCGGGGAACGCTGGAGTCTGACGAGCGATCACGTGTTTCTGGAAGATCTCTGAACAGCTGGGGCTGCACCATGTTTAAGATGTTTAAGATTTCAGTTGGACTGGTCGTATTGTCACAAATCAATGATGTGATTGTTGTTGGATCTTGTACCAAACAATCATGTTTCTTTTACGTCTGGAGAATATGATTTACAGGCCGGAGCGTCTCTGTAGCTCCACAACACTTTCTCTGACACATTTGACCTTCAATATATTGCGATTTCGATTATATTTTGATTAATCTTGCAGCTCCAGTTGTCAGCAGTATTTACCACCACGGCCGATTCACTTACAACGTTTTAATTTCACCCTTTCTCTGTGTCTGTGCAGTCGCTCGCACTCCGTGTTCT
>NW_019523045.1:0-1175 GCF_002814215.2 Seriola lalandi dorsalis | reverse complement strand
ATAGAAAAGCTCCACCATCAGTGCTGCCTCACTTCACATGATTACATGATTTTGTTTCCTCACATTAATTTGAAATAAAACTAATACTTTTCATTACTCTCAGCTTTTCAGATCAATATTAGTATCAGTCTTTTATTGCATTTTAACACGATGTCCAAAAGCTGAAGCAACTAGTAACTGTTTGGTTTTATTATTAATTATTCCACCACGTTTTCTTGATTGTAAAAAATGACCCAGAGTGACTTTAAATCTTATCGTCACCGTTTCTTTTGCAACAACTTAAAGAACTTGGACAGAGACGAGATAAATTATTGAGCCGACTCTCTTCTCTTCTCTCTTCTAATAAGTTTATTCTTATTTATATTTAATACTATTTTACTTCCGGCACGAGTTTTAATTTTCCCACAAACTGTGGTTTGGCTTGACACGGACGTTTTAGTCGTGTAAGTGACGCTAACATCGTTGCTGTCCTTCCTGCTGTCAGGGTATGAAGCAGACCATCCAGTGCCTGCAGGACCAGCTCAACCTGCTCGCCATGGAGACGCAGAAGGACTACACTGACCTGCGCTCGGCCTCCAGAGCTCTGCAGAAACCTCTCCAGAGCGTCCAGGAGAACATCAGCAGGTGAGACACAGACTGACGGACAAACGCATGAAGAAGCGTTGGAAGGTTTTTGATTTAATTTAAAAGCTGCGAACACAAATCTCTCTGTCGACTTTCAAACATTTGCATTAAGTTTTGAATTGTTATATATCCATTAGTTTCACGTTGTCACCACCTCGTGTCTCCTGTGTGCAGCAGCTGCAGGACAGTGGAGCATCAGGCCTCGACACAGGCCGACCTCCTCTCCTCCACCTCCTCCTCCCTCGCCTCTTCGCTGCGTCTGAACGCAGACGAGAGCCGGCGGACGCTGGAGGAGATGACGGGCTGCTGCTCCCACCTCCACCGCTCCGTGTCCGGTCTGGTGGAACGAGACCTCCAGTGGAGCTCCAGAGTTAGGGAACACACAGAGTCTCGAACCCACGAACACCTCTCCCTCATGGGGAAGATTTCCACTGAAGCTCAGACCCTGCATCAGGTAAAAAAACATGGCCTCTGATTTAATATTACTTAAGAAATGTTACTTGCTTAAGGAATGTGGCGCAGAAGACGCTGTTCGATCAGTCGTGAAGGTG
>NW_019523044.1:6454-6960 GCF_002814215.2 Seriola lalandi dorsalis | reverse complement strand
GAAAGAATCCTTCCTTCCTCAACATCCTTTTTTATTTTCTAACAAAATGATTTCAACAGTATTTCTCATAATTAATTTACAATACGAAGAAGGGATGTATTTTAACCCATGTTTGCATTAATGTGTTGGGAGACAATCCAGTAAATTTTAATTTCAAAACAGGAAAAAAAAAATGTACTACAAAAGTAGAGGTCCAACCTCCCATACACACAACCAAGGTTCAATTCATTTGTTAATTCCATAAAATATGATTTTGCTCCATTATGTTCTGCATTTTTTTAAAAAACCTTTTAGCAGGAGTGACAGATGACATGTACAGTACTTCACATGTCACATGACTAGAAGAAGGGAGAAAAAATCTCATTCTCACACTGGACTTCTTCTTTCTTTTCTTTTCTTTTCAATAAATGTTTCCATGTTGGCTTATGTTAGTACAGATTTATGGCTATAAACAAAAAAATGAAAGTTAAAACGTCCATATATGTGACAGGAGCCCCTTGTGAGTT
>NW_019523044.1:0-773 GCF_002814215.2 Seriola lalandi dorsalis | reverse complement strand
TCTGGTTATTTTTGCTTTTGTTCAATTAGAAATAAAAACTACAATTGTTACTGAATGGCAGTTTTGTGATTCGATTGTTCTTCACCTTTGTAGAGCTCTGCTGTTTTCTCCAGCTCTTCCAGTCTTTTAACGAGTCCATCTGGAAAGCAACATGAATTTACATGAGAAGAGCTTCATTTCCATCTTCAACAATAAACTAATAAACTCCTAATGATGATGGCGATAATAATCTCACCGTTGCAGAGAATAGCTCTGCTGAGTCCCAGAGCGTCTGCTGTGCCTGAGCTCATGTTCTCTACCAGCCGATGTTTGACCTTTTTCAGCACTAACACAAACAAAATGTGTGTTTAACGCAGAAGAAGCAACACATGATCCACAGAAAGTAATATGGACAAATATCGGATCAAAACGTGAGTGTGTGTTCGTGTCTGATGCAGGAGATACCTATATCCAGAGACTTCCCCTGTTTTGGGTCTGCCTGCAGTTTGTTGTAGTGGATCGTTGCTTCTCCCTGATGTCACAACAACAACAACAAATAAACAGGATATATTTAAAAGATCATCACTAGAAAAAACAACAACATATCATCCATTCATTTACTCTTATAAAAACAATTAAAATACAATGTGTTATCCTATCACAAGTGGTAAATTTGTTAATGTGCAAACTTTTCCTGCTTCATGGGGCCAGGGGTGAAATTCACAGCAACACAATCTAATCCTTTAATTCCCACACTGGACCCTCTCTTTAATCCACCATGCAGGAAGTCATGG
>NW_019523043.1:1721-2409 GCF_002814215.2 Seriola lalandi dorsalis | reverse complement strand
ACACACACACACACACACACACACACACACACACACACACACACACACACACACACACACACAGCAGAAGACTGTTACTGACGGCCTACATTGTTACCCAGCGTAACATAAACACGTCTCTCTCTGAATGAAATCAGGTCACAATCTCAAACTCTTCAAAAACAGGGAAATACTTTACATTATATAGAAGTTTTGTACCTTTGAAAACCTTTTAAAACGATGTAATGTACATGTACATGTACATGTAATGACAAATGTAAATTAGATCCATGTCAACATCGTTTTTAGGGATTCATTTAGATTAGAGGAGATGTTGGTGTCCACACAAGCACTCTTAGACACCTGATACAGGATCAGAAAACATGGCTGACGATGGAAAATTAGCATCAGAAATATTCCCAATGTTCTTCACATTTCTGCATAAAAAATCACTTGAAAACAGTTTTTTCCAGCTGATGGAAACTGAGAAAATAAGATTTTATGTCCATGAATTGTAAAGTCAGTTGATGGACAGCGGCTCCGTGTGTGTCTTACTCTAAACTCTCCTCTTCTACAGATCCCGTTTTTCCACAGAGGCATCCTCCAGGTGTTTGGACAGAGACGCCGTCTGCAGGTGAGATGGACAGACGGAGTTCATGTCTCATGTTCAACATTTCAGTCACCTTTTAGTTCATGAAAACTGGAGTGT
>NW_019523043.1:0-786 GCF_002814215.2 Seriola lalandi dorsalis | reverse complement strand
GTGCGTGTGTGCGTGTGTGTGAGATCAAAGCGACAGCTGGGTGTAGCAACATTTGGTCAAGCCTCAACCTTGGACCCAGTCTGATATAAATGTGTGTGTACTCGTTCAGAGTGGTAGAACATCTGAACGTTCACATTTTGTTTGGCAGAGTCTGAATTTAAATCTTTGTCTGAGAAACAGTAGATAAGTTATCGATATATCAGTTTTCGATTACCAATAAATATTGATTTCTATGTGCTGTGTTATTGGCCAACGAGGTGTTCACCTGCCCGTCCTCTACACACCTGGGTTCAGTCGAGAGCAGAGTGGGAGCCGTGTTAGTTCTGATGTGGAACTTTGCACTTGTCCAACACTTCAGACAGAATTCCTTTCAAACTAATGATTGAACCGTCTGTGAATGCTAACATAGCATGTCATGCTAACAGGCTGCACCTTACCCTGAGTCACACCTGGGGCTCACAGTTCAGTCTCAGCATGTGTTTCCTCTGTGTTCATCAAACCAACACTGAGTGACTTTTACAAGTCACTGCAGCTCAGTAGAAACGTCTGAGTTTATGCAGCTCTGACGGTAACGTTTGTTTTCCGTTCACAGGAAAAGATTTTCTGACTGAGAGCGGGAGGCTGAACGCCGTCAGTAAGTTTCACTGCAGCTTATTCTTCTCCACGTTTCACTTCACACAAACAAACCCTGTGTCGACAGAAGCAGCAGGTAAAGATGAAACGTTAAAACATGTCTCAGAGCAGGTGTTCCCAACCTTTTTAGCTTGTGACCCTTTAAGATGAGAC
>NW_019523042.1:6677-7125 GCF_002814215.2 Seriola lalandi dorsalis | reverse complement strand
GTTTTATGGAGAAGGCTTTCACGCTCTCATAGGCTGTTGTGATGAGCTGACTAGGACCCTGCAGCTTTAGGTTTAGGATGTTTAGTTGTTGTGTTATATCCACAAGGAATGCCAAATCCATTATACATTTTGGATCATCTAGTTCAGGAACATCCAGTCTGCCAGCGCACCTCAGTAAAATACAGTACATCACCATACGATGCTTCGATTTCTTCCCAAAAAGCCCGGAACTGCTGTAATCCTCTGGACCTGATGTAATTTACACATTTCAGGACGACAGACATGACATGTTCAAATTTTAAGCATTTGCTGCACAGCGCCTGCTGATGTATAATGCACTGCAGAGCGATCGCTGGGTCTGAGTTTTCTTCCGCCAACTTTCTCTGAACCAGCGCTACCAGTCCGTTTTGTAAGTTTCCATTTAGTAAAGCCATAGCTTGACGCTCTA
>NW_019523042.1:0-916 GCF_002814215.2 Seriola lalandi dorsalis | reverse complement strand
GGTTGAGGGAGATGTCAATCAAAACATCCACACCTTGAGAAGCACTTTTATTAGGTAAATAATTACATTTCATCCAGCAATCCTCAAATAACCTGGTTATATCAATGCAATGTAAATGAGAAAATCTTCTTTCTTCGAGTTTTACGTGACTTCAGAGGAATGTTTCGAGCATTGTTCCTTGGCCTTGGGCACTGACTCTGGATTCGAAGAGGATCTGCAGCAACATGCATTGGCATCCGGAGGTGGGTAACAAAGTTGATAACGCTGCATTGGTGCTCAGGTTATATCAGACAAAACTATTTGTAGGGATTGTGAAGATTATTATGTTATTTTGTCTTGTTTTGTCCAGAAAATGATGATGTAGTCGACAGGCCTTTAACCACCTTGTTTAGGAGACACGTGGACTCTCCATGTTCAGGGTTGGAGTTTGGCTCCTTTTTCTTACTTTCTGTGATTTAAGTGAACTCATGTTACAATGGACCTCAACGTGGGCACGGCTGCACCCCACCTGAGGTCACCGAGGTTCGGCCCTCTGCATTTTTTCTGAGGTGTATATAATAACTGCCTAAAATAACTCTACTTTGGTGCTGCAAAAATATTGTACACCAAGATCACAGACTTCCCCATCTGATCAGCAGCGGCATTGCTTGTGTGTGTGTGTGTGTGTGTGTGTGTGTGTGTGTGTGTGGGTGGAGTGAATGATCTTTAGTCAACACAGTTGTTCTTTTTTATTATGTCAGCAAACTGGACAGGCAGCTGAATCCACCGCAGCGTGATACAGGTTGCAACAGACTTTTACTGCTTGTTGTGCATTGCCTTTCAAGGCATCTCTTGGCAGCTGTTGTACAGCTGCGCTACGTTACATACACCAGCTAGTTAGTTTAACTTGAGTGAATTAACTAGCTAGCTGGCTAAT
>NW_019523041.1:0-1148 GCF_002814215.2 Seriola lalandi dorsalis | reverse complement strand
AGCTGTAACATGAGACAATGTTTATTTAAAAGTAAGATACAAAAAAGAATATATTTTATGCAACAAAAAAAAAAGGTCAGCTGATGTTTAAATTACATTTCTCCAAATGTAAACTGTGAACTGTCACTGAGTTAGAAGAAACATAACTTTTAGTTTCTTGGGAGCAAAATTTAAAAACTACAGAAAAAGACCATGTCCATTTACTTGCTTTTTCCCAAGCTTTCAACTTCATTTTCCATGGTCTTCTTAATCAGCAGATAAATCAGGAGACAGCTCAGCTGTCATCAATGGAACTAATTCTGAAGAACATTGAGAGTGATCTCTGAGTTTAGATTTTTTTTGTCACATTCTTAAATAATGATATTATTATACACATAGACATACATGTAAATATTTATGATATAATATCAAATAATAAATGGCAGCAGACCTTATGTACCATGTTGGCTTGAAGCTGTTGAAGCTCTGTCCTGCAAAATAAACTGTATATTTACACTTTTTTAAATTAATTATGTTTACTCATACACACACACACACACACACACACACACAAACACATAAATATATGTATACATACATATATATATATGTATATATATTAAATAACAATATATGAGTCATAACACAGTCAGTGCTGTGGATGTATATGTCTTTATAAATCTGGCTGTCCTGGAAATGACTTCTGGTAGAACTTATGGCTGCTTTGGGATGTGTGTGTACTGTATCTGTCGGCAGGCAAACCCCCAAGCTCTTCACCGCTCATTCTTTACACGTCCACTCCCTCACTTCCTTATTTGTCATTCTTGCCTCCTCTCACTCTCCTCTAATTCTCTCTGACTCTCCAGCCACTCCCTCCTCTCAACAACGTCTCGAGCACCATCTCGTCTTTTTTATCAGCGTGTCTTCTCCTCTTGTCCCTCCTCAATCTCTATTCCCAACTCGCCTGAGTGTTGTCTGCAGTCTCTCAGTCACTGACACTGTCTGGGATTCAGATTTGTCAAGAGTCAGCAAATAAAGGCTGCAGAAACAAGACTTCAGCACACACTGGAAGACACAAATAAACAGACGGGGAACAGAAATGCACGTGATCTCATGCATGGGGACATTCTCAAATCCAAATGAACAAATGATTTGTCACAGACACATTT
>NW_019523040.1:1880-2487 GCF_002814215.2 Seriola lalandi dorsalis | reverse complement strand
CATGGTAAAAGATGCGTTCTGAAATGGTGGAAATCGGACTCACCTCCCCAGTTTGAGACCTGGTTGCTGGGTGTCTTACTTGTAGAGAAGAAGTTCCTTTGCACATATAACCTGGTGCTACACCATATCAAGAACCAACAGATCTACCCCCCTCTGTATCACACCTCAATCTCAATGTTAGCAGTGATGACATTAAAAAGATATCAAATATTACAGAGAACCATGCCCTAATTTTACCTTTGTATTATAGTTGATATGTATTTATTCATTTAATGTCCTTTTGCTGTACATGTGCACTTGATTTAAACATGTTTTGTCTGCCTGTTTTTTCTCAAGTAAACCACCATCAATAAAATGTTAAAAAAAAAAAAGGGAGAGAGAGAGAGAGAGAGAGAGAGAGAGAGAGCACAACCCATGCAATAAAGGAATGCCATTTTTTTTTTGTTCTGATGAATAAAGAAATGAAAATGTTTTAAATACAGCGGCCAAATTGTAATGCCCCCGACTCCATCCTAGTCTTACTATATTTGTGGGGATCGGTCATTGAGATAATGGGGTAGACACTGTTAGACAGTTGCGATGGTTAAAGTTAAGGTAAGGGGCCAAG
>NW_019523040.1:0-906 GCF_002814215.2 Seriola lalandi dorsalis | reverse complement strand
TGTCCCTCGTTTGTGCCGTTTAATGTGTTTTAACACTTTTTCTTTCACGTACAGGAAGAACAGCCTCACTCCCACTCTTCTCCTGCCTGTCATCCCTCTAATGCATCAGACTTCACTTATGTTTTCTGTTTTAAATGGTCCAGTCTCTTCTTTTCTCTCACTGGGACCATTACAGATCATCTTATCTTATCGCAGATGAAAATGTCACCTTGTTCTATGGAGCTCTACTGCCCCCTGCAGATAAAGCTTCAGACTGCACTGCACTGTGGTGTAATGTGGGTGTCCGGTGTAGTCCACTGTGTTAAGCTTTCTGCTTCAGATTGAGGCAGGGGGGGAGGTGGTAATTCTCTCAGTGTTCCTCCTGTCTTCAGGAACCTCTTCTCTGATACTTCACCTCCCTCTGGCTTTAAACTGTGAGCAGTTAAATTGTTTCAACTCAAACAGAAATACTGACATTAACTCACCAGATACATAAATCCTTCCATTAACACACATTTTAATGGACACATAGTGCTGGTGCATTTAACAATAGTAGTTCTGCATATTGAGATTGCAAACAAGTGTATAGAAGTTCATTACTGACAAACTGCAGAGAGACAGAGAGAGAGAGAGAGAGAGAGAGAGGATGGAGAGTGTTATCAGTGTTTCAGCCACACGAGAAGCTGTGTTACAAGATTTAAGTTGGTTTTCTTTGCCCGGTATCTGTTTACATCCCCTGCATGTAAACTGTGAGCAGAGATAACTGAACAGGATCTGACCTGAAAGTAAAGTATCACTCTGCTGGACCCCACCAGACTAACTCTTACCTGTCAGTGGGCCATTACCGTCCTCTGTTGTCTGCTGGAGAATAAGAATAAGGATAAGAAAAGGAATTAGAAGAAGAAGAAGAAGAAGAAGAAGAAGAAG
>NW_019523039.1:1213-3954 GCF_002814215.2 Seriola lalandi dorsalis | reverse complement strand
CCGGGCTGGAGACACTGTGCTGACTTGCACTCATGCTTGTCATTCCAGCTGTTTACTTCTGAGCTTTGTAAACTTCTCTCGTGTTGAGCAGGGGACTTCAAGGCTGACCTGACTTTATTTCGGCTGCACAATACAACACCTGCCGACTGAGAGAGGTGATTCATCTGTATATCTGGCGCTGTGTAGATATCTGTGTCTGTGTGCAGTCATTGTATTTTCATTCAGTGCCATCATCCCCAGTGGGTACGGACCACATAAATCTGCCCTCGTCCTTAATGAAAATCAAACAACGCCCAGAGTCTCGGCCTCTGTCACTTGCCAGGAATCCAGATGGTACAAGTCTATACATCGCAGCATAATGCTCTTTCATTGTACACGGCCCTGTTTGACATGATGTGTGGCTCTTTTGTGGAGAGCCGTCACAAAAGTACATTCACTGAGAGCAAAACCTCTGACTCTCCCGCAGACACCACTGCCTGTGTCCCATCTTAAAACCCGAGTACATAACAGCGTCATTGTCCTTTCGCCTGTGGCTACAGAGGGGACACTGGTTGTTAAAAAGGCATTTCATTAACTTTGCGCCCTCCATTTTGCAATACAGATAGTTCTATAATGACACGTCCAACCCAGAGGCAGCGCATACACACAAAGAACAAAAGGCTCATCGCTGATAAGAAGGCAGCAACAGTGGAAGGGCCTCTTGTTAGAATTCCCATGCTGCATGATGACACGCTCTGCTACTCCAGGCATTTCCTTTAATGTTTTTAAAAATGACAAGAATGCGATTGTTCATTCACTGGCAGCGAAAGGAATTGCAGCTTATGGGGAGATTCCAGCCACTTTTGGTCTGTGGTCGAGGTCTGAGCGGTGGTGACAGTGGGCGAAAAGCAAAAGGCAGCTCAGGCGGGCGCCCGACAAAACACAGACGCATCTGGACTAGTATGATGTGTTGTCCAATAAACACAACTTAAGGCAAAAGCTGTTCTTAGCAGCTGCATTTGAGGGCAAGCTGACGAGCCTGCCGTGACACAGAGGTGTACTGAAGTCAAAAAGGAAACAGTGAGTGGAAGAAAAGTGCATTTAAATAGATACAGATATAGATAGATCAAAGCGCTTTACAATGGAAGCCACATTCACCCAGTCGCACATTCACACACTGGAAATCAAACGGGAAATTTGGGGGTTCAGGCTACGTCCTCACTACTATCTAATTAATCACTTTTGCTACGTTTATTGACTGCCATCAACACTACTACAGAGTTTTGGAAACACTTCCTGTTAACACCAGCTCACTCATTCTTAGTGTGACATACGTTTTCTGGACGGAGATAGTTTTCGTTTTAAAATGATAAAGTAGCAGTGCGGATGTCGCCTCAGTATCTTGCCGAAGCACACTTCAGAATCCGAGCTGGAGGAGCCGGGAATCGAACCACTGAGCTTCTGATGAATGGACGCCCGGCTCCTGAACCACAGCTTGTTGGAGGCCAGAAATGGACTCATCTCCTCTCTGCGGAGAGACCGCATGATCTGTTTACTCCACCAATAACCGAGTTTTCCATTGCAATCCATTCATTTTGTGTCGTCCTCGGGGGCCCCCGCCAGAGGAACAAATCTCTCCACACCTTGACAAGACGACCTAATGACTATTGATTAATGAATTATTCTCATTTATGAAAAAGTGACGAAGATACTTTGTGGTTGAAGTAACTTTTCCACTTACATGTGTGTAAACCAGGTGAAGTGACATCAGATACTCTGGCCTACCGCTCATGTTGCCCCCCCGGGCCAGATCGTTAGGTGAACAGAAACATATAAAGCACGTATGTAATATTCAAAAGCCTAGTCCGACACGGAGAAGACAAGACTGTATTCAGAGTTACAGAGCATTATGCAACTTTTTGCCTGGGGACAGGAAGTGTTAGAAGGCAGTTCTCCCTCCCCTCACTTGCTCAGGTTTCCACCCAAACATGTGTCGTTCATGTTGACGAGCTGTCACCTCGGAGCTAACCACAGTTCATGAAGTCTACACAGGAAGTGGAGAAGCAAACGCAGCCACACTGCAGCATATGGAAACATTCAAATATGTTTTGTCTATCATACATGTAGCTTAGTTGTTTATGTTACTGCTTATCATTTTTATTTACCTGTAGTATGTCACACCAACACCTACAGCAAATGGTACAAATGGCACATGCACTGAGGCCGATTCTTCTCAAACAAAGCTAAGCTAACGCAATACATATGTAACATGTCAGACCAGGAAGTGGCTGAACAGAATTCATTTGCGTAGCCTCCTGAAGTGGGCGGGGGAAAGGCTCGCCTAGGTGGCTTGCTAACCAGGAGACGTAGCTGCAGTAGGATATACTGCTATACATATATATATATATATGATATAACTGTTAAACTTCAAGGTGTGGAAGGTGTTGCTCAACTATCTAGGGTAACTGGCTCATTTGCAAACAGTGCATCTATTATGGAGCAGTTTATACTCTGGCAGGGCAAGGTTATATAAAATCAGATGCGACACAGCTAACATGCTTCCTCCATTTTGAATTCTCGGACACTATGTTCCCTAAAAGGTCATCGAGGTCGAGACATCTTGCGTACGTCTGTCAGAGAGAATGAGAGAGCGAACCGTGATTACTGTACAGATGGAAGCTGAGGGCGAGAGAGAGAGAGAGAGAGAGAGAGAGAGGATCTCAGACTGAGAAGACATATGTGGCCTGGGATGATTTATTCTC
>NW_019523039.1:0-805 GCF_002814215.2 Seriola lalandi dorsalis | reverse complement strand
ATCTGCGTCAGAGGAGATACACTACTCCTACTCAACTTGTATCTTTGCGGGTCCATTTATACTCAAACTTCATTTGCATTAAATGTAAATAGAAATGTATATTAAAAATAAAGTGCATCTACAGTGGGAGGAAACAGCAACTGAGGATTTTTCTCCACATTCCAGAGAGATAAATGAGCCTGTACAGCGCAGCAGGCATCAGCATGTATTATACAGCACTCACAGTGCAGCTCCTCAGCCCATAATCAAGGCTTCCATTTTCCACAACATACAGGGCCATGTACTGTACATGTGGCAGACAAAGAGCCTCTGTGTATGACACCTGTCACTGCATTAGACTTGCATGTTCTCGTCTCCGCTGACAGGAGGCTCATTAACATGCGGCAGACATGTTTCATTGTCATTCTGGTGGGGGGCCAAACATCCCGTCTCCTTGCTGCTAATTCAGCAAAACAAGGACATTTCTGATGTAAAGCTCATTCTGCACAAGGGTTGGGTAACATGACAATACATGCATCCCATGAGATGATAGATAGTTCTGTACAATTTAATGTTTAAATGAGACCAGGCGGTCTGAGTGTGCGGTACCTGCTCAGCAGGGAGGAGCCCCTGCAGCCGGGGATTGGGTTTCTCTTGTCCTGTTTGCTGTTTCTCCTCTTATTTCCCCTGCGAGCCACAGAGAGAGTAAACAAAAAAGACACACCCCTGTACTAACACAGTTTGTGTGTCCTGTTGTAAAATAATACCCACTCTGCTAAACTGTTTCTGAACACGTCTAAGGGTATCGAGTGTCAGTCACTCCTCC
>NW_019523038.1:1529-2689 GCF_002814215.2 Seriola lalandi dorsalis | reverse complement strand
ACATCAACGTTTCTGTCAATTTACACTTTTAAATTAACTCATTAACTGATTAATTATTAAATGTATTGTTTATTGATTATTGTCTCTCAGATCGGACACGTTGAGGGACACCCCGAGAGGAAAGGCGTCTTCCCCATGTCTTTTGTTCACATCCTCTCTGATTGACGGCTGCGAGGCGAGTGTGAGGCCATCGCCCACCGGCACAAGCAACCTGCCGCTGACCAACAGGAACAAAATAATGACGTCACCCTCAGTCTTCGCTGTAAATAGACTTTATTATTCTGTCTAACAGTGTTACCATAGCAACCCAGCATGCCGACCCAGGTGGGCCGTAGCAACGAGGTCTACAGAGAAGGAAAAGACACACGGGTAAGGGGTCAGAGGTCAGGTTCAGTGTCAGAAGTCAGAGGTCAGGGTCAGGTCTGAACTGGTCTGAGGGGTCATTACAACAAAGCACAACAACAGACACATCAGCTGATGTTCACTTCCTCCTGGATCGACATCGTAGTCCTGCACGGGTCCGTGTGGCGCCACTCCCTCAGAGCTCAGTTACAGTCTCACCAGCCTCAGTCCTCAGATCAGTTCGGGTCTAGACCTGTGGCCTAGACTCTGTGATGTGTTCAGGGTTATTTGAGAGTGTGGTTTATCACAGACACGTGAAGTCTTTTCAAAATAAAGCAGCAGGAAGGAAAAAACTCCATTAACCAGAAACAAACACAGGAGGGGAAAAGTGGATATACACAGGGATGACCACGGAGATAATCATAGTCTGATGAAAGGCGGGAAACTGCAATGACAAGGGACGTGAGCACTTCAAAATAAAACAGGAATATGCATAACATAAGACAGGAGGTCCTTTTATCTACTCTCCTATTCTTACCTGTACATGTTCACCTGTCCTCTGCTACCTGGCTCAATGCAGGACTGTGACGTAGCACACCTGTCCTCATCAGACATCTACAGGTGAACTAAGGTGTGATGATGTGTAGGTTCATATGGTGGGGACTGAGTCAGTGGTTCTCACCTGATCTGACTTCAGTGCAGGTCTCAGATCACTTTCCTGAGTCAGGTGTTTTCAGGTGTGACTTTTCCTTCTCTTCACATCCTCCAATCAGATCTCTCCAGAGCCAATGATACACTCCAACTGTATTTATTGTATC
>NW_019523038.1:0-828 GCF_002814215.2 Seriola lalandi dorsalis | reverse complement strand
AGCTAGCAGAATGAATTCAGATGTGAAAGCTGACGTCTGTGAAAACATCCTCTCTGAGGTTACAGCAGTTCATTAGTTTATACATGTTACTGGTGCGACTGAGTCCTGCTCCAGGTTTTCTAACAACAAATACAGAGATGTTGTTACTTGATTATTTAGTGTGTCACGGAAGGAACGTTGATGAGGTTTGTTAAACCACTGCTCTTAGTTTCATTTCTAAATGTTTCTTGCTGACTCATACTGGCTAGGTTAGCTAGGTTAGCTAGGTTAGCTACAAAGATGACCAACAGGTCTTTGGGATTGTTAGCTTAAACACAACTAAGCTCACAAAGTTGACACTGCTGTGATTCTACTGGCAAGTTGTCTGTGTTTCAACAATCAGTTATTCGGTGATATTATTAACAACAATACTAATAAGTATTATTAAACAGTGAAATGACCTGAGCTGTGATGAAACAAGAAGTCTGACTGAGAATAAAGACGATGAACTGTCAGTTCGTCCTTTAAAGGAACAGTCTGACGTGTATCCTGTTGTCTCTTCTCCAGTTAGCTTAGTTCAGGGGGAGACTGTTAGCTTAGCTTGTAGCTCTGTTCGTCTTCTATTGTGATACAAGGATTTGACAAATGGCTGACTGTCCCTGTGTGAAGTGTGAATTAAGGATCTGGAAACACTTTGTATTCACCAAAGAAAATTGACTGTCTAATGAGGATAATTATGTTAGTGAGATCTTCTCCTTTTTATATATTAATTTAGTAATTATCAGATGATGATTTATCCTAAAGAGGTAATTATATCCTAATTATAATAGTCAGAAAGAGTGAAAAAAA
>NW_019523037.1:2317-2803 GCF_002814215.2 Seriola lalandi dorsalis | reverse complement strand
GTGATCTTACAGTCATCTTGCTGCAGAGCTGCCAGGTCTGCTGGCTCTCTCTCTGGAGGACAGGGGGCTGCTGGAGCTGGAACCTCTGAAACAGAAAAGGAGTCAAATGTTTGGAGTGGCAGTGAGAAATGTCAGTGCTCTGCTGCTCTGCTCTCTTTGACAGCGTCTCCACATGAAGCTGAATCACTGCTCAACACAGTCAGCAAGCCTTCATCACCTTGTTGTGTTTGGGCCTCCACTGTGCCGCCCTCGTGCTCGACGCAGCAGCGGTATTTATATGTGCTGTTATCTGGCTGACGGATCAGCAAGATGGCGGCGGTGCGTCCCGACTCTCTGAGCTCCAGCTGCTCTCCATCATCAGGTTTCAGCTCCTCCAGAGGACCATCCTCCTTCTGTCTTTTCCAGGAGAACTGGACCAGAGGAGGAGACATGGCTGAGGCCAGACACAGCAGGGAGCTCTTCCCCTCAGGGTGGGCTCTGGGTGCT
>NW_019523037.1:0-1090 GCF_002814215.2 Seriola lalandi dorsalis | reverse complement strand
AATATAATTAACAGACTGACATATAGATTTTCTATGTATATAATATATAATGCAGGATGATATATATAGATCTATACTTCCATGGTATATATTACACTAATCCACAGTAAATATAATTTGTATAATGTTCAAACTGTTTATCTAATGAATGTAACCACACTTTATATAATGGAGAATGTGTTTGATTGTGTTAAATATATCAACAATAATGTGAAATATATTTGTAATTACATAAAGAGAATTAATTGATTCTCTTTGAATAGTCAAAAAAAATATTTTAAAAAGTATTATATTATGAATATAATACTTTCTATTATATTAGTTTGGTGGTAATAACTGTTATTTATATCACTGTAAATATTTCTTTCACTAAAACGTATTTAGTTTAATGTAGAATTTATCTAAAATTGTCTGAGGTAAATATTTTCATCATAAGATTGTTATCTATATAAAATATATTTCTCTAATAAATAATAGAATTTAGTACCAATAAATAAAATGTTCCTATATGTATACACAAATAATTTATACCTAAACCTCCGTAGGTATAAGAAAATAAAAAATACATGCACACTTCTTTTATTATTATTGTCAGAATACATCATGTTAAATGTTTTTAGTTTTTTTTATGTTAGCGATTAATTCAGTAAAATGAATCATATCATGAAATATTCAGTTAATACTGAATATCTTATAACTGTCATATTTTAAATAATGGTAATTATGCCTTTTTTTAAAAAAAAATAACCTAAAAATATTGTAAATACATTAATATTATATCATGAAGACACATATATTCTGAGCTGATGATTTATAAAAGTGAAATATGAATATAAAGAATTGAAATAGTGTTTCCATCTTTGACTTGGTTGAATTTGATCTTTCTCTGATGATATACATCATATATAAGCATGATATATAGCAGAGGAAATCTATGTGAAGGTGAATCCAGTATATGTGGGACCTTTGTGCTGTATTGATGAGTAGTTTAGTGATCAGAGTCCATGTAGTTTCCAGGATCAGACTGAATGCAGTGCAGTGCTGGAAGCTGCTGTTGACTGTGTGAATGTGTGTCTGTGCTGCTTGTTGC
>NW_019523036.1:0-1976 GCF_002814215.2 Seriola lalandi dorsalis | reverse complement strand
CCCGGAGTTTATTGTGAACAAAGAGAAGCAAAACGCGTCTGAAGATGAATGAATGAGGTTAAATTACATATGGCCGCTGAGGATACTACTACCAGATGTAGCACAGTGACGAAAAATGCTCCGACTGTTTTCCTTTCGAGGTGAACAAACACGATTTATACAACTTTACATCCGGTAGAGGATTTCAGAATAAGACGAAATGCACCGCATCAATTCAATTTCAATTCTTTTATTAATTAATAGAAATCTTGAGGTGATAGATTTTTAAGACAACGTTACAAAAAAAAATATACAAAACACTGCAATATTTAAATTCTGTCTTTTCATTTTGTTGCTTTGGGAAACACAACTCAAGAGTTTCATGACTTCATTTTTGAATTATATCAAAAAAACTTATTCATGTATCCTTTTTCATTAAGCTCTTGAACTTATCACAAGATCTTTCCCTAGGACATCAGAGCTCACCTGAGAACCTGCAGCTCACCTGTCCATGTGTCTGTGACATCAGAGCTCACCTGAGAGCCTGTAGCTCACCTGTCCATGTGTCTGTGACATCAGAGCTCACCTGAGAGCCTGCAGATCACCTGTCCATGTGTCTGTGACATCAGAGCTCACCTGAGAGCCTGCAGATCACCTGTCCATGTGTCTGTGACATCAGAGCTAACCTGAGAGCCTGTAGCTCACCTCACTGCCTCACAAATGAGCAAACACTTAACCACTGAAATTTACATTTTCAATTCTGACGTTTGAAACCGTTAAACTATAAATAATTACCATTTCAGACTCACCAACTTCACTACTGCTACTGCTGGGCTGCAGCTGGTCAACAATGTGTAATGCAGTTTGAAGTTAAGGTTTGCCAGATCATACATCCCACTCTTTCTCTCTTTGACATAATAAACAACATTTTAACAGAAAACAGCAGAGATGTGTATAAGAGACAGACATCAGAGTGCAATCTTAAAGTGCTTCCGCTTTTTAGTATAAATTATATCAAATAAATCAATGTGATTAGATAGCTGGAATAAAAAACAGTATGTCTGTAAGACTGGAAGCTCATGAAATAATTATTTCAGTTAATTTACTTCCACCTCTTGAATGTACCAACATGTTCTCACTGGACACGACATCAATTGCATCATGTGTCTTATCATTGGCATTTTTGAAAGGAACTTTTCTGGTTTCATTTGTAGGCACCTGTGATCAGGTCTTGGTTCGGATATGACACTGAATGGTCCAGTTGCACACTCTAGCAGCAAAAAAAAAAAGAGCAAAATTCCCAAATTCCCTAAGTTACCAAAAGAACACACAGTTGCTTTTAAGCTGTGTTATATCTACACTGCTCTTGTGCTGTAGTTCAACTGTGACTGTAGGTAAAGAACACAAATTGGAAGTGGAGTGTGTAGTGGAACAGTGGCACAATCAGGGAAGAGCCATAAAATAAAATAAATAACGTAGACAAACTAAACAATTACAGTGCAGAGCATTGTGATGAAAAGATAATAATAATAATAATAATAATAATAATAACAAAAATGAAAAAAAATGTCATTATGTTCCAGGAAATTGCAAAAATCGTTCCAAATTTTCCAAAAGTTTGTTAAAAAATCATTCAGTTCAGCTTCTGAGAAATTCCACAGGTACTTTATTTCTTCCATGAGCAGGCAATGCCCTGTTTAACTTCCAGAAAACAAATTTTGAGCAGGGACCTTACATTGTTTGAAGTCACAAATCATCTGGGTAAATATTCAGAATACACAGTTTAGGATTAAGAGGCACCTATCTACCAATAATATGACTAAAAGCTGATTATCTGTGGACACTCCCACATACAATGAAACAGAGACACCTTCTGGTGGTTACATTTAGTGCATGTGTCAACAACTTGTGTGGAATGGTGTACTGTCTGCCATTTATATCCATTTATATTGCTGTAAGTGTGAGTGAGTGTACAAGGAGCAGGCCTCTGACAATTC
>NW_019523035.1:0-1541 GCF_002814215.2 Seriola lalandi dorsalis | reverse complement strand
AAAAGTCATAAAAACGTCATAGTATAATAAGGCATAAAAAGTCATAAAAACGTCATAGTATAGTAAGGCATAAAAAGTCATAGTATAGCAAGGCATAAAAAGTCATAGTACATTAAGGCATAAAAGGTCATAAAAACGTCATAGCATGGTAGGGGATACAACGACATAGTAAAATAAGGCATAAAAAGTCATAAAATTATAATAATATAGTAAAACATAAAAAGTCACAGTATAGTACGGCATAAAAAGTCATAGTATAGCAAGGCATAAAAAGTCACAGTATAGTAAGGCATAAAATGTCATAAAAACGACATAGTACAGTAAGGCATAAAAAGTCATAGTATAGCAAGGCATAAAAAGTCATAGTACAGTAAGGCATAAAAAGTCATAAAATTATCATAATATAGTAAGGCATAAAAAGTCATAAAAACGTCATAGTATAGTAAAGCATAAAAAGTCATAAAAATGACAGTATATTAAGGCAAAAAATGTCATAAAAACGTCATAGTATAGTAAGGGATAAAAAGTCATAAAAACATCATAGTATAGTTAGGCATAAAAAACTATAAAAATTTCATAATATAGTAAGGCAGAAAAAGTCATAGTATAGTAAGACATGAAAAATCATATTATAGTAAGTCATGAAAAGTCATAAAAAGTCATAATATAGTAAGGCATAAAAACATCATAAAAACGTCATAGTATAGTAAGGCATAAAAGTCATAAAAAAGTCATTATATAGTAAGGCATAAAACGTCCTAAAAACCTCATAGTATAGTAAGGCATAAAAAGTCCAAAAAACGTCATAGTATATTAACGCAAAAAAAGTCATAGTATAGTAAGGCAAAAAAAGTCATAGTATAGTAAGGCATAAAGAGTCATAGCATAGTAAGGCACAAAAACGTCATAAAAACGTCATAGTATAGTAAGGCATAAAAAGTCAAGAAAAAGTCATAGTAGAGGAAGGGATAAAAAGTCATAGTATAGTAAGGTATAAAAAGTCATAAAAACGTCATAATATAGTAAGGCAAAAAAAACTATAAAACGTCATAATATAGTAAGGCATAAAAGGCATAGTATAGTAAGGCATAAAAACTCACAGTATAGTAAGGCATAAAAGGTCATAGTATAGTAAAGCATAAAAAGTCATCGTATAGTAAACCATAAAAAGTCATAAAAACGTCATAGTATAGCAAACCATAAAAAGTCATAGAATAGTAATGGATAAAAAAGTCATAAAAACGTCATAGTATAGTAAGGCATAAAAAGTCATAACAACGTCATAGTATAGGAAGGCATAAAAAGTCATAGTATAGTAAGGTATAAAAAGTCATAACGATGACATAGGATAGTAAGGCATAAAAAGTCATAAAAACTTCATAGTATAGTAAGGTATAAAAAGTCATAAAGATGACATAGGATAGTAAGGCATAAAAAGTCATAAAAACTTCATAGTATAGTAAGGCATAAAAAGTCATAACAACGTCATAGTATAGGAAGGCATAAAAAGTCATAGTATAGTAAGGTATAAAAAGTCATAA
>NW_019523034.1:6873-7281 GCF_002814215.2 Seriola lalandi dorsalis | reverse complement strand
TCACTCAACACGCCTGTCAGCCGCTTCACGGCCAGGTGGAAGGTTACCTGTGAGGAAAACTCACCTGCGTACTTGTCGGTTAAGTTGTAATATTCATATTTGTCGTAGTATTCGTCTTCAAAAGATGTGGGCTTCAGATTCTTCACGTCGACGTGACTCATGTTTGTTTCTCCAGAAAAAAGTTTGTAAACAAGAGGGAAAGTTATTTTTCTTCTTCTCTTCTTTTCTCTTCTCTTCTCTTCTCTTTTCTTCTTCTTCTTCTTCTTCTTCTTCTTCTTCTTCTTCTTCTTCTTCTTCTTCTTCTTCTTCTTCTTCTTCTTTTTCTTCTGTCTCAGACTGAGCAGAAAAACAACAGACTGTTGCTCCAGAGGTCTCTCTGTGTTTTTATACCGGGACCGTTGAGCCCCC
>NW_019523034.1:0-959 GCF_002814215.2 Seriola lalandi dorsalis | reverse complement strand
GCTGCGTGCGCCTGAAACCTGGCAGCTCAGGGAGTATTTACAACCTTTAGTAGTTTAGGAGTTTCAATCGTTTATACGTTGTTTGTACAAGAAAAACGAATGTCAGTGCTTCGCTATTTCACGGATTATTAAACTGACATGTGAAGCTCATAACCTGAGAATTAATGAGACAAAATGTCTGTTTTTCTTGCACAAACGTTCAGAGGAATGAGTCACTGTAGCTGTAATAATTAATTCCTCAACATTTGAATCTGACTAATGAATCAAATGTATTCGATCAACATCCTGATCATATATCAGGCCAGCAGGAACCAACTGGTGCAACTTTATCCTGTCAGTCAAACTCTCTGACTGTTCAGATGAGTCTTTAAGTTTATATAATCTTTATTTATGTGTAATAGAGATAGTGTAAAATTATATTCTGTAGGACATTCATCTCGGCAGCTGTCTGCGTCTCCTCAGCCTTCAGGTTCAAAAGCTGCAGCTGAATCAAAACACACGACAAGGTGAACATGAATAACCCCGTCTGTAACCGCTGTAAGGTCGTCCGGCGTCACATGCTCATGCACGTGCGCACAGCAGCACGTCTGATGGAGGAAACACTGATAAACTCTAATCTTCTCCTGTGACCTGCGGCTCAGGCTTCTCAAAGACGTCGAGAGTCCAGACCCTCTCTGCTGCGACCGATCTCCCACTAACTGAAATCTAAAATCATAAATACTAAAATGACACGTCCAACGTTTTCCCCTCTGTGTTGACCACCCTCAGCCCCCCCCCTCTGTGCGGCGCGACCCCGGCCAGCAGCGACTACGTGGCCAAACAGGGCGACAAAGTGGCGGCGAGGGTGAAGGCTGTGGACGGAGACGAGCAGTGGATCCTGGCTGAGGTGGTCAGCTACAACCACTCCACCAACAAGTGAGAACACCACACAGTTCAAACACACACACACACACACACAC
>NW_019523033.1:2229-3004 GCF_002814215.2 Seriola lalandi dorsalis | reverse complement strand
GTCCTTGAGTCCATATTAATGTTTCTGCTGAATTTGAAGAAGTTTGGTCACGATGTTTCTGAGACATCACGTCCACGAGAATGAGACGGACGGGCGCCTGAGAACACGAAGCGTCCGGCTCTGACTGCTGGCGTGGAGCGATAAAAAGAAAATCAAGAAGAAGAAGCCGAAGAGAACAAGACATCATGTGATTCAGTACTTTGCTCAAGGGAACGCTGACAGTTCAGTGACCGTCCAATCAAATACCTCCATGACTCGGGACAATGGACAAACACCGGATGGAGAACGCTGTGTGTATCGATATCAGTGGAAACCCCCCAGCTGTGTGTGTGTGTGTGTGTGTGTGTGTGTGTGTGTGTGTTAGGTTCAGATGTGAGGTCAGTGTCACAGATTAAAGATTAGGGTCAATAGATCAGATTAAGTCCAGGATAACACAGGGTTAATCACGGCTGTATGTATGAACACTCTACGAAAGGATGATCGTCGTATCATGCCTGTGTGTGTGTGTGTGTGTGTGTGTGTGTGTGTGTTGTGTATTAACCTGTCAGTCCAGGTTACAGTGGAACCACGGTGATCCTTTAATCCTCACAGTATTGATGTAAATGTAACCAGCAGGTCTTAAACCTTAAACCTCTCCATCAGCTCTGCACTGACAGATCAGCCTCTGATGATGCGTTCACTGTCATGGGTTAATCCCATGCTCCTGTTTCCATCAGCCTTCATCACATCTTCTGTTCATCAACTTCTCCACCTCAACGTCTCCCTGCATGTCACC
>NW_019523033.1:0-1167 GCF_002814215.2 Seriola lalandi dorsalis | reverse complement strand
AAGTTTGTCTGATGTGAACCAGTGAATCAGGCTGCAGCTGCTGACTTCTTCTGTCTTTCACGTTTCTTTCTTTAAATTAGAAATTGGTTCAAATTAATCAAAATCATTTCAGATTATTTTTCATATCAAGTTTTTTTCCCCTCATTTTCTAGATGCTCAGCTGAACATACCTGAGCTGCAGCTGCTGCAACACACACCTTTTATTGATGATTTGTTCTCGTTATTGATTCTGTTTATGAAACTAAAAAATGACTCAAGCACAAAGCGATGCTTCAGAACACCTGAATAGAAGAAAAATATTTCATTTACAAAGATGAAATATTAAGAAGCTGCAACTCAAATGTTGATCCATTATCAATATTATCATCTTTCTATTGATCTGTGATCACTGTGAGTTAGCAGGTAGCATCTTAGCAAAAGCTTGTGGGAACATGTTGATGAAACAAGAAAGATTTCTAACGAGTCAAATTTCATTAAGAAGAGAGACGTGAAATGACTGAGGAGAGACAGAGGAAGAGAGAGAGAGAGACAGAGACAGAGACAGAGAGAGAGACAGAGAGAGACAGAGAGAGAGACAGAGAGAGAGACAGAGAGAGAGACAGAGACAGAGACAGAGAGACAGAGAGAGACAGAGACAGAGACAGAGAGAGCGACAGAGAGAGAGAGACAGAGACAGAGAGACAGACAGAGAGAGAGAGACAGAGAGAGACAGAGAGAGAGAGAGACATTTCATCAGCTGTGATGATGTGTGTCTTTGAGTGAAAAACACAAAACACACCAGATCAAAGATCAAAGATCAAAGATCTGACACACACACAGATCATGAGATAAATGTAAAGCTGTTTGCATCTCAGGCAGGAAGGAGCGAGGCAGGGGTCAGGGGTCAGGTCACGTTAGCTTCACACAGTTTAACACACACACAGATAACCTCTGTGTGTGTGTGTGTGTGTGTGTAAGAGAGAGTGTGTTACTACATTAAGTCTACACTCATCCCACAGTGGATTACATTCAACACTGGAGATGTGGGACAACAAGGCTGAACTAAAGCTACTAAGAGACACACCCACAAAGCTTAGCTATAGGCAGCTCAACACCATATTGACATCTCACAAGCTGTAGATCAAACTGTGAGTCAATTGTGTCACATTTGTGTGTGTGTGTGTGTGT
>NW_019523032.1:0-1689 GCF_002814215.2 Seriola lalandi dorsalis | reverse complement strand
TTAACATTCTATGGTGTGGTGTTTCAGTACTGCACTGTCCCCACATTCACAGTCAATTAAGGCCATTATTGTGATGTGGTTTTCTTGGACTTGCATTTGTGACCTTTTTCGCTGGCCATCGTGGCTTTAACTGCTAATGCCAACAACTTCATGAACTTTTGGTGATGGATTATTACTTTAAGTGGAAATAAAAGCACTGGGGTCATCCATGCAAAACACTGGATACATTATTTGGATAATTATGAAATGCAATGGGATGAAGACTATGTGGTTTTCTACATATATGATATTCTCATCAGAAAAAAATGATAAAAGACTACAATGGATTTAATGATGCTGCGCTTTTCACAAAATGACAATAACTTAAATAGTCCATAATGTTGTGTCTGAGTGTAGAGCATGGGAGAAAACAATCCAAACTCATCCTAGCAATAGATTATTACTGTGTGTGTGTTTTGTTGGACCATTTCTGTCATCTTATCCATGTAATTGCTGGACACACTCTAAAGAGTACCTGTCTCTTATACACATCTCCCTCGGAGTTTTAACCTAGATGACAGATTCTGAGTTTCACAACAGCACCAATGAACACAGAAAACAAGTAAAGGAGCGGCAGCAGACAGTTGTGTGGTGGGAGGAATTTATTCACGTTATCAAACAGCTGTACATCTATTTGCCTTTCTTGGCCTTGATCTTCCTCAGGTAGAACTCAAGCTCCTTGCCTTCCAGGACGTAACCGTCAGCCCTGCCGCACTGGCCGGGTCTGGAGGCGATGCAAGCTGCGGGAGAAGAGAAACGGTGATGAATGCGGATAAACCTTCTCAAACATTTTATGCGAACTGACTGAACCAACATTTGGCATAATAGGTTCTGGCAAATTAAAACTTGACTACAGCTACTTGTGCCAATAGTGTCATGGCACCAAGTCCAACTTGTTTTGCACTAAAACAATATAAAAATGTGATAAACATGTTTATAATTGAACTAACGGAGTCACTAGGCTGACAACATGATCAATTTTCAGTATTGGCAGTTGGCAAACCTACCATCATTCATGGGCGCTCACACTCTTACTCTATTCAACTTTAGTGTGTGTGTGCTGAGCCAAGTGTGACACCTAGTGGTAAGATTCTTTATTACGATCTGGTCCAGTGTTGGACTTAATATCAAACTGGTTTGAAATTTTTCTGCACTGGCCCAACCCTATAACTGTCTCTACAATGGACTTGCCTTGTTTCACTAACATATTTACACATGGAGGCTTTAAAGTACAAAAAGCATCTCATCTGTTGCCCATTAAGCTGTTCGTGCACTAGGTATGTGTGCAAGTGACCCAAATTCTGCAAGTTTTCACACAAAATCAAAAAGGCACTAGATCCCCTCTGGTGAGACTGGGTGACTTTCAGGAAAGCCTATCAGTGGTCAAATGGTACAAAATGTTGGTACAACTCAAACTCTACATTGAAGGCCACCCAGGACAGCCAAACACCACAAATGTTGGACCTACCAAGCAGTTTTCCCTGCTGGAACTGCTCCTCCAAGAGGGGGCTGATCTTGGCTGTCTTCTTACGCTCATCGTATTTCTTCTGGGTCCTCTTTGACCTCTTCTTGTTCAGGACCTCTTCCTCCTCAGGAGTCTACAGCAGCAGAGGAGACAAAGCTTATTAGATGGCCATGAAACACTTGAGA
>NW_019523031.1:2210-2739 GCF_002814215.2 Seriola lalandi dorsalis | reverse complement strand
AACAATGCTTCTTCAGCCAGCAAGGTGTTTTGAAGCCCAGTGAAATTGTCGACTAAACATCCAACAAGAAACCCGACTGAATTGTTACTCTGTGAACACGAGAGCAAACGAAAACAATCTAGCCATTAGCCCATACTAGCATTACTGCTCAACAGCAATGCTGATAGTTAGCCAGCTAGTGGTAGCAACATTCACCGAACACATTAATTATAAGGGTAACAGCAGTTATCATGTCTACTATAGCTGTCACTAATGAAAACAGACATGTAACGTTATGAGCCATGAAGTTACTGACACATGGAGGAGAGGAAAAAACAGTTCGTGAATGAATAAACAACTTACCTCAGGAGCTTAGAGGACAGCACAGATGGCAGGCTCCTGCTCGATAAACCAGGAGTACCAGGTCCAGCGTCCCCTGGTTTCTCCTCAGTGCATGTGGTGCTTCTGTGGAGGAAGGTCCACCCATTGCAGTTGAGTGCAACTCTTTCAGCAGAGTGCATCTTCCACTTTTGTTGTAGTGTCTGCATAC
>NW_019523031.1:0-1008 GCF_002814215.2 Seriola lalandi dorsalis | reverse complement strand
GGCTTAATGTTGAAAAGCTGCCTTTTTTCATGTGCTGGAACAAATCAGTTCTATCAGAACAATACATTGAAACACACAGAATATGGATTAGTTTACATATAATTTAATCATTTACAGTTAACTTTTGATCAACTGTTGGCAAACTGATTTTGTCTCGGAATTTTCATAAAAGTAGAAAATGACATTTCGCTCCAACTGTACCTCAAAACGTATCAATTCACAGTGGCTCACCTGGTACAGCACGTACCACATGGGTTTAGTCCTAACTGCAGCGGGTTTGAGTCAAACCTGCTACATGTCATTCCCTCTCTCTCTGCCTGACTGTCCTGTCTCTCATACATTTTTGTCACTAGGGTTAAAGAAATGTGTCTTTAGCGGCACAGACAAGAAGGTACAAAAATCTACCAATGTTCAAAGGTACAGTGCAGCTCGGCAGAGGTTGGGGCTGGAGAAATGCCTTCAATTTGATGTAAAGCTAGTAAGGATAGTAATATTAGAGACTAGGGGCTAAAGTTCTGCTCCTGCATGGTGAGTGTTACCAAGGTACTGCTGTAACTAAAGCCTAAATATATAATATAAAACTCACTGTAATAATAATGGTAGGTGACACAGTGGTGTGTTGTACCCTTACAGCAAGAACATCCTGGGTTTGAACCAACCCTTTGGCTGAAGCCTTTTTTGTGTGGAGTTGGCACAGTCCCACAGGTTAGGTTAAGTGGTGACTATTCAAAATAAGTGGTATAGGTAATGGATGTATTTCATCATTATCTAACACTGAAGAGAAAGTGGATGTACTCAGGTAGTACCTGTAAAATTTTTAATGTATTGTGTGTCCAGCTACTAAAAGGCCTTAAATACAGAAATGCCTTGGTTACCAACACAAGAAAGGTTGCAGACCTCACCTAAAACTCTGTTTTTTGGGTTAGCAGGCTGTTAACATGTTTATTTCTGCTGTAAAGTTGGACATTTTAACATGGGAATCTATGGGGACTGACTCACTGTTGGAGC
>NW_019523030.1:5664-6259 GCF_002814215.2 Seriola lalandi dorsalis | reverse complement strand
ACATCATGTATCATACATCATGTATCATACATCATGTATCATACATCATGTATCATACATCATACATCATGTATCATACATCATGTATCATACATCATGTATCATACATCATACATCATGTATCATACATCATGTATCATACATCATGTATCATACATCATACATCATGTATCATACATCATGTATCATACATCATGTATCATGTATCATACATCATGTATCATACATCATGTATCATACATCATGTATCATACATCATGTATGATACATGCATCAGCAGATTATATATAAACATATAGAAATAACAGTGAATCACAGACTGAACAATCAAAGTTTCAACCTGTGATTGGACGTTTCTTGGCAAAATGCACCCTGGGAGTCGTAGTTACCTTCTCCCCCAGACACTTTGTGCACAGACTCGTATCTTCCACTTCCTTCCACACAAGTCAATGACTGTTTAAATGTGTTTACACATCAGTGTGTATCACTGATGGATCATCGTCTCTGTTGTACAAATGGTTTCAGGGTGAACTTGACCTTCCCTGTGTCACACTGTAAAAGACGCATTTTTACCATAACTCCAGATTCACTTACA
>NW_019523030.1:0-2137 GCF_002814215.2 Seriola lalandi dorsalis | reverse complement strand
CGGTTTGTAACCCAACGTTAGCCGGAGTAACGGGACATAGTCTACCAGTAAATACAACTGTTTTTTTCTGCATTTTAAACGTATTTTAGGCGCAAACTGCTAAATATACTCAGTGGTGGAGTATTGTTTAAAGCTAACCTCAGCTCGATGTTAGCTCGTTTACTAACGTGAAAACGTTCAACACAATCTCCGTGCAAACAAAGAAAGGCTCTCAGTCAAATAAAGTCCTAACAAAGACATGTTACGATCTCAGCTGTTGTTTTAGTTTCAATATTTATGAGAGAAATGTGAGAGAAATGTTGTGCAAGACGGTTTAACTTCAGGCTATGTGCTAGCTGCTAGGCTAACTCAGATAGCCATGGTTAAAAGGAGTTAGTTCCAGTTAGTTGTGATGCATGATCAGTGGCGGGAACCGCGTCCGGATGCGGACTCACCTGGACTCATCGGCGATGTTTCTGACGAACAAAGACGTGTTTGGAGGCCTCATGTATCTGTATCTGTATCCACACAGTAGGAGAAAATGTTGGCTGTGGAAAAACCAACAACGAGAAGATGTACTGGGCATGCGCACTTACAAGGCGCCTTCTGCTGATTCTTCTTCTTCTTCTTTTGATTTGACTGTTGGTCCGGAAACAATCTTGGAGTTGCATTACCGCCGCCTACCGGACTGGACCCGGAACGAATGGATGAACAAACAAACAAACAAACAAACGAATACATAAATACATAAATACATAAATACATAAATACATAAATACATTGTACTCACAATAATAATAATAATAATAATAATAATAATAATAATAATAATAACTAAATTCGCTCTTTTAACCATGTTACCTTCAGGTCCTTATTTAGGTGACTATTTTTTTACCCATGATGCAGTTGATTTCTTGCAATATTCACCAAATTTTCTCAGGTGCAATACTATATTTATATATTATTTATTAATGTGCAATATGAGACTTACCCAACTCATATCTGATTCCAGTCCGGTGTGTCCTGTCCTGGGACGGATGATGACAGATGCCTCTTCCTTGTGATTCCTGTCCAGCCTCTGTCCCAAATCCACATCTGCTAATTATAAAGATGTCTTCCTGTGTTGTTTATGTCCCTGGATTCTTTCCAAACTTTTGGCATTTGTCTTTTTATGACTGTTTAACCTTCAGCTTCACTTTGCTAAGTCTTCATGTTTGTGATTTGAGTGATTGTTTTGCTGCTACATCAACATCGTCATTTCCTTCTTCTTCTTCATGAGCAGGAACCCAAACGAAGTAAACCATCACACTCTTATTGTGCTGTCTGTATATTAAATGTCTGTTACATGTTAGTCTGTCTTTTAATTTAATTTAATTTATTTGTATTTATTTATTTATCTCTCTATTTATTTATCTTAAGCTGTTTTACTGGTATGGCCTTTTACTCTTTTACTTTATTCACTTTCTGGACTGTTTTCCTACTAACACTTTTATTTCTGGTTATTTATTTTATTTCTACTTCTATTTCTTTTTTTGTTTTACTCACTTTACATCTCTGCAGTATTTTATTTTTATTTTTATCACTCTATAGTTATCTTTGCTGGCAGTCTTCAGTGTTTCCTCAGTTCCTGTAATTATTGTCTTATTTCTATTGTTCTTATTTATGACTTGGCCATTTGTGTGTGTGTGTGTGTGTGTGTGGGGTTGTTTTTTTATTACTTTTATTCTGTAAAGCACTATGTGTTACATTGTTTGTATCAGAAGGGCTGAACAATTACAGTCTGATTGATTGATTGATTGATTGATCGATTGATTGATTATGTATTAAAGGCCTTTTATACAGTATGTCTGTCTCCAGTAGCCGGTGGTCTTATATTTTGTCCATGCAGCAGACTGAATAAAACAAACATGTTGGTTCATTTAAATCATTCAAATTTATTCATAAATGTATTTAGTTTTGTTCATAATTCCCTGCTGTCTGAGAAGGGCTGAGAGATCTGCTGATTAGACTCGTTTACTTCTGCTGATGAAGGTCACAGATCCAGCAGTGACGGTCTGCAGCAGTGAGGAAGCAGAGACACAAATAAACATGATTCACATTCTGACCCTGAATCCTTCGTCTTCACAGCAGCTTTTAAAAGAACCAAAGACACGAACCT
>NW_019523029.1:6358-9176 GCF_002814215.2 Seriola lalandi dorsalis | reverse complement strand
TGTTTGCAAGACCCAGCCCATACAAATCAGTGTGTTGTATTACATGCACTACATCCATTTACAGCTAACAACACCACAAATCCGTGCACATCATACTTCTTACTTTGTGCTCACACAGAGTTTGGTGTTCATCTCTTACCTAGCAGCAGCTCTGGAGGTCGGTACCACAGTGTGACCACGCGGTTAGTGTAGCGGTTCCCCTGGCTGTTTTTAGCCAGGCTGAAGGCTCGAGCCAAACCGAAGTCAGCCAGCTTCAGAACGCCGTCTCTGGTGATGAGCACGTTGGCAGCCTTCATGTCTCTGTGGAGGATCTGATCCAACAGAAAGCCACAGACCATGAGACATTGTAGCAGTGAGATGAATTAATGACGAATTTATTTCTTTGGTTTAAAGTGTAACAAGATCAATATTCTTCGTTTTTTCAGATTAGTGTCAGTTCAGTGTGACCTCTCCTCACCTGCTGCTTTTATACCTCTCTAAACACAGACATGCCTCACCTTATTTCGGTGGATGTAGTACAGTCCGTTCAGCAGCATCTGCATGACCTTCTTGATCTCGGCCAGGGTGAACTTTACATTGGCGTTACTCAGCAGCCCGGCCAGGTCGTGCTCACAGAAGTCAAACACCAGGTAGATGCTGCCTTTGTATCTGTTGAACTGAGTAGCTTTGAAAACAATGAGAGGAAAACAAAGAATGAAAAACATCCATCCACCAACAAACTAAGTTTACACAACATATGCTTCCTGCTTATATTCTATTTGCCCTTGTAATTGGAGCAAGACATATTCTGCTGTTTATACACAGCAGGGAAAACAAGTGACCTAAAAATACAACGGCACAAATCTAGAAGACGACAGAAATTGATTGACTGTCACACCAACCTTTGGTTCTGCAGATCTCAATCAGATTGACCACATTCTCATGTTTGAGCAGCTGCAGGATCTTGATTTCTCTCAGTGCTGTGATTGGAAACTGAAACAAAGATAAAGATGAGCTGCCCTGTGAGTACAGATTCAAGATGTTTTAAATTTTCAAGTAAGAAATGTTTTAAGGGGCAGCAAATTAGACCCAACTTGTGATAAACCGCAATCGTCCATTAATGTGCCTTTTCTGTTGTTTTTTCTGTTCTGAAAAACCCCTCGTGCTGAACAAGTTCAGCATATCAGGCTGTAAATTGGCTAGTAGACTCTAAATGGTCACTTACTCCTTCTTTCTCATTTTCCATCAAGACTTTCTTCAGCGCAACCTTCTTCCCCGTCTGTCTGTGTTTTGCTTTGAACACCTCCCTGTGAAAGACAGAATAGAGAATCACATTACAAGAGACAGCTTCAAATGAAACACTTTGATTTTGGTCACAATTTCATTTTAAACAGTTACACATGAAAGCAAGTATAAATTATATTGGTAAATCATTTCTAGCTAAGACATTTATGTCATTTCCACTTTTGATCTGTAATATAGAGTTTTGTAAATACTGTTGGACTTATATCTAAAAGTGTGAGCAAGTGACTCTTCAATGGTGATTTGTAACTCATACCAGTGTTCACCTACCATTCCTAGCCACCCCAAGAAACAAAGAAAAAAAAAAGCGTCTTTCGTATCGAATTACTAGTTAACAATATCATCATCATAACAAAATACTATATAAATAAATGTTGTTTTGATTGAATCATTATTTTTATGGCTCAGCTTTCTGTACTTTTATTTATTTCATGTTATCTTATTTCAAGATTTCAATCCTGTTTGTTTTGTTTTGACATACATGTGATAAATAAAGTTGTTTAAAAAAAATTGAAATCCTGTGTTTCAATTATCCACTTGTCCTCTCACTCACTCATCTTCTAAACAGTGTTTGCTACATAGAAGACTCACTAGTGCAGACAGCAGTTAAACTCTACTTGAATGTTAAATTGCTACAGAATTATGCGCTGGATATTTGTTATTATTTCTGTCACATAAACAAACACCAGAGCAGCTGCATCACATGTGAGACAAAATACATCACAATACATGCTATCTTACAAGACTGCAATTTTTACGCAAATTTCAAATATTATAAGTATGTTTTACTTTGTGTCTACAGAGCAGCCTGTACTCTATTTGTGTCAGTTCTTACTATTTAGTCAGTTTATGATGTTTTCAAAATATCAAATCGCATTAGCTAGCAGCTAACCTTAGCAGCCTGCCTGTTAGGGATAGGATTTCCTCTGTAGCACTTTCACGACACAGGCCGCAATGCATGATGGTTTAGCTTGACCAATGTAGTGTTCATCTTCCAATATATTTTGGTGTGCCTCGTGACAATTTTTTACTGCACTACATAGTTAATACATTTCACAGTTAAAAATTCAAATAGCAGTACACAACGTCTGATTAACTATATAGTGAGTAGTTGGATGTTCCAAACAGGCATCCCAGATGTGATGAACACTGATTGGAAGAGAAAGACTTCCCACCAACAAGCAGCCAACCTGGTAGACACATTACATACAGTGTTTATTAACTAATATACGATCCTCTAGAGATCACCTGTTTCTAACAGTTAAAACCAGGTTGTACGTGAATAGAGAAAAACAAAACATCCAGTGTTTACCTGTTGTCTCCTTATGACTAACGTTCCCTATTAGCATAGCTAGCATTCGCATTAGCATTCACAGATGTAAACACAAAGTAAAATGTTTGTGTAGCACTCACCCAAAGGTCCCCTGTCCTATCTTGGCCATTTTTTCGTATTTGGAAAACTCGTCACAGAAAGGAAATTCAACCCCATCGTAGTATTTCGACATTATGGCGGCCTCCCGGTCGGGCCTGATGAAGA
>NW_019523029.1:4789-5761 GCF_002814215.2 Seriola lalandi dorsalis | reverse complement strand
TGTCATCTGTCGGGTGACAAGAGAATTACATCGTTTCCATATTAATATCCCGTGATTGTAATTTTTCCCGGTATTTACTACTGTGCTGGGTCGTATAGGGTAACACATGTACATGATTACATGCAAACGTTACCCATAACAACCAGTAATATTTTCAACCCAAAAAGTAGGACTCACGTGAAGGCAGCAATATGGCTGAAATTATTTGATAGCGACGCCTGGCGAGTCGGAGTAGTATCGCCTGTAAAAGTGTGCTTGTTAAAAATAGTGACATTACTTATTAAAAAAGGGTTCTAACCCCGTAGATACAAGATTCTCTTGCAAATGAGTTATAAAAAGGTCGGCTATAAAATATGGCCGCCATCAATCAAAATATAAATAATATAAAAGGCGGGGCTTAGCCCTTAAAACTTGGTAGATGATTTCAGGCTGTGTGCCTGCCAAAGCAATTGAGCCAGACCCAAAGGGGGCGCCACAAATACCAAAAATGTGGTGGTGGACAGAATTTCAACAAATTTGGTAGACATGTTCTGTGGGCGAATATTAAGCAAAATCTGAAGTGCCATATTGATTGATGGAAATGGGCGTGGCCTATTCAGCATTTCCTGCTATCTCAAGTCTTTGATCAATTTGCAGTGAGCTGGAACGAGCCAGAGACACGTAACTAGAAGTGATGTGCAAATGCCTCACAAAGAAATGGATGGAGGGTCAAAAAGTTTGAAAGGCTGCCCTGTCTCACCTTGAGTCCTATTGACTTTGCATTTAAGGCAATATACTCTACAACAAGCCTCTGTGATGACAGAGGTCTCTGTGGTGGATTTTTAGCTGTTTAGTGTAATTAGCTGAAATTTGGCTGTTTCTCTCTAATGAGCACAAAGGAGTTGGAGCCCACGAACTGTAGCTTGAATTTCTGATTGTATTCAGCCATGTTAACATTATGTTGAGGACAAACTAGTTGGCCAGTCCTATTAT
>NW_019523029.1:0-1019 GCF_002814215.2 Seriola lalandi dorsalis | reverse complement strand
ACTAAGTAAAGTAAACAGTAGTCATCTTTAAATCTTATTTATCTCAATTATTCTTTCTATAATACTGCACAACATATTAATGTTAAAATATTATGATAATATTTCGTCTGACTTTAGCTTTGCTTGTTGCTTATTTAATCCAAACTATTGAATTATAAGACTTTACTGTTTCCTCTCAACGACATCACTGAATGTCTTGTAGAAGATGGCCGCCCTGCGTTCATCTGGGATGTGGAGGGCAACGAAGATAATCGCCCGATCGACGTCTCATCTGACGAGGACGAAGAAGACGATGATGATGATGATGATGATGATGATGACGACGATGATGACGATGATGATGATGATGATGACGATGATGATGATGACGATGATGATGACGATGATGATGATGATGATGATGAGGAGGACTGGTCTGATGACACCAGCACTGATTCGGGGTACAGCACCATGACAGAGGATGAAGACGACCATGATGAAGACTTCATACCTCCCCCCCCTCTCGCTCGCCAACTCCCACCAGGAAACTTTTGACAGGATTACTGACAGATAGTTTCACATTCCTCTTGCTGCTCCTGTTGGTCTTCCTTCCCGTATTCTAGACGCTGCTCCCACTTATCCTGCTGCTGCTCAGCAGCTGATGGTCTGGCACCCTGAGGTACCTGCTGAGCACCAGAAGCTAGTCTGCTCCCTCACCCTCAGGCCTCAGCTCCTGGACAAAGAGGAGCAGGGACGAGGACTACACTGAGCAGGTCAATTCTAAGAGAGCGCGGAGGACTGATGAGGGAAACCCTGAGGAGTCGGCTCCTTCGACGTTAGGCCTCAGCTCCTTTACAACCAGGGAAGAGGACTACAGGGACTCAGCTCCTTCAACTTCAGGCCTTGGAGTCTTCACAGAACCCCAGGGCCTATTTGGTTGTTGTAGTTTTTAGTGGTCATAACCTCGATACACTCAGCCTGCTCTGAACTATTAATTATCATAATGCAACATAATATACACATTGCCGATATATCTTAGT
>NW_019523028.1:0-1134 GCF_002814215.2 Seriola lalandi dorsalis | reverse complement strand
TTGCACTTCTCCCAATTCTCCCCCTCTTTTTCTCAATCTCACCATCCTTCCTTTCTCTTTCTCTCTCTCCATCCATACCTCCTCCTCCTCCTCAGTGTTTAGCAGACTTGTTAATGGTTATTCCGGCTGTGGGCAGGATTTATTTGTTTAGGACCTTCGGGGAATTGCTGTGTTCCCGTTCCTAATGGCCAAACGTCAGGGTCACCCAGAATTCATCATGTTTACACTCTGCGCTCACACACACACACACACACACACACACACAGAGAGAGAGGTTGTGATTATGTAATGTTTCTGCTATGAAGGAAAGAAATTTGTGACTAAACACCCTGAACCGAAGATCGTTTATCTCGACCAAAGAGGGAAGAAATAAAAACGATGATGAAATCTTCTCGATTTCATCATTTAGGATAAGTCACATTTTCAAACTACTTCTTCTTCTTCTTTTCCTCCCCGCATTCCTTCACTCCTTCTTACCCCTCCATTATCCATCCCTTCCACTCCTCTCACAGCTCTCCTAGCTGTCCGTCTCTTCTTTAAATCTGACAGGGAGGAGGTCAAAGGTCACTAAAAGCAAGGAAAGTGGATTTGACTTTTATCAAGAAAACGCAGCCGTTTTGGCACCCGTCCATCTCCACCTCCATCCATCCATCTCTACCTCCATCCGTCCATCTCTACCTCCATCCATCCATCCATCCACTGCAATTTTAAGAGATCTGAGTATTTTAAACATTGATTCATCTGCTAATCACTTTCTCAATTAAGTCTTTGGTCTTTAAACCATCAAGAAATAACCAGGAAAAAGTTCCCATCACAGTTTCGCCCGAGGTGTTTTCTTCCAGCGCCTCGTTGTGTTTGACCAACAACAGCACGACAAAGAGAAGCAGGAAAAAATTAGGTAAATGATGATTAATGATCAATAGTTGTCACTTGGCTTTAATTAAAACAGGATCCATGCAGTTTCTGTCTCATTCTGCCTCTTGGTGCTTCCAGATCAGACGAGTTCAGAGGTCACCAAAAGCAAAGAAACCGCCGCCATGGAGGAAAATAAAAAAAGTTCACTTTGACACCTGTCCCTCATCACTCATCACTAAACCCTCACTCGAGTTCAAAGGTCACCACCGGCACACACAG
>NW_019523027.1:0-2340 GCF_002814215.2 Seriola lalandi dorsalis | reverse complement strand
GGACCGTGGCGACCGTGTTCCTGCTTGGCGACACCATGTCAGTGGACCACTTCCCAGACCTGCTGGGTATGGTGGGCCACGAGGCGAACCTCCACAAAGACCTCCTCCAGTGGGACTATCGGGACACCTTCTTCAACCTCACCCTGAAGGAGGTCCTCTTCCTGGAGTGGTTCAGCCAAAACTGTCCCCAGGCCCAGTACGTCCTCCAGGGCGACGACGACGTCTTTGTCAACACTTTGCGAATTATCGACTTCCTGGAAGGCCTGTCGGAGGTCAAGGCGAAGGATTTGTTCATAGGCGATGTCATCAGCAACGCGGGTCCACACCGAGACAAAAAACTGAAGTACTTCATCCCTGAGAGCGTGTTTGTGGGCCGGTACCCGCCCTACGCCGGCGGCGGAGGTTATCTGTACTCTGGGGAGTTGGCGCTACGCCTTCACAACATCTCTCAACAGGTCGTCCTGTATCCCATCGATGACGTGTATACGGGGATGTGTCTGAGGAAGCTGGGTCTGGTTCCCGAGAAGCACAGTGGGTTCAGGACCTTTGACATTGAGGAGAAGTACAGGTACAACAGCTGCATCTACAGGAGCCTGATGCTGGTTCACAGCCGGACGCCGCAGGAGATGTTGAAGATCTGGTCGTGGATCGTCCGTCCGGAGCTGGAGTGCCAGTGAACGCCGTCAATGATTGTTCGAATATAACCTTTTTAAATTATTTTAAATCCTGAACAACCTCTGTGTTAATTTTTTTTAAAGAAATTTAAATAATTTATTAACTGTATTTTAAAGTCGACTGTATTTGTGAATAATTTCTTTTCCATAAGTTTTATATTCACATAAAAGAAAGGAGCATATTTGGCAAACATTTTCCCCCACTGCCGCTAATGTCAGCAAGATAGCGTGTGTGGAGTAACCCAATGTCTGCACATGCTAACTGCTAACACATATAAACATAAGGTTAGCATGCAGCAGGCTAATGTTAGAGTGTGGTACGCTGCATTTGGAAAGTTTCTCATGTTTGGGACATGAGAAACATGTCATTGGACAACTGAAGACAGATGTGTAATTTCAGAGTTGGTCGTGTCAGGGTTAAAAATAATGTGTATCAACACTTTAACACTATATCCATCATATTGGGTTTAATTACCCTGTTTTTGAGCTTTCCTTAAACTCGATGTAATGTGGTTAAACGTCCAATGCGTTAGGATTTAGTGGCATCTAGTGGTGAGGTTGTAGATTGCAACCAGCTGCGACCAAGCGTGTAGGAGAACCTACGGCGGCCTTCAGGTAACATAAAAATGCCTAGTCTGTGTCTAGAGTCGGTGTTTGGTTTGTTCGTTCAGGGCTACTGTAGAAACATGGCGGTGCAACATGGCGGGCTCCATGGACGCTATGTAGATATGAAGGGCTCAATCTGAGCTAACGTACGTGATTACGAATATTCAATTTCTGCCAATAGATTCTACTAAATCCTACACACTGGTCCTTCAAGAATTATGTTGTGCTCTGTATGCTACATGCTAATGCTACCACTGCTATGTTATCATGGTACTGCTAATGTTTGTATATGTGCAGCTAGCATGCGTGCAGGTTGATTATTTCGCCCATATAAACTCTGAATCAGTTTTTGGTTGACGTGCTCTTCCTCCTGTTCATACAACACATTACAAAGATCCCTTCCTCATGTCATTCAGCGTGAGTGAGTCCTCGCTCTGAGAGAAAATCTATTCAACGCTTTATCTAAAGGTCAAATGAGTCAAAACAAGTGGTGATCTTCCAAAGTTCGCACTATTATTACAAAATTCCCTCTGTTTAATTTTAGTGTTTCTGTGCAGTCGAGGAATTGAAACACAAAGGGACCAAAGAAACTGTAAATATGTAAAATATTAACTTGTTTTTATTAACTCACTTGCTCATATTAGCTTAGCTGAACTTTTGGATATAAGTTGTACAGTGAACGCAGACTGTGGAAGGGATTTCTGCATGGCCAGTATGGACAGGAGGGGGGGTGCATGTCTGTCTGTCTCCATGTGACTTCACATCACGTGAGCCACTCTGCAAATTAGCAGCATTATCACGTGCGTGTTGATTTTCCAGTGGATATTATTCATGTTTACAGACATTTTTCAATATGCACCGTGCTCATGTATTAAAAGCTAAAGAGAGATGATGGGAGATTTAATCTCGATGGTTTAATGATATTTAATAAGCCACTACAAGGACAGCATAGATCTCCACAGACTTTCTAATTTCACATTTGTACAGTAAAAATGAAAAAACGCTCTGTATTCTTTGTTTTTAACATCCCAACTGTTGCTGCTGTTACTGAGAATTGATC
>NW_019523026.1:6586-7729 GCF_002814215.2 Seriola lalandi dorsalis | reverse complement strand
GCATTCATTTGAAGTCATGTTTTTGCCCCCCTGATGAATATTAGCTCCATATTCTAGCTCTGTTTAGGTTTCCTTGAAATCCTGAGGAAATCTCTTTAAGCTGCTAAATGCTCCATTAGCTAGCTAGCTTTGTCTGATGAATTTTAAAATGTTGATTAGTGCAGCTGTAATTGTCTTTTTTTTCTCAGTGTTTACTCACCCTGTACGGGCGAAATTAGCCCAGTATGACATCATGGTCCTACAAAGTCTTTCATCGTCCTTGGTAATATTGCCTGAAGATGAGACGAGGAGTTTAATCACAAATTCAAATACTGATATTGATTAATATGCCCTCAAGTGAATGCAGTGTTTATGTGTGTCCCACCCACTCATTCTTTCATTTATTCCAACTCAATCCAGAGTTCAGGTATGAAGTGGCCAAGCCTGATATTCAGTTCATATGAGGCTACATCAGCCTCACAAGTATTCATTGAGAAAAGACAGGGGAGACCGTCTCATCCCATTTTAGGACTACAAGTACAGTTGTGGTCAAAAGTTTACATACACTTGTAAAGAACATAATGTCATGGCTCTCTTGAATTTCCCGTTATTTCTACAAGTCTGATTTTTCTCTGTTTTAGAATGGCCTTCCCATAGTCCTGACTTAAATCCCATTGAGAACATGTGGACAATGCTGAAGAAACAAGTCCTTGTCAGAAAGCCATCCAATTTAACTGAACTGCACCAATTCTGTCAAGAGGAGTGGTCAAAGATTCAACGAGAAGCTTGCCAGAAGCTTGTGGATGGCTACCAAAAGCGTCTAATTGAAGTGAAAATGGCCAAGGGACATGTAACCAAATATTAGCACTGCTGTATGTATATTTTTGACCCAGCAGATTTGATCACTTTTTCTTGTTAACCCATAATAGTCATAAAAGAACCAAACTTCATGAATGTTTTTTGTGACAAAGAAGTATCTGTTCCAATCACTCTATCAGAGAAAAATCAGACTTGTAGAAATAACGGGAAACTCAAGAGAGCCATGACATTATGTTCTTTACAAGTGTATGTAAACTTTTTTTTTTAAAGTGTATTTTTTTGGGCTTTTAATGCCTTTATTTGATAGTATAGTGGAGAGAGACAGGAAATGGGGAGGCAGAGAGG
>NW_019523026.1:0-1062 GCF_002814215.2 Seriola lalandi dorsalis | reverse complement strand
AACCTGTTCTGTCTAGAGTCACCTCAGGTGTCATTACATGATCCTTGTAACAAGAGCCTGACATAATCACCGACGAACCAGCGAAATCTCAGTTGAAGTATAAGATCTGAAGAGTGAGAGATGAAAGCAGTTGAAGTGCGAGTCAATAAGAGATGAAAACAGTTGGTGTCAGTTGATAAGAGATGAATGCAGTTGAAGCGTCAGTTAAAAAAAGATGTAAGCAGTTGAATTGTGAGTTAATAAGAGATGAAAGCAGTTGAAGCGTCAGTTGGGATGTAAACACTGAAAACAGACAAAGACGAAGACAAGGAAATAAAAACATTTTAAATGCCGGTGGAGGTTTAACACAAAGCAACGGAAGTGTCAGTTAGATTGAAAAAAAGTGAAAGCAATTTAAGTGTAATCAGTGGAAACTGTTCAGTTGTCACTTGGTATTTAAGCAGTGGCAATCCTAATAACTGTTATCTGCAAATACTGAAAACAAAATTAAATGAAAATCTTACATTGCACTTCAGCCCAGTACAACAGCATCAAACGCCTCTCTCTCCCTTCACAAACTTAGTGTTTAAGGCTGAACTGCAATTAAATCATTTGTTTGTGCATCCCTGTTTATACAGGCCGTCTCTTTTACCCACCGGCAGTTTGTCCCTTTTTGTTGCTTCAGCTGGAGTGTATACGTTCAGATACAGACAGTCCTCTGAAAGCTCTGGTACAGTGTATTGCATTGACATGGTCTTAGAAACATTCACAACTATTTCTGGATCCTGGACGCACCTGAGATAGAAAGAGATAGAAGAAGTTTGTGTCATCCAGAGACAAAAAACCGTTACTTAAATCTGATCATGCTCTTTGGTAATTCAGGTATCACCCAGCATTACATGGGGGGCTGTTGTGTGCTGTCTCTCTCCCCCTCCCAGGGCTCTACATCCTGGGGAGCAGTCAGGCGGAGGGGCCCCACGGGAGGCCGGGCGAAAGGGATTCCCAGGTATTGCTTCACCCTCCTCTCTGTGCCTGTCACGGTCACATATTCCCCTCTGATTCGACCATTTTTCAGCGAGACCA
>NW_019523025.1:0-1785 GCF_002814215.2 Seriola lalandi dorsalis | reverse complement strand
GTGCGCCTGTTTTCTGTGCGTATGTGTGTGTGTGTGGGTGTTGGGGGGGTTCTTTCAAAAAAAAGTAGGCCTACGCAGGTTTTCAGCATCATTGCAGCTGTTTTAATATCTCTGAGTGTGAACACATGCATGAAGCTGCACTGTTTAACTGCTGTTTTCGTTTACATTTCTTTGTCAAATAAAAAAGGGGATAAACCTGTCTGTGTGGTGCTAATATTATTATAATACAGCTTTTCACCCTCGATGACAGACTTCAGCTCCGTTGGGAAGCTAAAGTGTCAAATACATGGCCTTCTTGGACTTTAAGATCATATCCTGATGTTTCAGGATATTGCTGGGGTTTCCACCCTTAGCTGAAACGACTCTTTTATGCCCCTTTTCCACTAAAATTATCAGGTATAAGTGGGTTTTTCAAAAACGGGTAAACCCGCTGATAAAAGCGAATTGACCCCTTTTCGCCAGTCGAGTTAGTCTTTTTGTTCGACTGAGGACACATACAACTGTAAAGAGTGATGTCATCACATGCACTTAGAGAGCACACACACACAGACACAGTGGAGAGAGAATGAGCTGCTAGCCGCCATGCATCTGGTAAAACGAATCTGCCACGTCTCATTCCCGCATTGGTGCTCCTGTAAGTGTCAGGGCTGCAGCTCGCTCTTTAATCCCTGAGCGCAGGGTAGCCATGGTGTTTCTGGGTTAACAGGACCGAGCTGGACAGCTGACAGGTCTGATTACAGTGTCTGTGTGATCTGTAAGACGTTACAGCAGAAAAAGGGGTGAAAATTAGCGAGTTCAATCCGAATGTTGTGTGTGTACATCAATGCTGATCCGAGCTGCAGCAGATAAATATCTGCGTCTACTGCAGAGCCAATTGACCAAATGCCGATTGTTCCCTTTTCCATTGCCGACATGTCAGCAACTCTTAGAGGGTTTTTTGAGCAGTGGAAAAGGGACTTTACAGACATTACATTAATTTACACTGTTTTCATCTTTCTTCATGAAATGACACAAATGCTTTAGACCATTTCCAGCAGCGTAGATGCACAATTTTGACATCATTGTCTTGCGATGAGCAACCGTCAGAAAACAGCCTACCTTCGACGATAAAAGGACCGATAAGCTCGGAGGCATATGATTAAGAGGGTTCAATTTGGAACAGGTCTTGACCGGTTCCCATTACTGGACAGACAAAGACAAGGACAGTCAAAGTTAGGCTACTGAGAGGTAGCTTAGTTTGGACATTACAAAACAGTGCTGAAACTTTATTACTCTTGTGATAAGGAGACAAACGCTTTGGTGAAAACTGAAACTCCCTCCTTACATGGTTGCTCCGTGCTCATAGTAACTGATACCAGTCCTAATAATGATGAGGACAGGTTAACAATGCGTCCTTCCACTCAACAAAGTGCCTGATTGCCAAACTCGGAAATGCTGAAATTGTTCCCATAGCAGCTCATTCATCTGACTGCCCAACAACAGCACGATATTGATAATTTGGTTGCGAAGTTCTCCTGTTGTTTTTTCCCACTCGAACAACTGTGCTGGAACATGATATAGATGTGAGAGATGTTTAAAACAGCAATTAAACAGCATCTGTACCGAGTTAATCAGGTAAAAGTTAATGAAAAAAGAAACCCAGTATCAGCTAGAACATGGATTGGCAAAACCCAGTTCTAGCTCATGGAGCTCCCCATGCCTGCTGGAGTGTAAACCAGACGGCACCCCCAAGTTTCTGAAAAGTAAATGCCATCATGGTTCCTGATTCCTACCCAATGCCACGAA